>NC_066879.1:21691708-22018064 GCF_022985175.1 Labeo rohita | reverse complement strand
ATGCTACCAAAATACGCCATTTGTTGAAAGATATCCCAGAAACATTCATGCTGACCTGTGGCATTGTAATTGTTTTTACCACACGCCTTTTAAACACCAATGGCTTGGCTGTTTATTTGATTTATAACAAATCCCTTGTGTCTTTTCTCCTCGCTGCTCAGGTTTCAGGAGAAAAATCTGTATAGGTAAGTTTTTTGTGAAGTGTTGATGATAGTATTAGACTCTTCTTCTGTAGCAAAGACAGTAGACCCCCATCTGTAGTTCATAGGTGTGCATATATGTGTGTGATTTGTGTTTGTATGTGTGTGTGGTCTTAAACCACACCATTCTGTCAACAGATTGCCTTTGGTAAGCATCTTACAGTGCTGTTTTTCTAGTCTGAAGGACAGCTGCCTGTACTGTTCGTGAAAGGAGACGTCCTGGGGGTCACATGATGTTGACATCATATTTGGACAGATATAGGGATATCAGCATGAACAGATCAAGAGCAGCTTAAGTAGAACAGACACCAAAAGCAAAGCGCAAAGCCGAGCTCATTAGTTGAGGAATTAACTGCTATTACTCCATTACTGGGGCACAAATTAAAGCAATCTCCAACCAGGACGTTGAAGTGTGCAGTCCAAACATCCTCTGCCCATGAGTCAGTACGGATTGTCTTTTTTTTTTGACTTGTCCTTAATTTGAGGTCTGTTCATCAAATGCTTCACCAGGGAGGAAGTAACATGTTTAACCCTACTATGTCAGAACAAGCAGGATACAGTCCTGAAACAACTAAAATAATACATATACATAAAACATACATACATACATATACATAACACATATGATACAGTCCTGAAACATTTTATTTTATTTTATTTTATTTTATTTATCAAAAAATAATCCCCTGAAGGGTGATCAGGACCCCCATATTTTCTTTTATGTTATTTTAAAATATTTTTGTGTCACAAAACATGTTCCTCTGCAGGGCAATCAGGACCACCATTTTTTAAATTATTATTATAATTTTTTTTATTATTGTATTTTATTTGTTTTATTTTATATATTTTTGTGTCATAAAAAATACTCCTCTGCCCTGTGATCAGGACTGCGATATTTTATTTTATTTTATTTTATTTTATTTTATTTTATTTTATTTTATTTTATTTTATTTTATTTTATTTTATTTTATTTTTGTGTCACAAAAACTGTTCATCTGCAGGGTTATCAGGACCACCATTTTTTATTTATTTATTTTTTTTATTATTTGTTTTATTTTAGATATTTTTGTGTCGTAAAAAATACTCCTCTGCAGGGTGATCGGGGCTGTGATATTTTATTTTATTTTTTTATTTTATTTTATTTTATTTTCACAATAAAATAATTCTCTGCAGGGTGATCAGGACCACCATATTTTATTTTATTTTATTTATTTTTTATTATTTTATTTTATTTTATTATTTTATTTTAAATATTTTGGTGCCACCAAAATGTTCCTCTATAGGGCAATCAGGACTACCATATTTTATATTTTATTGTATTTTATTTGTTTTATTTTAGATATTTTTGTGTCATAAAAAATACTCCTTGATTAGGACTGCAATATATTATTTTATTTTATTTTATTTATTTTTATATATTTTTGTGTCACAACCAAAATAATCCTCTGTGAGGTGACTGGGACTGCCATTTTATTTTATTTTATTTTATTTTATTTTATTTTATTTTCACAAATCCTATGCAGGGTGATCAGGACCACCATCTTTTCTTTATTTTATTTTATTTTTTATTGCAGGACCACCATACTAAATGATATATTTTATTTTATGAGAAGATTAAGACCACATAGTAAAACAAACGACATTGAACTAGTTATTTTGTACGTTTTAATTTTAGTCAATATTCAAAAATATTTGACCACTAACATCTATTCTATAGAGCTGTATATGTATAAATAACCCTAGACCTTGTATACCTCGCTCGAGGTCACGATTAAAGTTCACAAATCGCTCTTTATACGCTTTAAACCTACAGTCTTTCAGTTGCCAGCCTAAATGGGCTTCAGCTTGTGTGAATCTGACATCATCGACTGTTGTTGTAGAAAGACTTGTGTGGCCTTTTGTCACTGATCAGTGATTAGATTAGCTTTTTGTCTGATAATTCTTTAGGAAGGGATTTGGTCGGAGACAGCTGGCCCTAGATCAGTCTGTATGAGTTTATTTTTGCGTGGTCTGCTGAGTGGGCTGATATGTCGTGTGCTGACAGCAGTAGTGGCGTGCTGCAGGGCTGCAGGCTAGTGCAGCTGCTCCACTAGACAGTGTTAAAACACTGCACGCTCGCGCTGCACCTTACACATGAGGATGAAGAGCCAAAAACGGAAAGCTACTGAATGAAATATACCACCTAGATCATACAATTACAAATTAGTGCATGAATATAGAGAAGCCTCATTTGTCTGATAGAACCAGATCTACATCCACTCTATGATCAAGTAATTGAAAGTGACTATTTTTACTCAGTTGAATAATTACAGCTATGCCAAACTGCAATTAACTTGCCTTGTAATTTCCACTGGGTTCCCCCCCTGCTTCACTCAGTAGTGTGTGCGCAAAATCATACGTGCGCGTGTTCGTGGGAACGTGTGTTGTATTTAGGACGCGTCATTTCGCGTGAGGAGGGGGCTGCGTTACTCTCTCTGGGCGTCAAGTGCAGATCAGCCATATGGTTTTAATAGATCAAGGCGGGTGATCCTGAAACTAACTAAGGTCATTATATTTCTCTATCTGTGGCACCATCTGCTGTTGCTTTTGCCCGTTTGTTTATCCTGAATCCGTAGATTTTAAAGCACAGGCTGACCAACAGGATAATTGTCATCGGTAGCTATCCTGCTGCACCAAAATGTCACTCTTGGACTATTAAAGTGACATTCGAGCATCAGTCTGACACCGTATTGATTTATCCAAGGTTAAACTGTTAGGGTTAAAGGTCTTTGTTTATTCACAGTGATGCATTTTCCAAAACAGCTCCTTCCATCCGACACAAAAAGAGATAATTCAACGCTATCTCACGACCAACGTTTTACGAGCTGGCTAATTCATACGAATTTATATGACTTTGCTCGTACGATTTTGTACAATTTGTCTAGACCCTGTGACAAGTAGATTTAGGAGCAGGGTTAGGGGTAGGTCATTCGCATGAATTCATAAAATATGCACATTTAGCAAAAATTATCCACCTCGTAAAATGTGTAAGAATTGACGTGATCGGGTTGGGTGTTTGGCAGAATATTCACACAATGCTCATTTTCATACAGTGAATGATGACCAAAAATGACAATAAAAATATAATACATTTACCATAACAGTATTTCATGTGAATTATGTTCTGAAGCTATTTGAAAGTTTTGTATGAGAAATAGACAAAATATTATTTATTATTTTAATTTTAATTTGGATGATTTAAATTTGTGAACTACAATGTAATTTCTTAAAGAAATTAATACTTGTTCATTTATTAATAATGTTCATTTAGAATTTGTCTTCACTCAGTAATACTGGAGTAAAAAAAAATCAAACGATCAAGGTTTCCAACAAATATTATGTAGCACAGCTGTTTTCGCCATTGATAAATTATTAAGCGTCTAAATTAATTAATACATTGAAAAAATAAACCATCACATCGATAAGATTAACTTATAATTGTTAAATGTAATATATATATACATATATATACACATAAATATACTTCACTGTATTTTTAATCATATATATGTAATAATGTATATAGTTATGTATTAAATATATTTACAAATATATGTAATTAAAATCAGTTCTACATTAAAAAAATATATATATAATTATTTATTTATTAAATATACTTCACTGTATTTATATATATATATATATATATATATATATATATAGTTATTTATGTATTAAATATATTAAAGTTATTTAGTTATTTATGCATTAAGTATATTTACAAATAAAAATATATAATTATATATTTATTAAATATACTGTATTTAAAATCTGTAATTAAAATTAGTTCTACATTTTAAAAAAATATATATGTAGTTATTTCTTTATAATATATAAAAAGGAAATTTTAATATTTCATTTTGATTTAAACATTTTAATATATATCTATATCTATCTATATATATATATATATATATTTATATATATTTCACAATATTATTGTTTCACTGTATTTTTAATCATGTAAATGCAGCCTGTATAAAAAAATACTTTTTTTCCCAAAAACTTTGAAAAAACTATTACTGACCCTAAACTTAGTAGTGTACACGTTCAAATTTGATGTGTTCCAGTCATTTTCCGCACTGTTTATTTAAAGGTACAGTACGTGAATATGAATAAGATTACAGAATGACATCATTTCAGTCATAAGATTCAGGAGACTTGACATAGTGTGACTACTGTATAGACTACTGTTACCACTCTTTATTTTCCGTTTTATACAGTGTATTTATTGTGCATCTATTCTGTTTTTCATAATTTTGATGCTGCATGATTAAAGTCACTACAGCAACTTTTTTTTGGCCTGTATTTGCGAGAGAATTTTAGCATGGCTAGATTTCTTATTGAATTTGATGAGAAAATGACCAGTAGTTAGAGGTCCATCTGGAATGTAAAATAAACATTTCTAGTACATTTTGCAATGGCTAATTATTTTGCCATTTTGTCTTGACCTCAGTGTGGCTGTTATAATGAATGCCTTCTCTCTGTACATTATGCAGTTGTTTTTTACCGGAACCACTTTTTTTTAGTGGAAAGTTGAGAGAGTCTGTTTGTTTTTCATTTCAGTACTTGTTTACCAGGTCTCATTAGCATGAGGCCTTTGGGTGTCTTTTACTTGTGATTTAAATATAATAACAGTAAGCGTACGGCCCATCTGACCACAGAGTTGAAGGGCTTTAGAGTCCGCTCTGCCTTTCTGTGCTGACCTCTCATTAGATGTGCTGGTGCTAAGCCAGTTACCAGCATGGGCTTGATCCGAGCAACGCAAATCTCCAGATTAGACGGAGGCGATTGAGCGTTCTGATCAGATTATTCTTCAGGGTCCGTGGCATTGGATTGGGCCTTGTCACAAGCTAATTATCCGTAGCTCATGTGAGCAGGCTTTGCGTATAGAACGATCCTCGGAGCGCTTTGTTTCATTAGATTTACCAACTGATACGGAAGCATTGTCGTTTGCTATGAGAAGTACATGCTGAAAGCTTCTCTAACGTCAGTAACGTGTAAAGAAGTTTGTGATTAGAGCGTAAAACTCAGTAATGTTGAAAGGATGGAGTGGATTTGGTTCTCCATTGCTTTCTAAGACTGCTCAGCCATAAGTCATTGAATCAGTGGTAATCTTGTCAACGGAATTACTGACAAAAAAGTTGGTTAACAAAGTTTTTTTTTTTTTGCCAAAATTAATTAATTTAAATGTTTGATCATTATAATGAAATGAATGCAAAAGTACACATCGTAATGATAATTAAACATGATAATTAAACTGTTTTTTGACATGCTGTGATGAAGATACTCTATTTTTATTTTAGGAGCTTATGTTTTTACACATTGTATTTTGTTTTGTTTTGTTATGCTGAGTCTTTTATAGGTTTGATACGATTAATTAATAATTAAATTCAAATGTGTACATATTTGATTCATTATTAAGTTAAAATTAAGTTAAGTTAAAAGTGTGTAAAATTAACAAAAATAATGTATTTATTTTTATACTAATAAAATAAAAACAATAAAATTATAAAATTGTAAGCATTATATAAACTAAAATATTTAATAAATTTGATATAATTAAATTAGTCATTTTTTTAATCCAAATGTGTGAACATTATTGTTTTTTGACATACTTGTCTTTTTGCACATTTGTATCAACTAAAATGTTATATGTATGTGTGTGTATAAAATTATAGGTAAATTAAGTTAAAATATTATATTATTTCATATTTTATATTACATTTTATTATTATATTAAAATTTAAATTGTAAAAAAAAAAAAAAAAAAAAATATATATATATATATATATATATGTATATATATATATAATACTTTATTTCAGGAACTCAGTTTTTTATACAATGTATTTATTTATGTTGAACGTTAAATTGTTAAAATATTTTATATATTTAATGTATTTAATTTGATAAATAAAAAATATAAATATGTGAAAATTTGACTAAACTTTGGCATACTTGTTTTCCATATTAACATCAACTAAAATTTTATTTAACAATTTATTTTGTTTATTTCAAATATATGATAAAGTAATTTATTTATTTATTTATTTATTTATTTATTTTTTAAAGATGATTACTTTAATTCAGCATGGATGCATTAAATTGATCAAAAGTGATTTTATAATGTTATAATTGTTAATATTTCAAATAAATGCTGTTCATTTAGAATTTCTTTTCAGCAAATAATCCTGGGTTTAAAAATAGATATATAATAAAAAAATATAAAAAAAATAATATAGTATTAAAAAAAATTATATTAAAAAATTATATACAGTAATAATAAATTTCATAAAGTTTAAAAGATAAAGGTTTTTGACCACTAAATCCTCATATTAAAATTGAGCTTTGCCATCACAGGAATATATTAATGAATAAATTATATATATAAATAAATCTATCTATCTATCTATCTATCTATATATATATATATATATATATATATATATATATATATATATATATATATATAACCACACACAAATAGAAAATTAATACTGTAATCGACTGACCCAAACTATTGTAAATACTATATATTTTTGCAGGAGCTCTGATTTTTTTACACGTTGCATTTGTTTATGTTGAACATATGCTGAGATATTTTATATATTTAATATGTTTAAATTAATAAATCAAAAATCTAAGTTTGTGAAAATTTGACTAGAGTTTAACACACTTGTCATTTTCAACATGAGCATCAACTAAAATTTTCCCAAAATTTATTTTATTTTAAATATATGCTAAAGTTAGACATAAAAAAAAAATTAAATATATGAATATCTGACTGAAGTTTGATCTGTTACAGTTTGACACACTTTTGTAAAATGTTATTTTTGTTGACCCAAAAGTGGAATAATAATAATAATAAGCGTGAAATCAAAACTGTGTAAAAATGAACACTGACAGGAATGTTAGCCATTTGACTTGTATTGTAGTTCTACGTGCATGATAAACTGCAGAGATTGTTCCATCAGTGTAACAAAGATGTTTTGATCTCCACTGAAGCTTGTGATTTTAATTGTGGTGTGCTTTTCTCCAGGGTTTTCATTCATCATTCTGTACTCTGTCTGAACAACGTGTGTCTCTGACACCTGGAATTGAGACTGTGGAGACGGGGAGCCTGGTTTTCGGTGTGTTTTTTGCCATGTCCTCTGGGGACTGTTTTGTCTCCCTGTCTTTCAGTGGCCTTACACATGGCTAGTGTTGTTGTGGGGGCGTCACAGAGGGCCGAAGGGGGCAGGGGAAGGCCTGGTAAAGGGCCTGGGATCTTTACAAATGCTGTCAAGGTTTTAAATGATGAGAAAAGAGGCGTGCAGGAGGGGTGAAAGCAGCAGGGGTGAGACAAACTCCAGTTTGCGCTTCTGAGAAACAAACACGCGTACACAAGCACACATGCACAGCCTCAACTTGTAAAAGGAGCTCGGTGGCATCTGCGCTGTGCTCCGTCACGGGGTCAGCGCAGTAACAACCGAAGCTAATTAACCAATCACCTGCAATCAGTCAACAGGGTCATGATAGTCGTCTGTTTGCGCAGATCTCCTTTTAAAGCTTCGGAAGCTGAAAGGTTGGTCCAGCGGGTTGTTCGCTGAATCCTGACGGACTTCTGTCCAAGCTCTAATGCCTTGGCTTAGCAATCTTAAGTATGAGCAAAAGACTCCCAAGGTGACTTAGGCAAACCAAGACTTGTGGAGTATTAACTGCAGGTTAATAATTTAATGTTAAATACTCTCTTTAAGTTATAAATAAAATCTTTAAGTTTAGCTACTTTTTTCTGAAACCTGTTGGCATGCTATCATTAGCATGCTAGCGCTAAGCTAACAATTCCCCTAATATTTACTCACCACCATGTCATTTCAGACCATATGCTTATTATTTGTTCTGTGGGACACAAAATGAAATGTCTCGTCAGTGTATTAGACTTTTGATTCATTTGCTGATATATAACTAGTAGGGCTGGGTAAAAAATATAGATTTCTTGATTTTAAGCAATTCTCAATATTTCCGAAACAATATTGATTCTTAAATTCCAAGAATCGATTAGTCTAGCTTGTTTCCAGTAAGTAAACAAAATATTGTAACACACCTCCCATCCAATTAATCGTAATAAGCTTTGTGCTTTTGATATGAAACAAAGTTTCATATTTCAAATTCTGTCCATTTTATTACAGTATTCAAACAATAAATGCCATTTTGGCACTGTTTGGAGTGACAATGAGGATCGGTCCACTGGTTAGATGGGTTTTGCCTTCCCATAACGCAAAATCACATGACTTTTTTTGGTGCGTATGGAGGAATTTATTCGGCAAATGCATTTCCATCTCCCGTTATTTGCATTAATTCTTTTTCGCATTATTTTCGCAGACCCTTAGGTCTCATGGATGTCATGAGACTGCTTTTTTTTTTCCTAACAATACACAAATAAATCAAATAAATAGTAGAAAGGCCACATTCTGTCATGAAACTCTAGATGCCGCAGGCTGATGGGTCATTAATGCAAACTGATGATATTCATAGCTTTAAACTACTAGGCACAAGCTGATTGGTTCATGTTCAATACGCAGCCATTTAAATGGCTGGTTAGCATTCACTAGAGCATTTCCTCTGAAACCCTCCACCTCCCCAGCTCCACCTGTATAGATCTGTTACGGGTTATTATATATGCTACTTGTGAAGCACAATGTTACATTAACATTGTCATTACCTTGCCAAAATCTTCAGAGAGTTGTCCTGATAGAAATTGTAATTAAGCTCACAAATCCACAGTTTGTATTATTTTAAGCTATTTCATGCTAGACTGAGCATTTGTGACCCTGGATCACAAAACCAATCATAAGTAGCACGGGTATATTTGTAGCAATAGCCAACAATACATTGTATGGGTCAAAATTATTGATTTTTCTTTTCTTTTTTAAAAATCGTTAGGATATTAAGTAAAGATCATGCATGAATATATTTTGTAAATTTCCTACCATAATTATATCTTAATTTATCATTTTTGATTAGTAATATGCATTGCTAAAAACTTCATTTGGACAACTTTAAAGGCAATTTTCTCAATATTTAGAATTTTTTTTTTTTTTTTTTTTTTTTTGCACCCTCAGATTTAAGATTTTCAAGTAATTGTATCTCATCCAAATACAGTCCTATCCTAACAAACCATACATCAATGGAAAGCTTACTTAGTTCATATATATGATGTATGAATCTCAATTTAAAAAAAATTACCCTTAAGACTGGTTTTGTGGTCCAGAGTCACATTTATTGTCTGGGACTGTAAACTTGTACTGTGTTTGTGATCTGCAGGGAAACCCAAGCCAACAGACAGGAGGTTCCCCTGTTTACATGGAAGCAAATAAGCGTGTCCACTATATGACAGTGAAGCAGTGTTCGGTTCCGCCCTTCTTAACCTCCCTTTGCCCTTTACTCACTTCTGTCTCCCTTTATTTGACTATTATGTCCCTATACCGTTATGGCCATGTGGTTTGTGGCAATGGCAAACTTTGGTAATGCACTTACTTCTGTGATTGAGATAACAAGTATCATAATACATTCAAATTTAAGAAAACAGCATTGAATATTTTTGCATGTATTTTTGCACTATCAAATAGTGAAAAATAAGGAGCAGCCCATAATCTCACTCAGTTCCCGCTCTCTGCTCAAATCTGCTCTATGTGAAGGGATTACACCCTTCATGCAATCCTTCCCTGCTTTTTTTAATCTGTGTTTGTATCTCTAGTCCTCACAAACATTTCCAGGCAGTCAGCAGAATCCTGGGTAGATTATTTCTGTACCATCACATACTGCAAGCTTTTAATATCCAGCAACTCTCTACACAGTTGCAACTTTTGTTTGCATTCTTGGACACGGCATATGTGGCAAACAAATGAGAAGAATGTCAATTAGCATTTGATTTACATATTGTATAAACATTGTCTTGCATGCAGTCTATATAAAACCATAGGTTTGAATATGGAATACTAAAAGAATAGTTCACCCAAAAATGATCATTTGCTGAAAATATACTCACCCTCAGACTATGAGTTTGTTAGTCATTGGAACAGATTTGGAGGAATTTAGCCGTATGTCACTTGCTCACCAGTGGATCCTCTGCAGTGAATGGGTGCCGTCAGAATGAAAGTCTTTGATGTTAATTGACTAAGATGTTAGTTGATAGACTAAAGTAGTGTGAATTACATGTGGATTACTGTGATGTTTTTATCAGCTGTTTGGACTCTCATTCTGACGGTACCCATTCGCTGCAGAGGAAAGGCAGTCTCATTCCTCTCAATCTTTTTTTGCCACTTGCTTGCATAATCTTTCTCCTCTTCTTTTTTCCTCGGTTGCTCTCTCTTGCAGTGACCCTAATCTAAGGGTACTCTATATCCTGATTTTCCTCACAGCATTTGTGGTTGTGGTTTTAGCTGTGTGCTATAAAAACAAAACATTGTGCAGAAAAGCAGAAAATACACTCATAAACTACCCCAACTGTGCATAAATGACCGCACCCTTTTCCTGTCAACCACTTTTATTGTAAAGGTGAAAATGTTTTTTAGAGTGAATGCATTTATTAAATGTACTGACCTGAATAGGTATTGTATGTTACGAAAATATGTCCTTACAGCAAACTTAGTTTGCATTAATTATTTATAGAGTTAAGTGTAAATATGTGGCTGATTTTAATAAACCACAACTTATTTATTTTGCTACCTAGGTCTCACTATGCCGTGTGGTATGGACAGCTATGTGCAAACCATGGGCAGGAATTAAAGGGTTTGTGGAATGGATTGACCATATGCAGGCCTGCTGTGTAAGCCTGCCTGGACAGCAGGTTGGTCTGGCAGGCAGTTCAGATGGAAATCCTTCCAAAAGCTTGATTGGTTGGGAGAAAATGTTTATCACATGGTACACTAAGCATGTATGAATGGAGTTTTGTTTTGACTGCTTGTAAATACTTGAATCTAACCACATATTTTAGGAATGCAATGGGAAGAATCAACCATTGTAAAAAAAAAAAGTTTGATTAAACAATAATCTGAATACTCAGCATCTGTGATGGTTACAGCTATATGACCAAAAGCTTAAGTAATTTTATTTCACAGTAATGATATATATCACAATATAGTTAATTTGCTTTAAATAAGATCTTTATGATATCAAAATATTTCATACAATAGAAATTTCATAATTCATGTCACCAGTGTCAATATCACAAAAAAGTAATACTAGCCTCAATTAAAAAAAAAAAGCAAACAAAAAACACAAGCTCAGTTAACAGTCAGTGATTAAAAAAGAATTACAAGCAATAGGACAAAAAAACTACAGTAGAACAAATAAATAAGAAATGCTACATACATTGTATAAAGCAATAAAATGTATTAAACACTGCTTATTTTTCACTGTGTAAATTAAATATATATTTCGTCTTATTAAAATTACAAAAGTGATTTAGTCGAGCACTAAGAGATTTTCTCTCTTTTGTTGTTTGATTAACATGAATGAAAGACAGCAGGAATATCAGACTGCTGTCACTTTAAGAGCTGCCCAAATCCAATATACTGTTACACATGTGTTTTCCTTCTCAGCTGTTTGCTGTCACTTAATACCTACATTACTGTGTTTACAAGGATACTTGCAAAGACGGGCATTTTGATACATACAAGTGTGTGTATATAACCGTTCAGGGGCTATAAAGCGGCAAAAATAACTAGGCGCTAAGAACCGGTCTCTTAGACAGCGCACACATATAGCGAAATAAGTTATTTTTAGCTGCTGATTGCATTTCAATAGCTTAAAATCACTTGTTTTTGCTAAAAAAGGCATGAAAGCATTAGGTTTTTGTGAACACGTAGCACAGCAATGTCACGTGAGTGTGTAACTGCGATAGAGGCGATAGTCCAAATTCTCTACCATCTGTCAAATTTCTACCGGTTAATTGTGTCTGTATATTCACAGACACCTAGTTAAAGCTGGTTTCAGGTTTACCTGATGCATTTCCTAGGGGGCATTTACTTTTGCTCAAAAAGGGTCCCAATTAGAGAAATCCCCAAAAAAATAAATATGTGACCCTGGACTACAAAAACAGTCATGAGAGTAAATTTTTTGGAAACTGAGATTTATCGATCATCTAAAAGCTGGATAGATACGCTTTCCATTGATGTATGGTTTGTTAGCATAAGACAATATTTGGCTGAGATACTATGAGAAACTATCTGAAAATCTGGAATCTGAGGGTGCAAAAAATTAAAAATACTGAGAAAATCACCTTTAAAGTTGTCCAAATGAAGTTCTTAGCAATGCATATTACTAATCAAAAATTAAGTTTTGATATATTTAAGTTAGGAAATTTACAAAATATCCTAATGGAACATGATCTTTACTTAATATCCTAATGATTTTTGGCATTTTTGAAAAATCGATCATTTTGAACCATACAATGTATTATATATATATATACAATGTATTATATACAATGTATTATATATATATATATATATGTGTAGATCTATATATAGATCTGGGGCGGGGCATGTGCATTATTGGTATATGTATTTTTGCAAATTGTATCATTTAAAAATGATAACATTTATTAAAATAAAAAAATAAGGAAATAATAAGATAAACTACTATATTCATTTCATTTTATTTCCACCAATGTGATACCTTCATTGTTACTTGTTTTTTAATCACACAAATATTATACGTAACGGTCTGATTTCTTTGACGTTCTTTGTTCTGAAATGTTTGTGTGCGTTATGAATAATTGAGGTTGAGTGCATAGCAGGAGCGAAGAGGAGGATATATAGGTCACTGTGCGATCGCTGCTCAGGGAGGTAGAAAACACACACACTCACACATTTACACACACATGCACATAAATGATTCTCCATGGAGTGTTGGTATTGGCTAGCAGCCTGACGTGAGATGTGTTGCCTTTGCCCACACAGTCCCATTTAAAGGGAAACCTGTCCCTCAGGGCCACCGTAGATACAAACCTCACTGTCATCGACGACAGTAGCGACAGTCTAATGAGGGTTATTTATGTCTGTCTTGGTTTTTTTGTGCAACCAAAAGATAACGAATTATAGATACTGCCATTGTTTGATTATATCGTATTCCTGTGAAGTCATGTGATCTCTATGTCTTAATACAGATACGTTTTGTTTGTGATGTAGCAGGCCAAGGTGGGTTCAGGTCACGCATTAAATGATTCATTCTCAATTTTCAAGCACGCTACCCTTTTGAAACTTGTGAATTATGTGTGCACTATGTGTAGTAGGGCGTGTATATGTGTCTTTCTTGCACATGACCTACATTTGCCAGGCTCTGGCTGTTAGCATAAAACTGCCTCAATCACATCGTCACCCAGAGCGTGTTGTTGTTGCTGCCGTTCCATTGGCTGTTCTGCTCCTGCTCTCGGTTGGATCCGTTTGCATTATATCGAATTGGCCAAACCACGTGTTTGCTTCCGTTTTTGTCACTACATTTTCAAGAATGTATTTTTAGTCGATTCGAAGATGAATAGCAGCTAGAACACATGAGAAGGACAGAATCAGTTTGAAAAGATGAAGGTACAAAGCACTCTTATATCAAGGAGAGTTCGCTGTGCATGGTGCTGTAACTAATGCACTAATCTTTAAGCTGTTACCATAGTAACATAGAAATGCAGGTGGGAATGAATGGTTGTCTGCTTGGCAACCTTACTGATGAGCACAGCACTACTTCTGCAAATAGTGCTGATCTGAGGTCAGCTTCCAAACTTAAAGAAATAGTTCACCCAAAAATGAACACTCTGTCATTAATTACTCACACTCATGTCGTTCCAAACCTGTAAGACCTTTGTTCATCTTCAGAACACAAATTAAGATATTTTTGATGAAATCTGAGAGCTTTCTGACCAAACTACCATGTTAAAGGCCCAGAAAGGTAGTAAGAACATCGATAAAATCTCGTTAAGAAATTGTTGAATAAAGTCTTTAAGTATACTCGTAGCTTCATAAAATTATGATTGAACCACTGATGTCACATGGACTATTTTAACAATGTCCTTACTACCTTTCCGGGACTTGAATGTGTCAGTTACATTGCTGTCTATGCAGCGTCAAAAACTCTTGGATTTCATTAAAAAAAAATCTTAATTTATGTTCTGAAGATGAACAAAGGTCTTGGGGTTTGAAACGACATGAAGGTGAGTAATTAATGACAGAATTTTCACTTTTGAGTCAACTATGCTTTTAAGAATTTAGATTCAGATTCAGGAGTGAGAATTGAATTCGGATCAAGTGTTTAAATGCTCCTTCATAAACTGATTGGATTCTTTTTTGTCTTTCTCTTCTAACTTCTGTTCCATGTTTTCGTGACTTCACACTTTGAACATCCCTTCTGCGTTACATAGGTAAGTTTGTTTATTCCACTTCTAAAATTGCATTGGTCTGTTTCGTCCTAGTTTATTATAATGCTATAGACAGAATGTTAACAAATTATGTTGGTGTTGTTGCAAATAGTAATCTAATGGTACACCTACACTCTTAAAAATAAAGGTGCTTCACGATGCCATAGAAGAACTTTTTTTGTATAAATGGTTCAATAAAGAACCTTTAACATCTAAAGAACCTTTCTGTTTCACAAAAGGTTCTTTATGGCGAAAGAAGGTTCTTCAGATTATAAAAAAGTAAGACAGAGATGGTTCTTTTTGGAACCAAAAATAGCTCTATGGCATCGCTGTGAGAAAGCACCTTTATTTTTAAGAGTGTAATGTAGCAAAAGCTGCTTTGAAACTTTGCTCTTTAGGGCTACATGCTTACGAACTTGTATTTTAAAGTGGTGATGTTTTATTATTTAATTTAATTATTTTATGATGTTTTCTTTTTTTAAATATATTTTTAGCATTTTCTGTTTTATATATATATATATATATATATTTTTTTTTTTTTTGCAATATTAAGTTATGTGACCTGATACACATAACTTTATATTGCACATAACTTCATATTGCTAATTTATATATATATATATATATATATATATATATGAAGAGTTCAGATGCAAAACCAGCTAAAAGCCATCTCAGTCAAAAATGAGATAATGATACTGAGTGAATGCTCCTCACACATATTATATGTCCATCAGATACTTTTATTTCAAACTCGCTAAATCTCAGCCTCAGCCCAATCAGAAGTACCAGCACTTACATAGAAACCTATACAAAGTAGCTAGAAAGAAATGCCAATTTTAAAGAAATACGTCAGACGGATTTAGAACCTTTTGCATCTGACTCTCTCTCTCTCTCTCTCTCTCTCTCTCTCTCTCTCTCTCTCTATATATATATATATATATATATATATATATATATGTGTGTGTACATTAAAAACGTACCTCTGGGAACAGCTCCATATGTTTTTGGGAATTACAGCTCCAGGTTTCGCTTTCTGGATGTAACAGGCTTGCTCGGTAGCTCAGCCAGCACGGAATTGGACTTACATTGTGTTTCCACTTGCACGTAGCGAGCACAGCGGAGCGAGCGTTTTCAATGAATTCCTATTGAAGCCGAGTTTAAACGCTTTTGTGTTGGACATTATGGGGTTGAAAGAGGCACGGAGAAAGCACTGATAGCAGCCGTGAGCATCAAAAAAGTTGAGCATTCCTCGACTTTATGCAAATATCGAGCAAAAAAACGCTGGGCGACAACCAGTGAAAAGTAGACAAGGCAAGATGTATTAATGGCATTTGTGGCATGTATATTTCCCAGTGTTGGCTGAACTGGTGGATTACTGAGCTGAAATCACTTGTTGTAAAAGTCATATGTTTTATTTAAGGCTGTCTCTATAGGCTACGTTTCATCATTTTGAATTTTAGGTTGTGCCTAGATGGCGCCAAAAGTTTGCGAACCGCCTTTAGAAGAAGATGAAACACAAACAGGGTGTCAACATTGTTTTAGAGGCGTGTTCTGCCCTAAATTTGACACGCCCCAAAGCAGTGGCGTTATAGCGTTCCCAGCGGAACTGAGCGCAGATTTGACGCTGTAGTTGAAACACAGTTGCGGAATCCTTAGGTATGAATCCCATCAAAAACATGGCTCACGATGAAAGAGCTGAAAGATGAGAGCTCGAAAAACAAGCTAAAACGGCATGATTGCAATTGCGTTTTTACATCACATTCACTTTTGTTCGTACTGTCGGCTAGGTTTAGGTGTAGTGCAGATGGTACGTTATTGTAAAACGTCATGGAGCATAAGAGTTATAGCGCCACTCAACGGACATTTCAAGTCAGAACTGTGATGACACCTACAAAACCAGCATACCATATGTACGTTCATCTGTTTTAAGGGAAAACAAACAAACACACTTTTAGCGCCACCAAGTGGACATTTCACATCGAATATGTCACAAGAAATACATGGAGGTACATATTTCGCATAGAAGACAAGGCCGCTAGATTCTGTTTTTAAATATGTCTATGACATTTTCTTTAGCTTAGATTTTATTTCTTTTCCTCATGCAGTTGCATTTGCTATAAAGTTACATAACATAACCTATAGCGAGTCTTGTATAGATATAGACTTTATGAACTTTACATAACTGTTATGAATGCTTTCGTTTGGGTAACTAGTGCTTTTTAACTGCTTTGGTAGTCAGGCATAGGCCTGAGTGTGAACCGGCTATAAATATTATTGCAAATCTAAATCGTGCCTGTGTGATCAAGCTCTAGTTTGTGTATCCCTCCACCTCATTTTCTTAGGTGTGACTTACCAAATTGCATATACTCTCTGTAGCTAATCAGATGTGATTTCGTGATTTGATCTGACCTCATAAGACACACGCTCACACATACGCTCACACGCGCACACACACTGCGGCAGGCATACGCACCGTGTGTGTGCTTCCTCCAGATGAAGCAGGATGAACTGCTGCATCTCCACTCACACACATACACACATACACACACACTCAGCAGGGTGCATCGCTCCCAGCATATGTGCTGGTTTCCATGGAGACAGAGAGTTAAAAATAACATGGGCGACGGCTTTATTGTACCATTCACCAACACGTCTGACACAAAATGTCACACACGCATATAGACACACACGGAGACCCCATTCCTCTTGGTGATGAGACAGGTCTGACGTTACGGACGGCGGTAACAGGCAGAAACGGTGAACGCTGGACTCTTATCTCTCGTTTCGGTGCACGCGCGCTCACACACACTCGGCTTGCCCCATGGGCTCTGCAGTGCTGCTGCACGACGAGGCTGCACCCCACCCTGCTGCAGTGGCATTCTTAAACACACACACACACGCGTGTGTGCATGATAAGCTCCCTTTACCCACATTAACCCATTTCCAACTGCAAACAGCGGGTCCGCTCTGAACGTTACAACCTAAGCATATGCACACATCTCTTGTTTTCACATCCCAGTGATCTCTTGATGTAAAAGAATAAGTCAGACAGAGAGACATCGTCCCATGAGCAGTTCACTGTAAGACACAGCAACTTCATTAACCTAAATTGAATCCCTTGAGCATCCTTTCTTTAGAAGAATAGTCACCGATTTAGACAGAGAGAGATGTCTAAGAAGACGAGTTATTCTTTTTTTTAACACTTTTCTATTTTTTCGTCAGCTTTTTAGGGGCACAGATAGAACATTTTATTAATTTGTATATTTAGATACTATGACAGAGTTTAAAAAAAATGTCAGGTGAGGGTGTGTGTGGTCTTTTAGGGTCCGTAAAATCAGATTTGTTACGTTTTAGGTTGTATAAGTTAACATTGATTGTTGTATTATGAATATGCGTTTAGATTTTTTGCACCCTTAGATTTCAGATTTTCAAATAGGTGTTTCTCGATAAAATATATTGTCTCATAATAAACCATACATCAATGAAAAGCTTATTTATTTAGCTTTCAGATATATAAATCTCAATTTCAAAAAATCACATATATCCCCAACCGCTTTTGTACAGTGGCGTACATGACCTTCCTGGACCTTTAAACCGAAGATGACTGTTGAATTACGCAGGTGTGTTTGTGTGTGTAACGTTACTGGATTCTATTGTGGCCGGTTGAAATAGAAGCCATTTCAACAAAGACTCTTGTAAAGAACTCCATCCGTCTGTTTCTTCCTGTTCTCTGTTATTCTGTGGTTGCCGTCGACCACATGTAAGAATAAATGATGTCATATTGTATATGTATTCTGGACAGTGTTCTGAAGCACGTCACACTTGCTCATAATGTTGTATATTTTATTGTGGTGTATCAATATTTGTACCCTCTAAGATTGTATAATTTTGAAAGTCAGAGCAGTTTGTGTCTCTGACTTCCTGTTTGAGAGCGCGCTTATATTGAGCCAGCTACTCACACACACGTGTGAGCAGCTTATGTTTGGGGTGTCGTATTTTATGTATGTGTTAGCATTTTAATTTTGAATACATAAGTACCATGATTAGGTCAGATTCTAATACCATGGCATTTTGATGCATAGCATACTGCTGAATGACTACCATAAAATGATCATAATTTTGAAATAAATTAAAACTTTTATTTAAAAAGAATGCATTAATTATGAAAGGCAGTTTTACTGCCAATGAATAAAAAAAAAGGTAATTGTGATTCTGACTTTTTTCACAATTGCAACTTCACATCTCAAATATCTGATTTTTTTCTCAAAATTGTGATATAAACTTGCAGTTCTAACTTTTTCTCAGAAGTGAGATATAAACTTGCAATTGCAAGTGCTAAAGTCAGAATTGTGAGTTTGTATCACACAATTCTAAAAAAAAGCTGGAATTGCAAGTTTGTATCACACAATTCTGAGAAAAGGACAGAATTATAAGTTTTCTTGCAGTTCTGACGTTATAACTCGCAACTGAGCTTAGAACACAATTCAGAGGGAAAAAGCCAGAATTCAGAGTTTATATCTTGCAATTCTGACTTTGTAACTCGCAGTTGAGTTTATAATATAGTTTGGAGAAAAAAAAGCCAGAATTCCGAGTTTATATCTTGCAGTTTTAACTTTACAACTTGCAACTGAGTTTATATAACAATTCTGAGAAAAAAGTCAAAATTCCGAGTTTGTATCACACAATTCTGAGAAAAAAATGTCAGAATTCCGAGTTTGTATCACACAATTCTGAGAAAAAAGCCAGAATTCCGAGTTTATATCTTGCAGTTTTAATTTTACAACTTGCAATTGAGTTTATATAACAATTCTGAGAAAAAAAGTCAAAATTCCGAGTTTGTATCACACAATTCTGAGAAAAAAAGCCAGAATTCTGAGTTTATATTTTGCAATTCTGACTTTGTAACTCGCAATTGAGTTTATAATATAGTTCAGAGAAAAAAAAACGTCAGAAATGCAAGTTTGTATCACACAGTTCTGAGAAAAAGAAGCAGAATTGCAAGTTTGTATCACACAATTCTGAGGAAAAAAAAAAACAGAATTCCGAGTTTGTATCTTGCAGTTTTGACTTTACAACATGCAACTGGGTTTATATAACAATTCTGAGAAAAAAAGCCAGAATTCCGAGTTTATATCTTGCAATTCTGACTTTGTAACTCGTAACTGAGTTTATAATACAGTTCGGAGAAAAAAAAAGCCAGAATTCCGAGTTTATATCTTGCAGTTTTAACTTTACAACTTGCAACTGAGTTTATATAACAATTCTGAGAAAAAAGTCAAAATTCCGAGTTTGTATCACACAATTCTGAGAAAAAATGTCAGAATTCCGAGTTTGTATCACACAATTCTGAGAAAAAAGCCAGAATTCCGAGTTTATATCTTGCAGTTTTAACTTTACAACTTGCAATTGAGTTTATATAACAATTCTGAGAAAAAAAGTCAAAATTCCGAGTTTGTATCACACAATTCTGAGAAAAAAAGCCAGAATTCTGAGTTTATATTTTGCAATTCTGACTTTGTAACTCGCAATTGAGTTTATAATATAGTTCAGAGAAAAAAAAAAAACGTCAGAAATGCAAGTTTGTATCACACAGTTCTGAGAAAAAGAAGCAGAATTGCAAGTTTGTATCACACAATTCTGAGGAAAAAAAAAAACAGAATTCCGAGTTTGTATCTTGCAGTTTTGACTTTACAACATGCAACTGGGTTTATATAACAATTCTGAGAAAAAAAGCCAGAATTCCGAGTTTATATCTTCCAATTCTGACTTTGTAACTCGTAACTGAGTTTATAATACAGTTCGGAGAAAAAAAAAGCCAGAATTCCGAGTTTATATCTTGCAGTTTTAACTTTACAACTTGCAACTGAGTTTATATAACAATTCTGAGAAAAAGTCAAAATTCGAGTTTGTATCACACAATTCTGAGAAAAAATGTCAGAATTCGAGTTTGTATCACACAATTCTGAGAAAAAAGCCAGAATTCCGAGTTTATATCTTGCAGTTTTAACTTTACAACTTGCAATTGAGTTTATATAACAATTCTGAGAAAAAAAGTCAAAATTCCGAGTTTGTATCACACAATTCTGAGAAAAAAAGCCAGAATTCTGAGTTTATATTTTGCAATTCTGACTTTGTAACTCGCAATTGAGTTTATAATATAGTTCAGAGAAAAAAAACGTCAGAAATGCAAGTTTGTATCACACAGTTCTGAGAAAAAGAAGCAGAATTGCAAGTTTGTATCACACAATTCTGAGGAAAAAAAAAAAACAGAATTCCGAGTTTGTATCTTGCAGTTTTGACTTTACAACATGCAACTGGGTTTATATAACAATTCTGAGAAAAAAAGCCAGAATTCCGAGTTTATATCTTGCAATTCTGACTTTGTAACTCGTAACTGAGTTTATAATACAGTTCGGAGAAAAAAAAAGCCAGAATTCCGAGTTTATATCTTGCAGTTTTAACTTTACAACTTGCAACTGAGTTTATATAACAATTCTGAGAAAAAAGTCAAAATTCAGAGTTTGTATCACACAATTCTGAGAAAAAATGTCAGAATTCCGAGTTTGTATCACACAATTCTGAGAAAAAAGCCAGAATTCCGAGTTTATATCTTGCAGTTTTAACTTTACAACTTGCAATTGAGTTTATATAACAATTCTGAGAAAAAAAGTCAAAATTCCGAGTTTGTATCACACAATTCTGAGAAAAAAAGCCAGAATTCTGAGTTTATATTTTGCAATTCTGACTTTGTAACTCGCAATTGAGTTTATAATATAGTTCAGAGAAAAAAAACGTCAGAAATGCAAGTTTGTATCACACAGTTCTGAGAAAAAGAAGCAGAATTGCAAGTTTGTATCACACAATTCTGAGGAAAAAAAAAAACAGAATTCCGAGTTTGTATCTTGCAGTTTTGACTTTACAACATGCAACTGGGTTTATATAACAGTTCTGAGAAAAAAAGCCAGAATTCCGAGTTTATATCTTGCAATTCTGACTTTGTAACTCGTAACTGAGTTTATAATACAGTTTGGAGAAAAAAAAAGCCAGAATTCCGAGTTTATGTCTCCCAATTCTGACTTTGTAGCTCGCAATTGCGTTTATATCACAATTCAAAGATAAAAGTCAGAATTGCAAGTTTGTATCACACAATTCCGAGAAAAAGAAGTCAGAATTGTGAGATGTGAACTTGCAATTGTGAGAAAAACAGTCAGAATTGTGAGATAAAAAGACGGAATTACCTTCGCAGCTTTATTTTTTATTCTGTTGCGGAAACGGGCTTCCATATTAAATAGATGAAAAGTTACAGGAAAAATTCTACAACATACATCATTTTTTTTTCTCCAAAGGCAAGACTGTTTTAATACATTTTTCTTGTTTAAATACTTTCAACTATCCCATTTTAATCTGCAGAGACAACTATAAGTAAGCTGTTTGTTGGTTGATTTCCTTCAAGGGTGTAAACACTGTGGCTCTCTGGTGCTTTTAACAAAGCTTTGTTTGTTTTAGACACTAGCATTGACTCGGGCCTACAGTACCTGGAGAAAGCTAGTTAGCATTCCTGTTTATTTTAGTGTAATGTTTAGAAATCTGTTGGTAGTTCATATTATATTAATATCATTAGTTTTCTCAGTACTCACACTGTTTCACACTAGCAGAAGTCCCCTCCTAAAGGGTCATGTCTGGGGGTAGTTACATGATTAGCATAATTAGCCTCAATGTGATAGATAGCCAGATCCTGCTGTGAACTCAGGTGAGTCTCTGTGATGGCAGAGGAGGAGGGGCTGAGGTGTCATGGCTGATGACGTGCTCTGTGATCTTGTGCTGGAAATGACAAATTACCGCCTATTTACCCCAGAGGTGTCTGTGACGCTGATCACAAATGCTGATAACTCTCTCTCTCTCGTTTTTTTTCTCCATCTTTTTGTTGAGAAAGAGAAAGAAAAAATATCATGTGGTTGGTTAATTGATATAATTTCAAAAACATTTATCTTAACATTTTACATTTTTGTTAATGATTGCAGAAGTCAAATATAGCATGTGAAAATTTGGAGTTTTAAACTGCAACCATTATCAAATGCAGCCTTTTCTCTTTTCCAGCACTAGAGGCCAGTGTTGAGAAAATATTGGGTTTCCTGTAAAAATAAAAGCAGATTGACAGACAAAAAACCCACTTACATATGTAGTATTAATACTTATATACATTATGTATGTTATACATTATCTGCAGTTTATAATTTTTGCCTTTTTTTAGTTTTTTGGTCTTACTGGATTTTACTTTTTTTATTTTTTTCTTTGACAAAGAAACATAAAATCCCCACATAGTTCACAGAAATGGCATAGAAATGATTTTCATTCAGAAATTGCTTGTACATTTTCACAATTAATTACAAAGCAATAGCAAATAACATCAAATATGCAAACCTTTTATCTGCTTTAAAGGTGTACAGGTACAGTATATAATATATTATTGTAAAATTTCTTTAAGTTTTTCAATCAAGATCACACAGTACCATCAGCCCCAGACAGGGGCTGTTCCTGTTCCTGTCTGAGAGATTCTTACACAAACCCAGATACCTACACTTTTATCATTTAGAAAGTTTGTGTGTGTGTGGCCCGAAATACAGATGGGAACCAGATAAAAAAAGAGTGATCCATTGAAATAAGAGTGCAAAGACAGGGCTGACAGCAGTTAGAAAAAAAAAAAGTAAAATTCAAGACTTTTTATACAATGGTTATGATTTTAGTTCTTCGAAAAAATGGTGCATTTAAAGAGACAGACCACCCCAAAAATGAAAATTCTGTCATTAATTACTCATGTCATGTCATTCCAAACCCGTAAGGCCTTTGTTCATCTTTGAAACACAAATTAAGATGTTTTTGATGAAATCCAAGAGCTTTCTGATCTTGCATAACGATTAACGCTGTCCTTACTACCTTTCTGGACTTTAAATGTGGTAGCTGCATTTCTGTCTATGCAGGGTCAGAAAGCTCTCAGATTTAATCAAAATTTGTGTTTCGAAGATGAAGGTCTTACAGGTTTGGAATGACATGAGGGTGAGTAATTAATGACAGAATTTTCATTTTTGAGTGAACTATCCCTTTAAAAAAAGAAAAAAAAACAAAAAGATGTTTTTTGATAGAAACTACAGTGCATGCCCAGCTTGTTTCTGGTCTGTTTGCACACACAAAAAGATCATGTTAAGGAAACCCACAGTAAATGGCACAGGAAGGGTGTGACCCAAGAGGATGAGGAAAGAATAGAACAGGTGTGCTCCATGCGGGCCATTCGGAAGTCATAATACCGCCCACGGCTTGTGACTTTTCAGCAAATGATAAAGTGTGCATTTGGGCATCACACTAGTGACAGACAATCCTGTGAACTGATCTATATATATTCTGCTCTATTTTATGCATCTTGCAGTTTGAATATGCCACAAAATCACACACAGGCACAATTTCACCTCAGATGCTTGTCACTGCAATAGCCATACTGGCTTCTCCCCAAATCCAGGCATGTGAATATGTGCTGTTAATGGGCATCTTGCAGAGCCACAAGCTGCCGGCCGAAGTGGCCAGACCTGTGTTTCTCTGTTTGCCAATGTGATTCTGTCTGTACTAAACACTCACCTACCGTCGGACCATTTGACGCCAAGGTCACAAGCACAGGATGACCAGATTAACAAGGATTAGTGGGAAGGTCTATATTATTCCAGGCAGGGGGACTGTGGTGTGTACCACACACACACACACACACACACACACACACACACACACAAATGCATGCTTGCACATGCACACGAGGATGTTCACATCTCAAATATGTGCACATGGGGGCACTCATTCACTTTGATGTCTACACAGAGTAACAAACTATTATTATGCCTTAAAAATACAACATTTGGAGTTGTATTTATATCAGTTACACTACCAGTCAAAAGTTTTTGAACGGTAAGATTTTTAAGTCTCTTCTGCTCACCAAGCCTGCATTTATTTGATCCAAAGCACAACAAAAACAGAAAAAATGTGAAATATTTTTTACTATTTAAAATTGCTGTTTTCTATTTTAATGTATTTTATAATGTAATTTACTCCTGTGATTTCAAAGCTGAATTTTTAGCATCATTACTCCAGTCACATGATCATCCAGAATCATTCTAATATTCTGCTCAAAAACATTTATTATTATTATGTTGAAAACAGCTGAGTAGAATTTATTTAGGTTTCTTTAATCTGAAATAGAACACTTTTGTAACATTATAAATGTCTTTATCATCACTTTTGATCAATTTAAAGCATCCTTGCTAAATAAAAATGTTAATTTCTGTAATTTAAAATGAAATTTTAGCAAAGACAGAAAGCAGTTATTTTAAATAGTAAAATATTTTACACTTTTTCCTGTTTTTTCTGTACTTTGGATAAAATAAATGCAGACTTGGTAAACAGAAGAGGCTTCTTAAAAAGAAAACATTAAAAATCTTACTGTTGAAAAACTTTTGACTGGTAGTGTACATTTCACTGTAAGGACTTTTATGTATGAATGCTTATGTATGAGAATTTTTTGAATGAATTACTCCCGGTCTCCTAACTGGATGTATATATAGCTTATTTATAGACAGAAAACTGTCATTTTTTGCCATCTTTTTGGCACCCTTTCTGATTGCTATTTGATTTAATACTGTGAAATAATCCAGGTTGTTTATGCTTCTAGGTTTAAATAAATAAATAAAATTGTGTCAGATTTACTTTGTTCTTGATCTAACTGAATGAATGTGTAGCTGATTTACGGGCAGAGAACTGTCATTATTTTAGTATTTATACCAGTCTATACAAACTCATTGTATGAATTTGCAGGAATAATCATATCAAAGCACCATTTTTTTGTATTCCTGTTTAATATCCCCCTCTGGACCAGCTCTTACTCTGGCCCATTAGAAGATTAAGGAGCAAACAGAGTGCAGACTAGACTGTACCACCTGCAATATGCCCTTAGAAACAGGGGGGGAATCTAGGTGGAAATGGAGCAGTGTAAGTGCAGATGCTGCAGACGGGCTTACTTTGGTGTTAGGGTTAGTCTGTTTATGTGGTTATGCGGCTGCAAACCGCAGCAGGTAAGCTTGTGTTCTAGCATGTATCTGCATGCATGAAGACAAAAGGAATGAGTGTTGAAGGACAGCTGACCTGGATAAAAAGCAGTTGGACGTAGCTGTCCGTCCTGAACAATGGCTTTTGCCTGCTGTGTTCCTGTCAGATCGAGAGGTACGTCCTTCAGTGCATTCCTTTCTAGTGCGTCCAATCAGATAATGCTGTTTAGGTTTAAATTGCTATTCGTTTAATATCAATGAAGTGATGCAGCTCATTTATACTTACAGATTGCTTTTTAGACTCCAAATAGTATTTAATATAACTGAAAGGTGTTTGCATCTTCTAGTATTACATTTAAACATACATTTTGAAAGACTCAGGTCGTATTTTCTCGTAAAAAATCTTTTTTGTTTACAACTTCTAAATGTTTTTCACACTGTACATAATCCATCCGCCTTGGTTATTTCTCTATCTGAGATCATCTTTGATTTGTACTAAGAAAGCTAAGCCTGCCATAGTGATGATGTCTCTGTCACACAGACTGTCTGTCCATGTTTGGTCTGACATGTTGGAGCATGCAGTTGTTTAAACTGTAAAGTGCCATGTTGTTGCATGCTGAATTACAGGAGATTTGAACTTAGAAGTCTGTGCGCCATTGTGACTTCCATAGTTTACATATTGTATGAGAAGCTGGGTTGTGATATGACACATATATTAGAAAGAAAGCGCGTAACACTGAAATTATTGTAATTGTTAGGATGGTGACAGATCAGCGATTTCCACATAAAACTACTCGTGCAGACCAAACCGTTAGTCATGGACACTTGAAACTTGGAGGTATGGTAGTACTCACACCGCCTACACCGTGACCAATCGGCCTGATGGGGGCGCTACAGCGATCAAAAGTTCAAAATCGCTCATAACTCCTAAACCGTCAGTCGCAGGCTCAAGTGTCTTATGTCATTCGAATCCTTGGCTCACGCCGGACAAACACACACACGGACACACTTGTATTCTATCAGATTCAGTCGAGAGCCTGGCCAAATTTTTGGGCATTTCGCATTTTTTGCAAAACCTACTTTTACAAACTAGTCCTAGGTTTTTCGCCCGATCGGATCCAAACCAGTGCAGAAAGATTCTCTGGAGATTGAATATTAATAATTATCAAAAAAAAGTTTAAGTTTAGACTCACCGTCGCAAAGGGACGCCAAAACATTCGAAAGGGACCTGGCCACTTTTAGTAAAATGCCTATAACTCCTGAATGGAATAAAATATATCCACCAAACTCAGAACACTTATGTAAGATCCTAATCTGAAGTCACAGGACTAAAAAAGTAGCTTGGCCACTTGGTGATGCCATAAGAGGAAGAAACATAGAAATGGCTATAGCTGCGCAACCATTTGTCCTATCAATATGAAACTCTGTGTGCACAATCTTGGTCCGAAGTGCCACAAGTGTCTACAAGGACACTTGCGTATCTCACAAAACATGGCCGCATTGGCCAACGAAGTTTGAGCACCTGTTAGACAAGATTAATGGAGGCCAATTGGAACAAAGCTTGGTGGGCCTGTTTGACTCATGGCTCCAAAGATCTGAGAGAAATAAATCGGGCCTCTGGGGGGCGATATTGCATTTTTCAAGTGCGTGAACAATTGTACGTTGCAGGGTTTTTCGCACATAAGCACGATATTTATATAATACGATAGAACTTCTGATTCTGGACAACGTTGCGTTTAGAACCATTGCTGTTAATCAAATCATTTGTTAAGTTATTGAGAAGATGAAAAAAAAAGATTTTTTGAACTAGTCCTATGTTTTTCGCTTAATCTGGGGGAAAAAACACTGTAGTGCAATTCTCTGGACTCTCTAGGCCAGTAATTATCAAGCAAATGTTGAAATTTACCCTTTGAGAAGCTATAACAGGGTTGTTTAGAAAAGTGACCTGTCCTAATTTACCCAAATTCCTATGAAGCCTAAAGGAAAGCCCAAACTTTACAAAACCTGCTGAGCACATGCATCAGGTGATTCTAAACAAGCATGCAAAGTTTTAAGGGGATCGCACCACAGCTGGGGCTTTAACGGTCATAAACATTAAAAAACATATTTCTATGGTAAATTACCTGGATTTGCCAAAAATGCTCTTTTAATCATTGATTTGGGTGGGAACAGCCTTGCTAAATAATATGTAATGTCTTTTTTTCATATGTGCTTATATGCCTTTAGTCGCTGCTTGCAGCTATATTTATTTATTTTTTGCTACAGTGCACCGTAAAAAATATAGCACACAGCTTTTTACACTGATTAGAAAATAATTTGACTTAAAAATGTATTGTGTGCTGTAAAATTAATTTTCGTCAAATTAAATATCCAAGTTGTCACTGAGTACAACTTATCAACTTAACAAGAGATAAGTTGACTAAAATGTTATAACACACAACTGAAACTAAAAATGTTCCATATGGCTACTGTTGGCTTCAGATGACTTGGAATATAATGCACAAAATCATATGGACTACTTTTCTTCCAAAAGAAATGTGAAGATTTTTAAAAAATTGGATGAAAACATGTAAAGCAATAACTGGATGTGGGTTTGGAATAACGTGAGGGTGTGTTAGAACAGAATTTGTTTTTGGGTGAAGTATCCCTTTAAGAAAACCTGAATTATTAAATTCTGACACACTGGCATGAAGTAGAGTTTATTAAAAGGGCTGTGTGTGTGAGAGAGAGAGAGAAAAGAGACAGTGCTGCCCTACATCTAAACTCAACAACGCATCTGATCTGCTTATCTTATCCTCTGTCTGAAATCTGTTTATTATTCTCCTCTATTATTTGCAGAGAAAAAACACTCAGAATGAATGATGGCGCTAAAACAGAAATCAAAATGATTTAGTAGCATTCAAATAATGTAGGCTTGATCCTCACCCAATATAATGGTTTAATCTCTGACTTATAGTGAGTTTGGGGCTGTGTGTGTGTGTGTAGGAGCAGTGCAGTGGTCAGCACTACAGGCAGCGGTCAGTCTTCATGCTTCAGTGATTCTGCTATGGCTCATTTGTAAAGGTCTATAAGTCAAGTCTCAACAGGGCCCCTTGTTCTTCACCCTCCAACCAGCCGTGGTGCCCTCAAATCAGGCTTATCTTATCAGAGACCCCTTTAAATGAAGGGTGGTGATATGTTTATGAGATGAACGGCTTTGGATTTTAGAAAACACAAGCATGCATAATAGATCAGTGTTCACCGTTGGGATATAAATAAAATATAAATGTATGATAAGAGTAAGCATGTTATTTACTGTGGTTAGCATTCCTCTGCCATGATCTTGGCTAATATACATTATATATATATAAGAAATTATACTGAGTGATATGGATTTGGAAATTCCGTGTAAGCACATTCAGTAGGAAAACTTTCTTTTTTCATGTTTACTGTTACTTTGTCAAAGCTAGCAAAATGTCTTTCAGAAAAGTTTCTAGTGTTCCTATGTGCTGTGGGGGTCAACTGCTATGTCTTTTTCAGGGCAGATAGAGATACCGATTATTACAGATCAAGACCAATAACCGATAGTTTGAACCGATAAATATGTCTGGTATAAAAATGAAAATTAGGGTCAAAATTATGAATAACAAGGTCTCTGACAAAAACTTTAAATGCTTTTAAATTATTTTATCGGCAAATCAATTTTGAAAATGACCGATACCAATAACCATTAAAATATCAGTGTTGATAGTTGGCCAGGCTGATAATCAGTTGACCCCTAATATGTTGATTTGCTGCTCAAAAAAAATTCTTTTTGTAGGGGTCAACAGATATGTGTTTTTCAGGGCCAGTGCTGATTATTACAGATCAAGTAGACCGCAAGACTGATAAGCAACATTTTGAACCGATAAATATGTCTGATGTAAAAATGAAAATTAGTGTCAAATCAGTTTTGAAAATCACTGACACCATTAACCATTAAAATGCTTAATATCGGTATCATTAGTCGGCCAGGCCGATAATTGGTCAACCCCTAATATGTTGATTTGCTGTTTAAAAACATTTCTTCTTGTAGGGGTCAACAGATATGTGTTTTTCAGCGCAGATGCCAATATCGATTATTACAGATTAAGTAGACCATAAGACCAATAACCAACATTTTGAACCGATAAATGTCTGCTGTAAAAATGAAAATTTGTGTCAAATCAGTTTTGAAAAGGACCGATACCGATAACCATTAAAATACTTAATATCAGCGTCGATAGTTGGCCAGGCCGATAATCGGTTGACCCCTTATATGTAGATTTGCTGCTCAAAAAAATTTCTTCTTGTAGGGGTCAACAGATATGTGTTTTTCAGGGCCAGTGCTGATTATTACAGATCAAGTAGACTGATAACCGACATTTTGAACCAATAAATATGTCTGGTGTAAAAATGAAAATTAGTATCAAATCAGTTTTGAAAATCACTGATACCGATAGCCATTAAAATGTTTAATATCGGTATCAATAGTCGGCCAGGCTGATAATTGGTCAACCCCTAATATGTTGATTTGCTGCTCAAAAACATTTCTTCTTGTTATTAATTTTGATAACAGTTGTGCTTTATAATATTTTTGTGGAAGTTTTTTTTTTTTTATTAGGATTCTTTGATTAAACAATATAAAACAAAAACTAACGCAATTTGTTTTAAATAGTTTTTGTAACTATGTAAAAGTCTTGAAGTTTGATTAATTTAATGCATCTTTCTTGCACAAATAAATATAAAATAAGTATACATATAGTAATATACGAGTTTTAGTAGCTTCTGACATAGCTTTCATGATCGATAGAAGTATGTGTTAAAATAAATATTAATAAAAATAAATAAACATTTACACTAATTTTTTAAACGAAAATAAATAATTAAAAATATATTATGCACTGTATTTACAGAAAGATTCTTGAAATCTAAGTGGGTATTTAAAAGTAATCCAGGTCACGAGAAGTTCAATGGCTGTAAAGATTGGGATCCCCTGCTGTAAACGGAAGGAAAGTGCTCCTCAAAGAGGACAAGATATATTGATATCTATAGTCCATAGAGTTGTTAGTGCTGTGTAGTATCAGTGGGTATTAAGCACTCCTGCAGAGGGACCAGCTGTGAGACACAGAGTCCCCAGCCCCCATCAGAGAGACAGTCGATCTCTATCCTACAGCAGGCAGCTGGATGGCTGCAGCTAACAATCTTCTTTTTAGGGAATAAATGCATTTATCATTGATCAGTGCATGAGGGCTTCTTATGTTTCTTGTTTAATGCTGTTTAGTGCTTTAATATTAAGTCTACCAATAGATAAATCCACTATTTGATTTTCCCCAGCAAGATCTCAGCAATGTCTTTCTCTGAGCTCTGCTAGGCAAGCTTGACCTAGATTCAACTATGCTAGCGCTCTGACTGTTAATGACTAGAGCATCTGTATTATTAAAAGAAGAACTGCAACCGATGATTTGTGTAGCGTGAAAACGTGTCCTTTTTCTTTGGATATTTGTGAATGGAATAAAAATGTCACTGTTATTATAGTTTGAGTGTCAGTTTGTAATTGTCCCTAATTTTGCTATTATGATTTCTCAGTTTATCCTCATTGGAAGTGAATATCTCTTTTCTTTTTGTACTTTGCATGCATAATTTATTTATTTCAATTATAGGGTTGTTACAGGCCTACATTTGTTAAATGTTTGTTTTGTGAAGCGTGTTAGAGATCTGGACTTATGGACGCACATTTTTTATTTTGTAATACAATACTTGCTAGTACACTGACATTCAATTTGTTTTTTGTTTTTTATGAAATTAATACTTTTATTAAGAATGGATGCATTAAATCGACCAAAAGTTAAAGACATTTATAATCTTACAAAGGTTTTAAAAGCAATGTCTTGCTTTTAAATTTTATGTTCAATTAAGAATCCTGAAAAAATGATAATAAGAGGAAATGTTTCTTAAGCAGCAAATCAGCAAATTACAATGATTTCTGAAGGATCATGTGACACTGAAGACTGGAGTAATGATGCTGAAAATTCAGCTTTCCATCACGAGAATAATTTAGATTTTTAAAATATACTTAAATGATTTCCACCCTATGATTTCCGCGAAGCGGAAAACCAGAATCCTGTGGAATCCAGTCGTAAAAAAGGAATTTACTGTATAATGTGGAATGTTGCGGAATTTGGGTGATTAAATCAAAACGCGATATGGACCAGTGTCTGTAAATATTAAACCGCAAAATTTACAGTTTCTTTTGAGGACAAAATATTATCATATCATATACAAACAGAAACGTAAAGGTCTTCACAGTAACCCGTCAAAATAAAAGTTTGATTTAAATTGAAGAAACTGTGACAAATATATTTCTGTAATAATAGTACTACTACAAATAATAATTGAATTAAAAATAATAAATCATGTAAATAACAAATTATTATTAAAACACATTTTTTTAAGAAATATTTACCAGCAAATTTATTTACCAGAAAAATTTAAATACACAACACAGTATTTCTGGAAAAAATGGAATAAATAAATAAAATAGTAATAAATTAATTATATATATTTTATCAAATTTAAATAATTACAAATTATTTAGATTTTTTAAATTTAGTGAAACCATTAAAATAGAATCCAGAAAATTAATGGAAAACACAGAATTCGGTAAAAATAAAACTGAATTTGAGAGGGAAAAAGTAAAATGAATTTCACAGGCCTTTAAAATGTCATTTTTGGTAAACGTAAATAAATAAGTTTACTTAAATAAACTGCTGTTAAATTGTGCAAGTTTCATGATTTCAATTAGTTAGACATGCTTTTTAAATAACATTTCTTTTAATTCAACCATTAAAATTCAAATGTAAAAAAGCAAAATCCAGAAAAATTAAAATAGATTCACAGATTTCATAGAGCCCTAAAATTGTAACAGTATTTCACAATATTAATGTATTTACTGAATTTTTTATAAAATTAATGAAGCCTTGGTGAGCATTTATTTCATAAACATTTCAATTATTTATTAACAGCTGTTGGTAGAGGTCAAAATTTCTGCAGTTCTGAATCCAAAATATCATGTTGTCAGATTGCAGCTTGAATTTATCTTGAATGTATTTTGGTAGTTTCATCATTTTAATTAGAACTTTTTTTTCCTCTCCGTATTGCCGTTCTGTACTACTAATTAGAAATTTGTCAGTACTTTTCTTTGCCTTGCTGCTGGCAGAGTCCTGACTCACATTGCTGACTGTGCACCTGCTGGAGACAGAATGAAAGAAAAAGAGAGGGAGAGAGAGAGCAGCTCTCGCAGTCTTGCTGTAGTGCTAGCAGAATCCTTCACTCCTTCATTCTATGTGAGCAGTCCAGGGGAAGAATGGGAAACTCTCAGAGAAAGATACCTGGCTGTGGCTTGAAAAAGAGGAGGAGGACAAAGAGGGGTAGTAAAAACGCAGGCCAGAGAGCAGGCACAACAGGTAAGATGATAGTGATCTAACTAAGGATAGTGATCTAGGTTCCCTGCAGAGGTGCATGCAGGTAGTCTATGAACGAGAATAAGATAATGTTTAACTTGTTTACTTTGCATTCTGGTGCAATTATACTGCAGTGTACTGCTGTCTCACTAAGCACTGACCTCTTTACATGAATCGAACTCTCCAGTAACTGCGGGTTTCAATGCCGCTGAACGGAATGTTGAGAATTTTGATGCTTTGGTGATTTAAATATACTTTGAAGAAATGCATGAAATCCCTTGGTAAAGTTTATTTTGGAAATGTCCCTATGTGCACAAGTAGTAATAAGCTTAACTGTGACTTAATAAGTCTCTCAGACTATTATATTACATCATGCTATATGTAACTCTACATACATGACATACTTCCTCTTTGGCTGAATTAGTTTGTAATGTCCGAGTGCGGCAGGAGTGATAACGGCGTGTGTACGCTAGAGGTCACCTATATGTGCCGCATGAGGATCGGTGGTTGATAATGCGGGGCAAAAACGAAAGGAACGTCAGAGTGGTGCTGAGTAATAGAGTCTGTGCACTGCATTCGCACATCATTACAGCACACGTCAGAATGGAGGGAGGGCAGATGAGGAGCAGGTGAGGGTAGGGCTTGGATCAAAACACGAACTCAAGACAGTTATTTTCAAAGAAGATTTTTAATGAAATATGCACTGATTGTAATCAGTGTTTCTCTCACCTTGTCCTCCATCTTGGATTTATTTTTTTCACTGAGGTTGTTGCAGTGCATTCTGGGATTCCTTTCTATTTGAAAGACACTGATGTTTTAATAGTAGCATAATTTTGATATTTTGAACAGTTGCCTACCTTTTTGAAAAGCTTTTACTGCTGTCTTTTAGACATTTACTGGTACATTTTAAATTGTATTATATTATTGTACAAATGTATATTATATTATAATTTTTTGTATGATTTCTATTTCAAAGTTCTTTTGAACTTTTTGAACCACAAAAATTAAGACTTTTTAACATTGATAATAATAAGAAATGAGCACTAAAATATTAGAATGATTTTTGAAGGATCATATGACACTAAAGACTGGTGTAATGATGCTGAAAACTCAGCTTTGCCATCACAGGAATAAATTATATTTTAAAATATATTAAAGTAGAAAATATGTATTTTAATTTGTAATAATATTTTACTATTTTTTCATTTTTACTGTATATTTGATTAAATAAATGCAGTCTTGGTGAGCAAAATAGTACAAAGGCCGTTTCCGCCACTGAATGAACAATTAAAAAAGGTAATTGCGACTTATTTCAGTTCTATTTTCTTGCAATTGCGACTTTTTTTTCTCAGAATTGTGAGGTATGAACTCAAGTCTGAGCTATAAAGTCAAAATTGTCAGATATACTCACAATTCTGAGAAATGAAGTTAAAATTGCATGATATAAACTCACGATTGTGAGTTATAACTTGCAAATCTGAATTTTTTTCTCAGAATTGCATGATATATACTCATACGTTATTATCCGAATTGCGAGACGAACTTAAAATGCTAAGAAATAGTTGCAATTCTGAGAAATAAAGTCAGAATTGTAAGATATAAACTCACAATTCTCAATATTTTTTTTTTTAGAATTGTGAGTTTATATCTTGCAGTTACTACTTTTTTTCTCCAAATTGTGAGTTTATGTCTTAAAATGGTAACTCTTTTCGCAGTAGTTTATATTTTATATTTTAGTTTATATCTCCTGACTTATATAACACACAGTTGGGAGTTATTAAGTCAGTATTGTGATATGTAAACTTGCAATTCTGAGGACATATCAGTCTTTTTTCCCCTCAGAGCTGGACTTTATTACTCACAATTTGCAGGTTTATATCTCACAATTCTGAGAAAAAAAGTCAGAATTGCGAGATATAAACACAATTTTCAAAACACAAAACTCAGATTTGTGAGTTTACATCTTGCTGAATTGAATTTTCTGAATTGTGAGATATGAACTTGCAATTGAAAGAATGAAGTCAGAATTTAAAGTCGGAGTTTATATCTCGCAATTCTGACTTTAAAAACTCGCAATTGTGAGTTTATATGACACAATTCTGAGAAAACACAATTCTGAGTTTATATCTTGCAATTCTGACTTCGTAACTTGGAATTACGAGTTTATATCATGCAATTCTGAGAAAAAAGCCAGAACTGTGAGATATAAACACAATTCTCAATATTCTTTTAGATTCGTGAGTTTATATCTCCTATTCTAACTTTAAAGACTAGGAATAGAGTTTAGTCAGAATTGTGAACATAATCTTTTTCCCTCAAAATTGAACTTTATAACTCATAATTGCAAGTTTGTATCTCAGTTCTGAGAAAAACGTCAGAATTGCGAGATATGAACTTGCAATTGAAAAAATAAAGTTAGAATTTAAAATCAGAGTTTATATCTCGCAATTCTGACTTTATAACCCGCAGTTGTGAGTTTATATCACACAATTCTGAGAAAAAAGTCAGAACTGTGAGATATAAACACAATTCTCAATATTCTTTTTGATTTGTGAGTTTATATCTTGCAATTGTGACTTTTTTCTCAGAATTTCGAGTTTATATCTCCTATTCTAACTTTATAACACACAATTGCGAGTTCAGTCAGAATTGTGATATATAAACTCGCAATTCTGAGAACATATCAGTCTTTTTTCCCTCAGAATTGGACTTTAAACTAGCAATTGCGAGTTTGTATCTCAGTTCTGAGAAAAAAGTCAGAATTGCGAGATATGAACTTGCAATTGAAAGAATAAAGTCAGAATTTAAAGTCAGAGTTTATATCTCGCAATTCTAACTTTATAGCTCGCAATTGTGAGTTTATGTCACACAATTCTAAAAAAAAAAGTCAGAATTGATAGATAAAATGTCTCAATAACTTTTTTAATTTTTTTTATTCAGTGGCGGAAACGGGTTCCATAAAACAGACTTCTTTCAAAAGCTACATTTTTTTTACCGACTGCAAACTTTTGAACAATAGTGTACATCAACTATGTTTAACTGTAATTTTACACAGTACTGATTTGGGCTTTTATCTGTTATTTTACTGTTTTAAAGTCAGTGGGTTTGCCATATTGCTTACAGGACCAAAAATCACTAGGAAATTTAATAAGGTGCTTAAGTAGCTGAAGTAAAAACAAAAACTGGCCCACTCCCAGAGACAAAGCATTAGTGTTGACTTACCATCAATGGGAGCCTCTTAATTTTGATTGAAGCATGAATGCACTTAATCCAGATTTAAATTCCGCACACCGGCTGAGGTCTGAATCCATCAGTAAACTGTCAATCAGATGTCTTTGTAAGACAAGTGCTTAAAGCTATAAGTATTACAACAATTACATTTCCACCACGCCAACTACATTCAATATCTTTATAAATTTTGTATAAGTTACATAAAAATTAACTTGATTTCCCATATTCGAATGAAATTGTGCAAATATGTGGTACAACTGTGCAAATTTACTAACATTTAGTCTCAATGCAAGTTAACACTGAACATGGAAAGACATTTACCAGTGCACAAAGCAGGTATCAGATTAGTATTTCTGAGTAAAACCACTCAAAACATTGTTCATTTTAATGGTTCTCTGGATATGGTCAGACTAAAGGTTATAGAAAGGGCTTGTATCAGATTACCAAATGCCCCTCTATGTGAAAGAGAGAGAGAGAGGCCTTGTGTGTATTTATTCAAACTAATAGACTTGGCTATTGTCATGGTTTGCCTCATGGTTAATAAGCAGTAAAATATTTCCTTTCTGACTGTCAGCCTGAATTGTCTGCATCTTATTTAGCCATAGCTTTCAGAAATATAAGACCCCTTTGCAGTATCCTTTCAGAAAACCCTTGAGAAGCCGCTTCTGTTTTGTATTACACTTTCGAGTGATACGTCCTATGGCTTTTGTTCTAATTACATACAACAAAGGGTTTGTTGCAATAAAACCCAGTGTTTTTCAAAGCGTCCATCATCATCAACCCTCTCCCCTTTTCTCTGTGGTCTTCTAAGACAGGAAATGCATTTCTGGTATTATTCTGCTGATCACGGCCTGATAAGGATCTGCTAATTCGTTGTAAATTAGATATGAAGGGTTGCTTGGATACAGATGACTCTGGGTAGTTCAAGGGGACCACTGCGCATTGAATACTGATGGGCAGATGCTCCTTTATAGAGGATAGGAGGAGACAGGAAGCTGGGGAAAAGAGAAAAAGATAGAGGGAGAAATACTAATGAAGCTGTCTTTCACCTTTGTCTCACTAGAATGCCATTTGTTGTCTTGTAATACATAATATTGGTTACAGTGAACGAATATGAAAACATACACTACCACTCAAAAGTTTGGGGTTGGTAAGAGTTTACGAAATGTTTTTGGAAGTGTCTTAAAGGGACAGTTCACCCAAAAATGAAAATTCTGTAATTAGTTACAGCATGTCGTTCCAAAACTGTAAGACCTTCGTTCATCTTCAGAAAATGAATTAAGATATTTAATGAAATCCAAGAGCTTTCTGACCCTGCATAGACAGCAAATGATACGTTCAAGGCTCAGAAAGGTAGTTAGGACATTTTGTGCGCAAAGAAAACCAAAAAGAAGAAATTGTTGAGTAAAGTCATTATTTTTGTTTTCTTTGTGCACAAAAAGTATTCTTGTAGCTTCATAACATTACAGTGGAAACACCCCAGCTAACAGAAAACGTTCTCCCAGCTTTGGCTAACGTTCTCTAAAGGTTCTTTCAAAGTTATCGAAAAACGTTCTTGCGGTAACGTTAGTATAATGCTTTCTCAAGTTTATATGTCATTGAAAAACGTTCTAAACATGTAAGCATAAAAAAGTTTTTTTTTTTTTTTTTTAGTGGAATGTTTTAAAACATTATTAAAAATATGTCTTGACAAAATTAGACATAATTTGTGTATCCAATGACACAAAGACACATTCCAGTGGCCTTTTCTCCCTGGCATGAAAGAGAGCAAAAAATGTTTTGATTAAAATTACAATTTTACAATGTGCTTAAAAAGTCAGAAGACACTTTATTTATTCTCAAACTGTTTTTCTGACATTTGCAATATCAGTGAATGAGAAAATACGCTAGAATGCAAAGTGTATCCCAGCTAACAATTTTTGGTTCACAGAACATTCCCAGATTTTTTTATGGTTTGTTTTTGGTTAGCCAGGAACGTTTTCTTAACATTCCCAGAACGTTAGTTTTTGGTTTGTAGAATGTTATTCTAACATTCTTCAAATGTTCCCAGAATGTTCGTTTTTGGTTCCCAAAAAAATAACCAAACGGGAACCAAAAACTAACGTTAGGGGAACGTTCTTAGAACACTGATATAATGGGGAATGGAACATTTTAAATTATGTTCTTAGAACATTAATATAACAAGAGACTGTAACATTCTAAAAATGTTTTGAATAACATTCCTAGACCCAAACAAGAACGTTAATACAACGTTTAAAAAACTGGACGTTTTGAACGTTTTAAGAACCTTCAGCAATAACATTTTTGTAACTTACTGGGAACATTATGGAAACATTGTTAGAACATTAATATAATGGGGAATGTAACGTTCTTATAACATTTTAAATTACGTTTTTAGAACATTAATATAACGAGACTGAAACATTCTAAAAATGTTTGGAATAAATGTTTTTAGAACCAAACAAAAACGTTAATACAATGTCTAAAAAACTGGACGTTTTGAACATTCCAAAAACATTTAAAAATAATGTTTTCATAACTTAATGGGAATGTTAGGGAAGAGTTCTTAGAACATTAATATAATAGGGAATGGAACATTCTAATAACGTTTTAAATTACGTTCTTAGAACATTAATATAACAAGAGACTGAAACATTCTAAAACATTTGAATAACTTTCTTAGAACAAACAAGAACGTTAATACAACGTCTACAAAAACTGGACGTTTCAAATTTTCTGAGAACATTCAAAAATAATGTTTTCGTAACTTAATGGAAAAGTTACGGGAACTGGCTGGGACAGATGTGACATGGACTATTTTAATGATGTCCTTTCTACGTTTCTGGGCCTTGAACGTGTCTGTTGCATTACTGTTTATGCAGCGTCAGAAATCTCTCAGATTTCATCAAAAATATCCTAATTTGTGTTCTGAAGTTGAACGAAGGTCTTACGGGTTTGGAACTACATGAGGAGTTTTAAATTTAATAACTGTATACATTCCAGATTTCTGACCTTCCCATTTCTTTGTCTTTTTCTCTAGCGGTATCAAATCTGGACATTGAGAGTAAACTGACATCCCACTATCAGGCTCCATGGCATCAACAACACAATCTGTTCCACACTTGTACACGGCCACCGTGTCTGGAGGAGTTACACCGACATGCCAAGCTCAACCTGCGGGCGCTGCACAGAGGTACAGAGTCAGGTTTCTAGGCCTACTTTTTTATTTTGCCTCCAAACCGCAGTGCCGTTTGATTTTTTATAGTTCTTTCATCCAAACATATCTTATAACACAACAGTTGTAACCAAATTCCCCCTGTGGTTCAGTGGTCTGCCCAGGGCCACAATGATGATAGATCAGCATAGAGAAGTGACAGATCAGCATAGATGAGAATTATGATCCTGGAGTTCCCCTCGGGGATCAATAAACTGTTTCTATGTAGTCCTCAATCTGTCTAAACATCTATTATGTTCCTGAGTCTACATGGAAATGAACCACAGAGCTTAATGAGAGCAGCTCAAACTACTTGAATAATATCACCTTAATATCACCATAACATCATCTTAATTATGTGTGTATGTATGTATGTATATAAAATTACCTGTCTGAGAAAAAACAATGATAAAACAAGAAAAAAAATCACTTATTTACCTTAAAACACCTTTAGAGGCAAAAGATAGAGGAGTTTGTTTTTGAACATCTGATTCATACTGCCACCTTGTGTTTGAATGATGCAATTTGATCTGGCATCGCCTCAAGTTCAGTGAACCATCATAGCATAATTTATATTTTCCTCTTGAATCAATTTTACTTCCATCAGTTACACATAAAATGTGACCAGAACATTGATTGTACATTGTCAGTAGGCCTTCTACGCATAAACAATTTAGTTAGCAGTTGGCAGTCTGTAAATTCTATAAACAGAAGCTGTTGAAGCAGATTGAAATAGCTCAGCCAACTGAAGTGTGTGCTTTACAGACCAGCAGCAGCGTCAGCGTTCAACCAGCAGAGAGCGTGGTCGGGTCACCATATCGATATCCGTGGCTCCGCCCATGCCAACATTCCCTTCAACTCACAAACTCAGAAGGCGGGAGCAGAGGGGCCGACACTCGCGCCTGGTAAGAACTCAACATTTAATCTCCACTCATGTAGAGGAGATTCAAAACTCAGTGGCTCTCAGCTGGTTTTGCTTCAGGACCCAGATTTTGTGCCAAATGTCAAGTGGTGATCTAACCCAGTACCAGAATTGTTTATCTCGAAGCATAAACTGTTATAAGTCCGACAAAATATTTTTGGCTTAAACATGAATGCTCTCTCCTGCCATGCACACCAGGAGAGGAGCATTAGAGAGAGTGATGTGCAAACTATCCAGAGGAAGGTAAAGAGTTTCTGTTTGCTTATATTGTGTGGGCGTTCTTTGTGATATCATCCCATTTATACATATTTTGCCATTTTACAAAAGCATTTTTTTTTCTTTCTCAGGAATCATTACAAAACATTTCTGTCTGAAAATTGATCATTAACCAATATTAAATTGCAAATTACATGAATTTTGTATTGTGCTTTTTTAGTATAATTCAGTGTGCAGTGTTTTCATTATTTCTTTTGCTTACTGCATGTAAATTATTAAGCTAACATGTTAAAGGGATAGTTCACCCAAAAATGAAAATTCTGTCATTAATTACTCACCCTAATGTCGTTCCAAACCTGTAAGACCTTTGTTCATCTTCTAAACACAAATTAAGATATTTTTGATGAAATCTGAGAGCTTTCTGACCCTGCATAGACAGCAACACAACTGACACATTCAAGCCCCAAAAAGGTTGTAAGGACATCATTAAAATAGTCCATTTGACATCATTGGTTCAACCGTAATTGTATGAAGCTATGAGAATACTTTTTGTGCGCAAAGAATACAAAAAAAAACTTTATTCAACAATTTCTCTTCCGTGTCAGTCTTCGTTGTGTGTTCAAGAGAGTACCACGACACATGCGCGTGGTGCTGCTGATGCATTTTTTCTATCCCTTAAATAATATAGTATAATTTAGATCTATAAATTATCCCTTTAAATAATATAGATAAAATATTTGTTATATCAATTATGCATGTTTTTTTACATTAAAGTGTCTGTGCATTAGTGCATATTGTAAAATGCTTCTTATTACTGCTCAGTATGCTGTAAATTCTTGAATGAAGAACTAAGTATTTTCCTTATTATCATAGTAACATTTCATAATGATGAACTTACAAATGTATTTCATATACAGAAATAGGATCTTGTGAAGAAGAAAAAAAAAACATACAAAGCATTAGAGTTAAGTGTTATTCTGACATGATAATTTGGGTTATAAGCTGTCCAATAAACTCTTTCCATATATGACCAATCATATAATGACCAACCAGTATAATGAGTGTCTGGAATGAGAATGTCATTTTATACATTTGAAGTCAAAAATGTACATACACCTTGAAGAAACTGCAAAATGTTCATTTACTGTAAATTATTTACATACTGTAAATATTTTACCAAAATAAGAGAGATTTATATATTATTTTTTATTTAGTACTGACCTGAATAAGTTATTTCACATAAAATACATTTACATATAATCCACAAGAGAAAATAATTGTTGAATTGTTGAAAAGTTTACATACATTTGATTCTTAATACTGTGTTGTTACAGGAATGATCCACAGCTATGTTGTTGTTTTTTCATTTGTTTTTTTGTTTAGTGATAGTTGTTCATGAGTTTCTTGTTTGTCCTGAACACTTAAACTGCCCACTGTTCTTCAGAAAAGTCTTTCAGGTCCCACAAATTTTTCAGCATTTTTGTGTATTTGAACTCTTTCCAACAATGACTGTATGATTATGAGATCCATCTTTTCACATTGAGGACAACTGAGGGACTCACGTGCAACTATTACAGAAGGTTTAAATGCTCACTGATGCTCCAGAAGAAAAAAATTATGCATTAAGAACCAGGGGTGTAAACTTTTGAACGGTATGAGGATGTATACATTTTTCTTATTTTGCCTAAATATCATATTTTTTCATTTAGTACTGCCTTTCAGAAGCTACAGAAGATACTTGCATGTTTCTCAGAAGACAAAATAAGTTAAATTTATCCTGACCTTTAAATTCAAAAAGTTTTTATCCCCCAGCTCTTAATACATCGTTTTTCCTTATTCAGGTCAGTACTAAATAAAAAATAACATGCATTTTGTATGATGCCTCTTATTTTGGTAAAATAATTCACAGCTTGGAGATTCTGCAAGGTGTATGTAAACTTTTGACGTCAAATGTATTGTTTTAAATCTTTAAATGTTTTATGTTTTCATAAGGTATCATGCGCAAGTGTTTAATGTTTTCAGCTGCTTGTGGTTTTAAAGGAAGTGAAAAGTATTCTAGGTTTTTTATCTCCTTTGTTTATTGCATTTAACCTGCAGCAGGAGAGACCAGCCAAAGAGGCTGAATTCAAACCCGTCCTCAGAAAGGTAAATGACATGATTTTTTGAAGTGTGAGATTCCTGACCTCTTTTTTCAAAATGCAGGTTTTTACCAAGACCATCGGATGGGTGCCACATTGATTAAAATCCTTCCATAACAATAAGTTGTATTAAATTGTTTCTCCATCAGATTACAGCCTTGCATTTCAGCGTGTATGTTGCTGATCTGAAACACAATTTTTTCAGTTGTTCAGAGAAAACGGTTCCAAATAAGAGCATGTCTGTGTTGGTTTTTTTTCGTATACATGTTGCCCCCTCTTCCCTGACAGCACGTGCACACCATGGATTTCACAGAAACATCCCATCAGACATTTATTTTGATTTATCAAGTGCATGTTTATTTAGTTATGTTTTCCATCTTTTAATTTTAGTATCAGCGCTCCCGTTCCTCCTCCCCTGTTCAGTGTTGTAACTTCATTCCCTGGATTAGAAAGGTATTTTGCCCCATTAAAGACAACTTATTAACTCTAACTCCTAACAATTTCTGTTTCTACTTATTTTAACACAATTAGGGTAGAAATAGACTTCCCTCAGATACAAATCTTTCATGTCTGTTTATGGCCTTTAAGCCAGTTTTCTGTATCTTTTGCAAAGAATCTGCAAAGATGTATATTTGGGATTACTATACTATTGACTACTATTCCATTGGTTTTTGTGTGAATAAAACACATTTTTGTTATAATTTTTCCATAAATATCCTTTCTGGCTTATTTATTCCCTAGGGTGCAACCAGATCTTCATGAAAGACATTATTTTATACATTTGCATGTAGCCATAGAAAAAAGTCATGCTGTCTCTTTGCAAGTGTTTGATTATTTCATCTATTCTCTTTCATTCTCTCTGTCTTCTGCTTCATAATCAAAGCTGCATTTCTTGTCAACACAGAAAAATGGAAATATGGCAGTACATGTATGTATATACTGTAGTTGTGTACTTCATACAGGTGGTCCCAAAAGCATTTGGACACTTACGCCTCATTTAAATGTATGAATGTCTTCAATGAAAAACTAAGTTTTGAGAAAAAAAATGTAAAGGGGTAGTTCACCCAAAAATGAAAATTCTGTCATTGTTTTGTCATTCTGTCAAATCGATATTTGTTGTATATTTCTAATGCAGTGAAATTGATACATTAAGTGTGACTCTAAAAGTGTCTGAAGGTTTTTGGGGCCACTGTATAAAACTTGTGGTCCCGTAGATAAAAATTAATCTTTACATTCAACTGTATGATTAGAGTTATCATCAGTCTTGTTCTAAAAACAGTTAACAATTCTAACATCATCCCATATTAGGCTGGAACCAACACAGAAACAGATGGAGAATTGCCAGCGATGAGCCATAGGCCTAAATGTCCTGTTCCCAATGTACCTACCACCCTGGACAAACAGACCAACTGGTCCAAAGCCCTGCCTCTTCCCACGCCTGAAGAGAGAATAAAGAATGACTCTCAAGTGATTTCATCCTGTATCATTCCAATAAATGTTTCTGGTAAGCAACATTACTTCAGATTCAATACAAACTAAAAAACACAAACTAAATACCAACAATATATTATAAAATATATATATAAAACATGACAAGTGGCCAAGTATGGTGTCCCATATTCGGAATTTGTGCTCTGCATTTAATCTATCCAAGTGCAGACACACAGCAATGAGTAGTAAAGGCCCACACACCATGAACACACACAAGAAGAGGTGGGCACCTGGGGAACAACTGGGGGTTCAGTGCCTTGCTTGAGGGCACCTCAGTTGTGGTAATTCCCCACTTAAAATTCCTACCAGAACTGAGAATCTGCAACCTTTGGGTTACAAAGTTATACTCTCTAACCATTAGGCCACAACTGCCACACATAAAGCTAATGCATCAAAGACAAAAAGAATTTGATACTGTGGAATATGTCACCCACTCCTATTTCCACTTAGGGAATCCATGACATGCTTAGGTACTTCTGATGGTCTGTTATTTTTTCTTCACAGGTGTTGGATTTGACAGAGAAGCCAGTGCTCGCTGCTCTCTTGTTCACTCACAGTCGGTTCTACAGAGACGGCGGAAACTGAGGAGGCGAAAAACGATCACAGGCATCCCCAAACGAGTTCAACAAGACATGGGTATTTTCACCTGATACCTTCCATCTAAAAGTCCAAGTTCATCAAAGCAACTTAAAAAGAAAATCTGTTCATTCTGTCACATTTCATCATATAGTTTTAGTTTAACTATCGGTTTTCTGATTTACCTGTAGATTCTGATGAATCACCTGTGGCTAGAGAGAGAACAGTAATCATCCATGCCAACCCAAACAAGTCACTGTGGCATGAGGACCTCTCCCTGAGTGGCCGAGTATTGCACACCAAGGACTCTGGCTGTCAGACAGATGACTTCTTGATTGCTGCTCCATCCCGGAGGCGTATCCGTGCCCAGAGGGGTCAGGGAATTCCAGCTTCTCTCTCACACTCCACTGGAAACATCACCTCCCTGCCGGATCGCTCTGATACTGTGTATGCTGCAGCGTCAGCCACTCGTGTCCGTTCTAGAAGTCTACCACGTGAGGGTGGCCGGCTTCTGGATGAGGACCAAGATGACAGTGATGATGATGATGACGATGATGATGACGATGAAGAGGAAGATGAAGAACTCTCTCCGTATGAAGCTGAGGACTTCCTACCAGGTCCAGGACAGAGAATTCCAAAAGATGAGGAAGAGAGTACTGATGATCAGGCCATGCCAGAGCTCCAGTTTGGGAGTCTTAAGCGTATGCAGCATTCGGAGAGCCCTGACCACACATGGATTGAGAGAGGTAGATCCAGACTCCCACGCAAAGTTGATATGGGCAGCTGTGAGATTTCCTCCAGCTCTGATACTTTCAGCAGCCCCATCCACTCAGCCTCCACTACAGGAGTGCTTGGCAGCCAGATGGACCATAAAGAGGATCACCAGTCCTCAAGTGGCAACTGGAGTGGAAGCAGCTCCACTTGCCCATCGCAGACGTCTGAAACTCTTCCGCCTGCTGCCTCTCCTCCCTTGACTGGATCCTCACACTGTGATTCAGAGCTCTCCCTCAATACTGGGTCCCATGTCATTGATGACACCACTGGCTTCATAATTGATCCCTACCACATTGACAAGCCACAAGGACAGGGGCAACGATCCAATTCTTTTACCTCATCGGCTACTGATCAGATGGATGATGCAGGGGTCAGCACTGCAAGTGATGGTGAGTGGAACTGTGCCCAGGACCAGCAGGATCAGCCCTGCCCCCAAGACTTCAGCCCAAAGCATTCCAGAGAGGATGAGAGTGGCGTTAGCTGCCCCAGTTATTCTAGTGGGGAAACTTACGAGAGCTTCAGTGACCAAGCATCCGCTAGGAAATCTGAGATGCACTACGTTGTTGACACTGAAGGATTCTATTCCTCCATGCACTTTGACTGTGGTCTTAAGGGTAGCAGAAGCTACTACAACTATGCAGCCATTGACCCTGACTGTGGCCCAAGTGGAAATATAGCACCTGGCATGGGTGAGTACCCTCAGTCAGAGTACAGAGCCACCAGGACACTGGGCAGACCATGTCTCTCCTTAAAAAAACCAAAGGCCAAGCCACCCCCACCAAAACGTAGCTCTTCATTAAAGGAAACAAGCAGTGGTGTAAACATTCTAGAGCAGGACAAACCAAAGATTACTTGCGAGTTGCCACTGCCCTTGTCTTCCAGGGAGATGACACTGCAGCTGGACTTGGCTGGTTCTGCAGGGCACCTTGACACTGCAGGTCTTGAGTCACTTGGTGCATGGGGAGTGGAGAATGTTAGGGACATGCTTGACTGCTCATCTCCATTCAGTTCCTCGGACACGCATTCCTTCAAGGATGAAGGTGCTGTGCAAGCAGACTATGCAGACCTTTGGCTCCACAATGACTTGAAATCAAATGACCCTTACCGGTCTCTGTCCAACTCTAGCACTGCTACGGGTACAACTGTTATTGAATGCATCAAGTCACCAGAATGTGCAGAAATGCAAGCCTGTCAACCCAGGTCCAGACCTACTTCTCCAACTCTTCCTCCACCTGAAGGTGACTTCAAGCTGGCTTCCCCTGAAAAGTTGGTGGGATTAGCGTCCCCTTCCAGTGGATATTCTAGTCAGTCGGAAACACCTACATCTTCCTTCCCCTCAGCTTTCTTCCCAGGGCCCCTGTCTCCAACCAGTGGCAAAAGGAAACCCAAAGTCCCTGAAAGAAAGTCCTCACTTTGTTCCCTACAGCAGTCACAGCTTTCAGTCCGAGACCCAGGCATTTCCTCCAGGAGGGACATTGACTTCCATGCTATACCCCCCAGTCACCTCGACCTAAATGCTCTTCACAGCAAGCACTTTTCTCACAGAAATCAGATGCACATCCTCCACCAGAATAAGCAGAAGGCTGCCATAGCTGCAGCTGCTGCTGCAGAAGCCCGCTCTGCAGCTGTCGCTGCAGCTGCTGCGGCTGCAGAGGCTCGCACTGCAGCTTCTACTTCAGAGAGTGCAACAAGCACAATACTTAGCTCAGCCCATTTGGCCATCACTCCAACTGTTCTTAGATCAGTCCAACTACGATCTATTTGTAGACCAGCTGAGGGGAACCAAGGGTATGATCTGGCCAGTGCAAATCCAGTAACTCGTCCCAAGTGTCCCACAATAATAACTGATGCCCCATCCATTAACAACAGGCACAACAGGAAACCACCAGCCTACAAGCCCCCTGCACCACCGCTCTGTGAATCACAGGTTCCACCGGTCGAAAGTGTTATTCTTCCCCAGGATGAAATTAAAGTGAGACAGGAGAGGCTTGGTCCTGGCACATACTGGGCAATGACTGCTTTCAGAACTCCTGTAGTAGACCCTACTCCTGAAAAAGAAGACTCTTCGACAAGGTCATCTCAAGGTCCTGAGCAAGAACAAGACAGCAGAAAGTACCCAGATGTGCAACTGACATTGTCACCAGAGAGACTAAAACAAGATCTAAGTCAACTATCGCGGCCAGACCCTTCAGCACAGCCCGTGTGTTCGGCCAGCACAATGCCTCCCCCTGCTTACAGTGAAATACAGAGGAGCAATTATGTACTGTGCAACAGTCCTGACAAAGTGCCTGTTTCAACTCAAGAGGCATCGCACACTTACACAATCAGCGATGTACAAGGCCGAGAAGAGGATTATGAGACATCAGGTGTCACAACCAGAAGTGCCTCACAGGACATAAGGGAAGAAGGGTCGACCCCGGATACAGAGGACTACTTCAGCAAGGGTAACTGTCCCGTTAAAACTTTGTAACACGGCTGTAGGTAAAGATAACAAGTACTGTGAACATAGCTGTTATTTTTTCCCTCAAATCAGCTTCTCAAGTATTTGATTCTGTGCATAACATAGGCCCTGTCCCAAATGGCAGACTTCATGTGCACTTGCGCTCTTGCGGACTTAAAACAGCCTCTGCATGTGCGTGTCCATTAGGTCCACGAGACTGAGACCGCAGAGTGTCCCATTCGTTATTTTAGTTTTCAGAAGAGTGCCTGTGAGCGCCCCCTTTGGTACACATTGAGCTCCATAGCAGACTTCTACCCGACAGTCAATGGGGGATTATATCATGAAAGTCTGAACTCAGAAGAAGACCGCAAGGGTTTAGGGTGCGATTTGGGACAGGGCCATAGTCACATGATACAACAAACTCCATGCAGAGTTGGTGATTGTTTTTATTTCACCTCTAGAGGCCGGTATTCCAAAACAAGAACTACAGGAGGTGATTAATCAGTAAAACTGATATATTGGTCAACCTCTATATCACATATTACTGTAGTAGGCCTAACGGTATTTTTTTACTAGACCGATTTTACATTAAAGCTGCCGAATGCATAACTTTATTTTGAGAGCTAATTAAGCACGATGTATGAATGCTTTGCATGTTTACAGAATCAACTCCCAGTGACAATTCAACCTCTCCTTTGACCGATGACTCTAAACCTGATGATGATAATGTTTTCCCATCCCCCAACAAACTACGCACAACTGAAGATCTGTTTGCCATGATACACCGGTAAGCACAATTGTTTTACATTATAGTGCCACATTTTATGTCTCATTCTCTTGTTGGTGCATACATGTGACCAGAATACACTGTCAACCAAATTATTTTAGATCTAAAAGGAAAGTGCTGGGACGTAAAGACTCCGGGGAGATGAGTGGAAAAAGTCGGCCTGGTGTAGCACCTGCAACTGCCCCTGTCAGCAATCCTACTGTATGCCCGGTCACCCCAGCTGCCTCAATCTCTTCAAACTGCTCCCAGCGAGCCTCAGGACCCATCTACAGGAGTGCCAAAAAGTCCAGTACATCCAGTGAGGAGTTCAAACTCCTGCTGCTAAAGAAGGGTAGTCGCTCAGACTCGAGTTACCGCATGTCTGCTACGGAGATCCTTAAGAGCCCCATCACACCCAAGACTCAAGCAGAGCTGCTATTAGAGGCCGCAAGGCCACCAGAGGAGCCCCCCTTACCCCTTCAGGATTCCACTAGCAGTGGCGATCCACTTCCAAGCCAATTCCCTAAGGCCAACAGTGAAGGATTCTCCCCAAAAACACTAACCATGTCAGCTGCCTCCAGACAGGGACGTTCCAGAATTCCACCTGCGGCAAACAGCAGTCGCTATAGCACGCGGAGTCGACTGTACACTGCCCCAATGCAGGCCATATCAGAGGGAGAGACTGAGAACTCAGATGGAAGTCCACACGATGACCGATCCTCTTAGTGGTATAATCACTTTTTTTAACCACTTATCGAAATGATAAATCTTTTATAATATGAAAACATTCTATTTGAACTGTATGAGAGTGCTGTTCACATATTATTATCTACCTTAGTTTTCTCCCCTGATGTTTGTGGTTTGAAAAAAAAAAGTTAATTTCTAAAAGCTCCTTTTGTATTCCATATGTCAGCTGAAAACTCGGAAGAAGAACTCGAATTTTTCGCATTACCATTTATCATTGAGAGCTATGATTTTCATCATAATCCCACACTTTTATGCTCACAAAATGGGTTGTCAATAGATATCATTTTAATATAGAAATCAATCACAAATTTACATAAATATGTGGATGCTTTTTAGGGACAATCGCACCATGGCCTTTCTAAGCGGGGTGTCTAAGTGTGCAAGGGGAAAGATTTCAGAGAAGAAGAAAGCTAGAAATGTTATGAACTTAGTTCTAATAGTGGACTGGTTTGCAAAACCATCAGTTCCTTTGCACTCTGGTTAATTATACCTTGAAATATACAACCTGGATGTACTGTTAAATAACAAGGCAAGCAGGCAAAAGTAATCCAGTTTTAGTTTTGAGTTTAGAGTAATGCAATGGGACATATGTGGTATGTGTGCGTGAGAGACTCTTCATGCTGTATGAATCTCAAAATGTCAAACAGCATTCCAACAACTGTTAAGAAAACTAATTTAATCCTTTTTAGTTTACCTTTTCTTCAAAGACCCAAATTGGGTTGTGTATTTTGTCACAATTTTCAGGTGTCATCATGTATATTTACTTAACCAACCAACATGGAGAAGAAGAAGAAGAAATGAGGACCTCAATCTCAATGTATTCTGTGAATACCCTTAAAATCAAACATACTGTTCATTTGAAGAAGAAGAAATGATTCACTTTTAAAGTGAAACTCTTCGGAGTGGGAGGTCTTCTCGGAGTTCAAAACTCATAGGAATTAGCTAGATTTGTCAAGCCTACACTGTGCCACTGAAGGGAAGGTGACAAGCTGTGAAAAGATCGATTTTTTTTGGTCATCTGTCTCTGAAGAACGCTCTTTCACTGTGGTCGTAATTCAGTTTGTTCATCCTCTGTACAGCATGCAATAAAACACTAGAACATGTCACATCTCCACTTAAAATGTATTTCCACCTTCACTTGAATTTGTTGAGTATGTGCTATGTTCAGTAAATGTACAAAATGTATAAGATTTGTTGAAATTTGAAGTTTTACATCACTGTATACACAGTTTGAGCTTTTTCCCTTAAGTGGAGGAACTGGACAATCTAATCTAATGAAGCACTATTCGTGTACAGCTGAGTTTTGAAAGAACAGACTGAGGCGTAAGAGAGTATTAAGGGGCCGTTTTGTTGAAATGATGATAGAATTATATTTAGGAAGTAATGTAATGCGAGTACTGATTTATATCTCAATCTCTGGGATATAGATAAAACGACTGCGAAAAGGCAGCGGTGGTTTATTGCTCATCTGTATATACATGGATGATTGACATAATATTTCAGCCTTGTTTCTGAACTGTTGTTGATTTGTCATGTACTGTCATGTCTAAGAGGTTTGAGAATTGAATTCTTTTTGTTTTATACCAGTAGAGAAACCTTCCAGGATATTCTGAGACACTAACAGAACTAACAGATATTTTCTCATAAAATAGGAGCTGCAATGTGCCACGTCTTATTTCTCCTTTAATACAACCCTGTCTGATGGTTGTCGCAATTAGCTTTGCTTTATAACTACAGAATTTTGGAAATACAGACTACTTTTTTCCTTTGTGTCCATGTACTAGAACTAAATCTATGAAATCTTCTTTTAGATTGCAACATTTAATAGAAAAAAAAGTATTTTTAATTATGGGATATTTTATCCAGAGAATTATTTTGTTAATAAATTTGGAAAAGAATAATGATAAAGCTTTATTTAAATAAAATAAGAAAAAAGTATTTCATATCAGGGGTGTATCAGCCAATGATGAAGATACCGAACTTGTAAACATTTCTAATTAGCTGTAAACTTGCATTCTGAACAAATAAGCTATTCTATATGTTATACAACTGTAGTTAAATGTTTTGGTGCTTTGAATTCTATACCCAGGCCATATTCTGTCATTGTTGCCATTTGGGGGGGGGCGAAATGTCATTGACATCATCAGTTTTCTTTTCATATTTTTCTCTCTGTGCTTGTGATGCAATTGCAGTCATGAAAACAACACTCGTGACAACTCAAAAATTCAGATATGTAGCAATGATTGTGTCTTTTGTTTCATTTCAATTTTCACTACACAACTGTAGCCACATTCAAAGTATCAACCTAGTTACCTGTAGTGAAGCTTACCGGTCAGTTTAGGCCTTATTTGCTAAATATTACAGAAACACATAAAGGGAAATCACAAGGATATCTGCATCATAGTTATTTTACCTCAGCTTTGGACTGTTTAAAACCGGCACAAGGTACTACACAAAAATTACCATATCAAAAAAGAAAGAAAAAAAGTGTGACAGGAAACAAAAAGACACTACACAGAATAGTTATTTTATGGGTGAAATATCATTATTCATCTTGGACTATTTCTCAGTTTTTCATTTTTCTTGTTGAAATTCTCTGCATTTATGGACAAGCACAGTCTTTTTTTGCCAAAGGGTTTCAAATGGTGTAAAATGAATTACAAATTATAATAAATTAATTGAACAAATAATACAAATTGAGGGTTAAAGTAAAAATGTCTATGGATAAGATGCATCTCATTCAGTTACAATAAACAGGAAGCAAATCTCACTCTGCATACAAGCTTCACTTCAAGAGATTTGAATCCATTTTGTATTTTTGTATAAACATGTACATATAATCTTTTTAAAGTGAAAAAAGAGAAAAGACACTGTTTCATTTTGTAAAATGTTTTAAAAGTTTACATTAATTCCAAGCCTTTGTATATTTTTTGAGCTGTGCGACTCTCTCAGTCCTGTATTTATTTTTTAGTAAACATTGTGGGAATTCCATTGTAAATTTGAACCATTTCTTGCCAGCTCAAGTGACTGCTTAGTAACTGTGCATAGAGAAAGCCAATAAATGTGACTGCATTGAAAAATAACTTTATGCCTGAAGTATGATTTACATATTTACTGTATAAGCACTCGACTCTTACACTGTAGTCTAAGTTAAGCTAAGGAAAATTTTGTTTTTAGTGTCAGAGGTTTTGCACTTGCATCACGATTTGGTCATATGGAGATACTCAGATGTAAACAACAGCATGGATTGCATGGTTAATGTGCTACTGAATATGTTTTTCTGCTAACTTATCCTGTCTAAACCACACAAAAAAAAACATGTGGAAGCTGCTAAATCATATAGAGAAGTAAACAGAAAACAGGAATGGACAAATATTTTGACAAACTAAAGTTAATAGGCGGTAAAGATAAGTACAAGCAGTATTAATTACGATATTAGCCTAATTTTTCACCTACCTGACTGGAAATTATGAGAACAAACACTGATGTTGTCAAGATTCTTGCCCTGAAAATCCTGGTTCAGTTTGGCCAACCACAAACGCCCTTTGTTCCTCAGTTTTTTGAACTCTTTGATTTGTTATAACTTTTGGCAGTCTATAGTATTCCAAATGTTTTTCCCGGTCCGACCGATTAGCAAAGCTCAAAACATGAATATAACTGACCATTTTCAGCAGCAATAATCAGTAAAATATGAGTTATTCGGTTCAGTGGCATTGTTTAGGCTACATTACCAATATGGCCGACTGTCCTGAAAACACACTATACCTATTACAAAATGTATTTACGCAAAGGCCTACTTTTAAATATTTCCACTCGAGTTATGACGTGACACTTTGCACTCACCGTGAATAAAAACATTTTAAATGTATTTAAAACAACGCTATAAAACGTATATAAAAATACTTACGGATCAGTTGAGCCTTTTCTTATAAAGGCACGACGCACGGGAAAGCCTAAAATCCTAAAATAGTATGGTTACACAAAATTAACCTCTTCACAGTTGTGTTTTTGCTGTCCAAAGAAAAATAACAATGTCCACCCATTCTGGACTGTAATAAAACATTAGTGGTTGAATCTTCGGACTTTGGACGACGAACCTTTTTTGCCCGCGAAATTTCGCGGCTACTTCAACAAAACTGAAGACTGACGGTGCTAGTCAAGGCCTGGTTGAAATTCCGGAGAACGCCACTAGAGGGGGCTTTTTCTCCACAAACAGTCATTTTTCATAAACACGCTAATGTCTGAAGGACAACCAATAGCCATAACTCTGTAAGTTCTGTTTTATATGTAATATATGCATTTTCGTTCATACCATTGAAGGAACATTTTAGGCTTGGCATCTTGTATTTCAGGGTTTGACTGTCCTGACACCTGTTTCTCCCGGCGTACAGTGAAGCTTCAGGTTGAGACAGACCAGCATGAAATATTACTTAGAGTGTCTGTGTAAAGCGGCTTTAATATTAGGATAATTGCTGCCTTCCTTGCATAACCCGAGTGCAGGGGCGTAGTTTATTATACAGATATAATATTTGTTAAATAATTATTGTTTAATCTATTCAACCACAATCACATAACTATTATAACATATTAAATAATTAAAATAAATAAAATGGGTTTTTGCATAATTCTTGATGAGTTTGATTGAAAAAAGCTAATTGTTATCCAGGCTGCTTCGGGCATGTCGCGCATGTAAGATCAAAACGTGACATTTCTGAATAAAATAATTTTATACACTTTAGTCCTATCAAATTTGGCACTTTCAGTTAATGTAGGCCTGTTAGGTTATTCCTTTTATTAAGCCTATTATTATTGTGTTTTTATTATAAAATTTATATTACAATAAATTTGCCCCGCAATGGTTTGCATAATGACGTGCTGCGAGGATAATATAGACTAGGCTAGCTTAGCCTATTCCTTATTGAAAATCTTTTAAAAAGAAAAGGTTTATTATACAATGAATTATAGGCCTATAATTAAAATTATTAACTCTGCAGTCGTCAATGAAAATGCTTTTTCACAAGCACAGACTTTTTTAAAAAAAGAGAAGAAATAAACAAACAGTTTAACACGAAATAAGTTTCTAATCTCTTTATTCATTCATTAATTTATTCATTCATTCATTCCACTCAGGCCACAAGAGAAATATTAAATTTAGCTATATACGGTTATCAGCATATGAAGAATCGTCTCTGGTGGTCTTGGACAGAATATGCGCCGTTAGTGCAGCGTCCGATGACGAAAGCGCCGTCCGTTTTTACTTTCACTTTCACTTTCTAGTGAATCGACCGAGATTAAGAGGTTCAAGAGATGATACGCCACTGCCTGAGTGACAAACAATTTCTCCGTCAGTTCATGGTAAATAGCCTCTTCCTGTAGCAGTTTCCAAAATTTTAGTCAGGTTTCTTGACACGCACCGCCAGCCTTCAGTTTTAAGGTGAAGTAACAGCCAAATAGCAGCAAAACATTTTTACCTACGTGTTCAGCTTGAATGACATGTTGTGTGGGGAAATTCACAATCTCTTGGATTTGTATGGAAATGATTGGATTTCGCCCACGAAAATTTGTTGAACATCGGCAAATGTGACCACACCTTTAATTATTTAATTCGCATGTGAATATAATAATTTAAAAAAAAAATTAAAATTGTATTTTTAAAATATCCATGCATGACAAATTTCAGTTAAACTTTATTTAAAAAAAAAAATTAAACACATCTATTCTTGTCATTACTGAGTGAGACGTCAGTGTAACAAAGTGAACAAAGCTCCCATGATCTGTGAGGCTTTTTGAACTTTCCATAAGAGATTAGACAGGAGGCATTGATAAGTGATTAAGCGCCAGACAAGATAAGGCAGGAGGGTGTTAGTCAGAGGTGGACCCTCTGGCCCCAGAGGTTAGTGCACAGCATTGTTGAAGGTCATGGCAGTCTTTGAGGCTGAATTTGGGACAATGGGTCTTTCAGAAGCAGGAGACCGAGACGACATGAGTCAACAGACCACCATCACATTTTACAAACTCCCTGTTCCTGTGATCACTAATTCAATAAAAGCAACTGTCTACCAATTTTAAAACTATGCACTATGGAACTAAAGTAGTACATATCCGTTGTATATTCTCACTTAATGGGAATATTTATTATTCTGCATTAAAATCAAGTCAATACATGAATTAGATGACTTTCATCTACAAATTCAGATGACAGAGCAGCACAGAAGGGGCCGTTCTAAAGTTAATTTACTGCATCAGGCTGCTCTTTCTCAGATCTGAAGCTATCAGACAGACCAAACTGAGCAAGACTGTTCTGCAAGACTGTGCTGTTTCTATCCAGTGATGGTGAACTTTTAAAAAGCAGTTGAGCCATACTAAATTAGAGTAAGGTAAGAGTGTATTTTTTCCACTATGCATGGATTATTTTAAATTGGAGGATTTTAAAAGACTCAAATGTATTTAGTTTTGTCTTAAACACTTTAACTTGCCTTACAGATTGTTGATTGTTCTTCTGAAATGTGACTCAGTTTTTAATAATTTAAGGTCAGAAAGGTTTAAACAGACACAAAGCACACATACCTTATCAGTATATTTGAACTTAAAGGTCCATATTTTCTAACTGATAATCAATGTATTGTCTAATCAATGAATGAGATTAGATGAAGAATGTTTTTGTGATGTGTCATTCTGTGTGCTTGCACAGTTTATATCAAACATGTTCATAAAGGTATTAAAAAGACCCTCAATATTTCTCAAAAAGATTTAGGTCCTTTGGAATTTAATTTCTTCTTTTTTTTTTTTTTGGAGTGAATGTTTTGGACTACAATTGGGGTATTTATCTCAGCGGTTTGGGTGAAGTGGCTTATAGTCGTACTTAGTTTGTGGTTGACTGAGACTGAAGTGTATGGAAGCCATTATGGCATAAACACTGGAATTCACTGTAGCTGTTCATACACAAACATATGGATGAAAACAGCTTTTATACCACCACCAGCCTGTAAACACTCATACATACATCCCTCTCATCTCTTAACACTTTGTAATTTGGTAAGCTGGAGCAATTCACACTTTTCAACATTTTGTTAATTCCCACATTGCGTACATTAAAAATTAATAATGATAATAATAATTCTATGTTCAATATTTTCTCCTGAAATCTTTGTGAAGTTACAGTGAAATTTGACACATGGAGAACATTAAGTTCCTAATATAAAGTTCAATCCACTCCGCTTTGGCAGCGGGAACAATGTGCATATGAACTGAGCTTTTCCATCATGTCTACAGATCTCCTTTGGCGCAGAACATTTATTGGTTTGTGATCCATGTATTTGGCTATGGAGTAAACATTTAGTTGCACAATAGTTAACATGCTGAGTTAATAAACGTGTGGAGGCCAGATTGAACGTTATTATTCATTTAGAGAAATAAACAGAATAATGAATGGATAAATATATTTGTTAAAATGCATTTATTTATTTGCTTGATGTAGCATGCAGACTTTTATTTACAACTTGGACATGAACATGAAAGCAAACCAAATGCTAAAACATTCTGAAATTATTGTGCATTTTCCAGTTCAACTTTTCACTCAAATTGCTCATTTGTAAAAAAGAAAAAGTTTTAGACTTTTGGAACTCGCTGGCTACTTTGAGAAGACTTTTGCCTCTGTATCCTCTATCCGCTACTATCTACTGATGTCCTATTTTAAAATGTTTAATATTTTGACCGTATATGTGATTCATGATTGAATTAAATCCCACTTCAGAGCTTTAAAGAATTGTCAAAGCACTCAAGACTTTTCATGATAGTTTGTAAGGCCTGTCTCCTCTCATCACAAAGATTTGTTCTCTGCCATTTAACTCAAAGCAGCTCTGACATCTGCTCAATATTAGTCATTTATATTAACGCTAAACAAGAGCTTATGTGGATTAAATTTCTCAAAACATACTGATGGCCATATTGAAGACCATCCTAAATTATCTGGAAAGAGATGCTATAAAATGTTTCCCAAAACATCAATAAATTCTCCCCGACGTTAAGTTAACACCCACATTAATTGCTAAGAATGTATGAAAAACAAACAGAATTGGATTGCATTACTCAGGAAATTTAAGAATACAACTTGAACATTTAAATGCTCAAGTAGCTGTTTGTAATAATAAAGAAGTATGGAAGTATGTAAATATAATGGGTACTTTATATGTCTAATATAGGCCTATAACAATAAAGTTATTACCTACTTGAAGGACATTTTTATGGTTTTGGCATTTATAAGGTTTTGTCTTAACAGTTTAATCATTGCCATGTAGCCAAAGAGTGACCTTGAAATTTTCCCGCTTGAGATCCGAATTTGTTTATGTAGAGTTCTTGGCAAGCATTTTAATGGCGTTTATTTTTCAAAGGTTTATACAAACAGCGATGGATGACGATTTTATTAGATACTTTTATTCATTTGTAAATGTCCACAAGCATGTTTTTAAAGAAGATTTATTGGAAAGTGATTCACTAAAAAGAATCGACTCATTAGTCATTTGTTCGGGAATCAGACTGCGACTCATGTTTTTGAATCACTAAAAAGAACCGATTCATTAAAGTTATTTATTCAGGAAGCGGCATACACTGTTCGTGCTGTATGTTTGGACTCACTAAAAGGAGCTGTCTCGTTAAAATTGTTCATTTAGGAATCGGACTACTACACTGTTTGCGTTGTAGTCTATGGACCTATTTCTCATAGCGGAAGTCGTCATAGTTGGGTAAAATCCGATAGTAGTGAATGGGAGAGTACCACAAATATATTTTTTGCATTCCCATTTGCTCAAATAACAAACGAAAAACTACACGGTAGTGTTTTCACGACTTTGATTCAAAGGAAAAAAAATAGAGAGAGATTGATATCGGCAGTCAGAAGAGAGAACATGTCAAATTTACCGTCCCTCCCATAGACGCGGCATTAGAAACACCCTCTCATAGCGTTAACTAGTTTTTTGGTAACTTGATGAAAAGGTGGTATAATACAAAATATAGTGTTATAAATGCACATACATATGTTTAAAAATCAAAACATAAAAAAGTTTAAAGGATTTATGATGATGATGACCGTTAAAACGCGTCATCACAGGCTTTGTGAAAAGGGTCCATTCGAAAGTGATTAGCTAAAAAGAATCGGCTCTTCAGTCATTTGTTCGGGATTCGGACACGTCGTGTTGTATGTTTTTAATACACTCATGCATACATTGTTCGCGATAAATGTTTTTGACTCACTAAAAAGAGCTGTCTCGAAAAAATTGTTCATTTGTGAATCGGACTACACTGTTTGCGTTGTATGTTAATGATTCACTAAAAAGAACCGACTTCTTCGTTAAGTAATGAAACGACGCCGGTGGCGCTGAAGATTCAGCCGAGGTGTTGAGGCGGCACCGAGTAAGTATAAATAATAGTCATAAGTATAAAATAAATGTTGAAAGTAATATCGTAGCTCATTCTCATTGTTTTTCCTTTAACTTTACGGCTAGCTTGACTGGAGTGAAAATATCCCATACAGCAGGACCATTCCCTTACGAAAATTAACCATGATTACCAAGTGTAGTAACCGTGTTTGTGTATTGATTACCATTTGTATAATTTACTACCAATATCATGGCTAAACTATGGTTAGTGTAGCAAAACAATGGTTACTTTGTGGTTAGCCTACCATAGTTTAACTTTTTTTTTTAATAAATTGATTTAGCGGAAAATCTATCATCAGTTTGATTTACATATTGCATTAATGTTGTAGTGAAAATTGTCCAAATGATTTGGGGACGTTGCCTATTTTATATGTGTTAATGTTTTATGTGTTCTCCAGAGACAAATGCACTGCAGACTCCAATAACCAATAAAATACTGTAGATTTCCTCAAAGCAGTGACATATGGGTCTATTACCCTGGGCTTAACCTCCTCCACTGGAGACACCATTGAGGAGAGGGAATGAGCCTGTTTCCAGCATGGAAACTGTGTAATGCTCACAAGAGGGAAAATCTGAGCTGAAATAACATGTATCAGGGTTGCAGTGGCAGAGAATTTATTGCACACTCTTGTTATAGTATTTGTGGTCAGGGTTGTGAAACCTTGAGGTTCAGAATAGCTTTCCAAGATCTACAGAGCTACCATTAAAGGAATAGTTCAGACAAAAATGAAAATTAAGTCATTTACTCACCCTTACCTTTCTCCAAACCCATCTGATTATCTGAACCATTAGTTTACAATTAAATTAAGTTTATAAACTTATTGACTCAGTAGTGACTTAGCAGCTTACTGGAGGCGAAGATTATCTGTAAATAACCTCTTAAACAAAATTGAACTATTCCGAAACCCTGTGGAAGCCCATCCAGGAAACATTTTATTGCTTCTGCAACTTTGTTCCCTGATTTTCAAACTCAAGTTTATAATGCATTGCATGTCTCTAGATATAATGACATCCAGTTGTTTCTCATGTTTATGTTTATTTTTTGTGCATTCTAAAGAGATTTGCTATTTATTGTGGATTAACTGTCTGCCCTGCTTGACCTCAGGATGACTTAGTATGGGAGACAATATCTTGGAAACGTTTTTTACTCAAAGGAAATTGCTTTGTTGTCCTTGAGATTCCTTGTAAATCAAAAGCAGAATTTATAATTTATTTTGCTGTTTATATTGTGCTGAAGTCATCCATTAACAAAGGAAAACAAACAAATACCTTTTTTTCTTACCAGGAACACAAAGCTCATCCACAAGACATCTCTGACGTTTCTGAAGGCATCTCTTTGCATGGAACCTTCAGGAGTCTACAATGGCGGACCAAACAAAAGAGGTAAAAAAGCATCAGACCAACACAGAAAAAACAGACGACAATGGATCTAATCTCAGTTCCAAAGATCAAACAAAAAAAAGGTCACCTGAATTAAATCCTTCTAATGAACACTCAGTAAATCTCAGACTGCATCTACAGTTAGCTGGCCGTTTGCCACCCCAGATTGGTGAGACACGCATATCTCCCTTGATTTTGCCTCCTGCAAGCACAATGTCCACACCACTGATCCAGGATCAGCATTTAAACTCCCAACTTCCACCTTCTTTACGCTCTTGTCCGTTTGCCAATATTCAGACAAGCGCTTTGCTTGAGAGCCTGCTTTTGAGTCAACCAGAAGCTTTGGTTAACCACACAGATGTACCAGCATTTCAAAGCCCTGGGATTGCAACTTGTCTGAAAGATCTAATACAATCTCTCAGTAATTCGGCAGAGTGTGCAATGACTGGTCCAAACCAACCAATCCCTTTCATTTCAAATGGCTTGCCACATGAAATTGTTCAGCCTACTAGCACACCAATAATCTCACTGATCCCACCAGCAACTTTGTTGGTCCCTTATCCATTTGTGGTCCCATTACCAGTGCCATTACCCATCCCCATCCCAATCCCTATCCTAATGAGTTTAGACTCAAAAACCTTTATTAAAACTGGTTCTACGGTTGACAAGAGCACACAGACCTCGTCTACAATCCCTTGCTGCACTAGCAGTATGGCCTACCCCATATTTCCAGTGTCTCAAGACAAGGTGCTTGACCTCTCACTTAAGGCGACCCAAACAAAGCGAGAACATGTGTTATCTCCTTCACCGGACTCAGCACTGGATCTGTCTGTGGTAAACTCAAATAGCAGATTTAGGAATGGACGAAACGCATGGACATTACATGAAGGCAATGGAAACAACATCACACGTTCAAAGTATGAGGACTACAATGGCAAGATTGTGCGCCCTACTCAAACAGTCAAAGTCATTGTGTCGCCCACAGAGACCGTTCCTGCCCCTTTATGTGACAAGCGAAGAGGTTTCTCATGGGACTACATGAAAGCAGACGGGAGCCAGGATAATGGGGTACAGGACAACTCTAAGAGACTGTCCACAACTCACCCTCATTGTAGTGAACCACAGAGACGGATCTTAAACAACAAAAATGTACATTTCAAAAGGGATGGGTCACACATGTATGGAGACACTCCTCCATTTAAAAAACTGCATCTGGCTTATTTTCTGCCTGAAAACAGTTAAAATTTAGCATATATGCTATGTGCTATTGGTATCTGTGATTGCAGATATGTTTTTGGCAACACAGCTAAGATATATTAATCTATAGTCTTATTGATTATTATAAACTAATACACATGCCGTTAGAGTATTTTCTCATCTGTTCCTAATTTTTAAGGTAAACAGAAATTTGTAGTTACCACTACTAAGTAATAATATGCAATAATGATATAATTAATATTAGAATTAACACAAACAAAATTCCAATATATATATACAGGGGTTGGACAATGAAACTGAAACACTGGCCAATATAGTGTTGGAGGTTTCATGGCTATATTTATGCAGCCTGGTGGCCAGTCTTTACTGATCGCACATTCCACCAATAAGAGCAGAGTGTGAAGGTTGACTATGTGCACCCAATAGCTCAAACATTGTACCCTGAAGGTGGTGCCGTGTATTAGGATGATAATGCACCAATACACACAGCAAGACTGGTGACAAGAGTGATTTGATGAACATGAAAGTAAAGTTAAACATCTCCCATGGCCTGCACAGTCACCAGATCTGAATATTATTGAGCCACTTTGGGGTGTTTTGGAGGAGTGTTTTCATACACCAACATCACATAGTGACCTGGCCACTGTTCTGCGAAAGGAATGGCTCAAAATCCTTCTGGCTACTGTGCAGGACTTGTATTTGTCATTCCCAAGATGAAATAATGCTGTATTGGCTGCAAAAGGAGGCCAAACACCATACTAATTGTGGTCTAAACCCAGGTGTTTCAGTTTCACTGTCCAACCCCTGTATATATATATATATATATAGATAGATAGATAGATAGATAGATATTTATATATATAGATAGATAGATATAGATATCTAGATAGGGGTGTGTGTGTGTGTGTGTGTGTGTGTACATCATATATATATATATATATGATGTACACACACACACACACACACACACACACGTTTGTTTTTGTGAATTGTGGGAACTTTCCATAGACTTCTATAGATTTTATACTGACCAAACGATATTGTCTATCCCCTAACCCAACCCTAACCCTAAACCATAGCCCTTACAGAAAACATGTTACCGAAAACGCTGCAGGTCGGTCCCCACAACGTCAAAAATTTCAGGTTTTACTATCCTTGTGGGGACATTTGGTCCCCACAATGAAGCAAAAACAAGTACACACACACACACACACATACACATATACGCATCCATATCTACATGTATATGTATCAAATGTACAGGTAAATTATATGTTATAAAATATCAAATCTAAATCCAAATTAAAAGTTTTTTAAGCAAACCATATTTAATGAGGTAATACCTTTCCACTGAAAATATGGTGCAAATGACAACTTTATAAATGCAATTATTTATTCAAATGGTAGAAAAGTGTTCAAATAAGTAAATACAAAATATTTCAACCTGAGTATAAGAGCAAAGTAATACAGTGTATCTAAAAGGAGCTAAAAATGTATGTATATAAATGTGTATCATAACAAAAAAAGCTCCATCCCCCAAGTCACAAAAATCAGACAAAGCCATGAGACACAATGCGCTAAAAAAAAAAAAAAAGTTTCTACTATTAAATAACGAAAAAAAAAAATAATAACAAAAAAATGCACTGAAGGATAGAATACTGATCTAAATACACATTTGTATGATACACACATAAAAAGAACCCCATACATATCTGGGATTGCTGCATGCTCCATACATCATTTTCATTCACCATGCAGATAAACCTCTGAATTCCAGGACCATGTGACACCTGACACCGCTTCATGGGTGTCACCTGAAGTGCTGGTGTGGACATTAATACAGTCAGTTTTTTAGAGGGAAAAGACATGACTGTTTAAACAAAATATGAGCAAATGAAAACATATTGTACAAGTGTCCTGAGTAATTATCTTGAGTTAAACAGCAATAGTAAATGATGTTTTCACTAACAGTCAGAAATATAAGTTTGTGCTTTTAAAATCGGTGCCTTTTATAGACGATAATAAACCAGTTTTGGTTTACATCACTTAAAAAAAAAACATTTTTATTTTTTCTTATATGTTATTTAGTGAAACAGCAGAACATTTTGAAATATGATTGTGTGTTTCCATTCCAATGTCACAGGAAAGAAAAAAAAAAACTGTATAACTCCATAACTCCAGTTAAATAAACTATGCCAAATGGTGGAATTTGTTTAACTAGCACCAAAACCCTTCATAGTCAATGTCCAAAGTGTATTTCAAATACATCATCAGACGTAAACCGAGAGTGAAATACAGTGGAAAGTGAACATTTGTCAAGCTGTCTGTGCGTGTAGACAGTACCAGAAACAATACATAAACAACACAGTGAAATCCTTTGGGATTCAGCTTTCTCTACCATTGTCTGTAAACGCAGAGCATCGTATCGCTGAGGTACTGAGGTCTGTAGCTGCAGTTTTACAAATAACTTGTTTCTAGATGAGAGCCAGAGAACATCCTTGAACACAATAGCTGTACAATGCAAGTTAGGTAGTTTTAAAAAGTCAATCTGGTGATGTTAATTTTTGCATTTGTTTTTTGCCACAAAAATGAAAATATTTGGCTGATCAGTTTTTCCCCCCAGCGAGAATGAGTACAGGTGGAGTAGGTCAGCATGTTAGACCTTTGACATCAATGTCACAAGTAATAAATATCCACGTATCTTGAGTGAAGTCCACTCTGAAATCGAGTGAACCTGCGTTTTCCTCTGTTGCCCTCTAGTGGATCATCTCTGTTTTTGCTCAGGAGGTTCCAGCTGTTATTTCATCTGTTTGAGTCTCTCAATGTGATGGCAAAGTTTAAGAGCAGGACCCAGTTTCAGCCCCATGTACTTCATGATCATGTCACTCCGTAAAAGCATCAAGGCCTTGCCATCAATTTCCTGTGGAGAAGCAAAATCAATTTATTAGAAAATCTATTTGGAAAACTTGTTTTAAAACAAAGTGCAAAAAACATATGAGAAATAAAGAAAAGCATATCTCACATGTTTCCTGAAGAGCTCTGCATGCGGGCCCAGTGCATGTGGATCAGCGTCACGTACAAATTGCATCACTTCCTCTATACTCCAGGATGACGGACTCTTATTAGACGTTTTGGACGGATCCTTTTCTGATGCTTGATCAGGCCCAGTGGTTGAGCTAGCAGCTACAAAACAACACAAATTAAGAATGTACGTTATACATCAAAACAACACTAAACAGAAACATGAAACTGAATGTAGTTATGGCTGATAAATTTGGGAACCACAAAAAGTTGTATTTTTTATTTACACATTTGTATTATATGTATTATAACATTGCCACTAGGGGGCACTGCAATATATTTTATTTATATTATATATATATATATATATATATATATATATATATATATATATATATATATATATAAAGTGCACAGCATTTTCTGTATAGAATAGGATAGGATGACAGGATGACTAGGTCGCCTTTTTTCACTCATACACTGACTGGACTACATAAAAATATTTTTTCAGACAACAAAAAAAAGTGATATATATATATTTAAATGTGACCCGGGACCACAATACCAGTCAAAAGAGTACATTTTTTAAAAGCGAGAATTATAAATCCTCTGAAAGCTGAATAAATAAGCTTTCTGTTGATGTATGGTTTGTTAGAACAATAGAACAATATTTGGCCGATATACAACTGCTTGAAAATCTGGAAAAATCTAAATATTGAGAAAATCACATTTAAAGTCGTCCAAATTAAGTTCTTAGCCATCCGTATTACTAATCAAAAATTAAGTTGTGATATATTTGCAGTAGGAAATTTACAAAATATCTTCATGGAACATGATCTTTACCTAATATCCAAATAATTTATGGCATAAAAGAAAAATTGATAATCTTGACTAATACAATGTATTTTTGGCTATTTTTACAAATATACCCATGCTACTCGGGATCGGTTTTGTGGTCCAAGGTCACAAATATGCTTTGTTATATGTGGGAGGCAGCATTCATTTTAAACATTATTTTGAACATTTTCCTTTTGTGCACAATATACATACCACATATTGCGGAAACGATAATAACAGTGTGATACCATCAAATATAGCCCACAACTGAAAGTAGTAAATGCTAGATGTAAAATGTTGTGGATTATGTGCGTCATCATACAGTAATAAAGCATTATTGTGTTTTATAATCACAAAGTAATTTCTGCCTGCCTCAACTGAAATATATTTAAAAAAGAAAAAAAAAAAAAAAAAACTGAACATGAGCTTTATTGAATGGGAGTGCTGGTGTAGGATCAGTCCCTCCTTGACTGTTCTGGACTCTTTAAGATAGAAAATAAAACTGAACCCCAAACATCACTCCCACTCCGAGATGCTATTTAAATATATATGGCCCCCTGAGCCGCTAACAGGCTTTAATCCATATCAAAGCCTATTGTGGCACTTGACATTTGATTAGAGAAAATACATCTGGTCCTCACACAAGCACTCTGCGCGGAACTGATATGGGTGTTTATCCCATGATAGAAATAGATCTCAGTCTCTGAAGAGCAACACTGATCGCGTAAGCCAAGCCGCTAGACCGAAAGCATTCTAAGAGAACTGAAAAATAAAACTGTTCTGCTTTTAGGGCTCAAACACAAGCGTAATGCCAACAAGCTGAGACACTAAAAGACTTCAAATGATTCAATACCTTTAATCTTTATCATTACTAAATCAAGAAACACTCTACTTAAGCTTAGATGGAGACAAGGCTGATGTCACATGGACTATTTTAACAATGTCCTTACTACCTTTCTGGGCCTTAAACGTGTCAGTTGCGTTGCTGTCTAAACACGGTCAAAAAGTTCTCAGATTTCATCAAAAATATGTTTATTTGTGTTCTGAAGATGATCAAAGGTCTTATGGGTTTGGAATGATATGAGGGTGAATAATTAATGACAGGATTTTCATTTTTGAAAATTTCTGGTCATCTACAAGCAGGGGTGTCGCAACCCAGAGGAAAAGGAGGACAAGTAGTCATACATGTTATTAATAGTGTGTGAAGGCATCTAAACAAAGCGTTCTTACATAGCCTACCTTCCACTCGTCTGTGTGTGCGTGTAGGTCCCAGCTCAGAGGGGTTGGAGGAGAGTCTGCGGAGGGGTGGGGGGTGAGAAGGGTAGTGCGGGCTGCTTCCGACCGGGGTGTGATACTCAGACGTGCTACGTAGTGGTGGGGGCCGGGGGGCAACGGAATTGGAGGCAGAGTCTATTGACACTTCTGAGAACTGCTGGTCTGTGGTGGCACCATTTTCAGCATGTGCAATGGTTTCTGGAAGGTGTGAAATGAAATGTTTTAGCTCATACTTAAGGTATAAATACATTGGGTACTCTCATGACCGCGTGAATTGAAGTTGTTAAAGTCATTATTTTTGTTTTCTTTGCGCACAAAAAGTACTCTCGTAAATTCATGTAATTACGGTTGAACCACTGATGTCACATGGACTATTAAACAATGTCCTTACTACCTTTACTAGATTCCCTTGATTCTTAATACTGTGTTGTTACCTGAATGATCCACAGCTGGGTTTTTTTTGTATAGAGATAGTTGTTCATGAGTCCCTTGTTTGTCCTGAACAGTTAAACTGTCCACTGTTCTTCAGAAAAATCCTTTAGGTCCCACAAATTCTATGGGTTTTCTGTGTTTTTGTGTATTTGAACCTTTTCCAACAATGACTAGGATTTTGAGATCTGTCTTTTAACACTGAGGACAACTGAGGGACTCATATGCAAGGTTCAATTAACAACAACAAGGTTCAAGTACATGAGCGTGAGTAATTAATGACAGAATTTTCATTTTTGGGTGAACCAAAATAAGAGGGATCATACAAAATGCATGTTTTTTTATTTATTCAGTACTGACCTGAATAACATATTTCACATGAAAGACTTTTACATATAGTCCACAAGAGAAAATAATAGTTGAATTTATAAAAATGACCCCGTTCAAAAGTTTACATACACTTGATTCTTAATACTGTGTTGTTACCTGAATGATCCACAGCCGTCTTTTGACACTGAGGACAACTGAGGTACTCATATGCAACTATTACAGAAGGTTCTAATACTCACTGATACTTCAAAAAGAAACATAATGCATTAAGAGCCGGGGGGTGAAAACTTTTTGAATTTTAAGATCAGGGTAAATTTCTTCTGTAGCTTCTGATAAATTTAAAAAAATTAAAAAAAACAAAAAAGATATTTAGGCCTAATAAGAAAAATTTACACATCTTCATTGTGTTCAAAAGTTTACACCCCTGGCTCTTAATGCATCTTGTTTTGTTCTGAAGCATCAGTAAGCGTTTGAACCTTCTGTAATAGTTGCATATGAGTCCCTCAGTTGTCCTCAGTGTGAAAAGACAGATCTCAAAATCATATAGTCATTGTTGGAAAGGGTTCAAATACACAAAAACACAGAAAACCCATGGAATTTGTAGGACCTAAAGGATTTTTCTGAAGAACAGTGGACAGTTTAACTGTTCAGGACAAACAAGGTACTCATGAACAACTACCACAAAACAAAAGCTGTGGATCATTCAGGTAACAACATTAAGTATTAAGAATCAAGTGTAGGTAAACTTTTGAATGGGGTCATTTTTATAAATTTAACTATTATTTCCTCTTCCTCTTTTATGTGAAATATCTTATTCAGGTCCGTACTAAATTAAAAATAACATGCATTTTGTATGACCCCTCTTATTTTGGTAAAATAATTTACATTTTGCAGATTCTGCAAGGTGTATGTGAACTTTTGACTACAACTGTAGATATAAATCTGTAATAATATTTTATAATAATTTTATAATAATTTATAATACAACTATAATAAAAATCAGACACTTAGTTACAATGTAGACTATTTTAATTAGGAGTCTGTCTGCATTATTAAGATTTTTTTGTTCAGTTATTATGGCATAAACACTCAATCGCCATCATCCACTCTCAGACACTAACAAGCAAAAGCACTCAGAACAGCTAAACAGGTCATACCATCCGAGGGCAGAGCTTCTGTTCTCTGTAGTTTTGGGGACAGGGCAGCAGTGTAGGCAGATGAATCTCTGTTGAAACGTCTCGTACCTCTCGCTACAGACAAAGCTTCTGACGTCTCCTCTTTCACTGCAACAGAAAAAAAAAAAAAGATACAGATTACTTCTGGAAGACCACAAGATTTACTTCTGATATCACACAAGTTTGGACTGATGACTAAAGGGATAGTTCATCCAATGAAAATTCTGCCATTAATTTCTCGCCCTCATGTCGCTCCAAACCCGTAAGACCTTCGTTGATCTTCAGAACACAAATTAAGATATTTTTGATGAAATCCAAGAGCTTTCTGACACTGCATAGACAACGACAGGACTACCACGTTAAAGGCTCAGAAAGGTAGTAAAGACATTGTTAAAATAGTCAATGTGACATCAGTGGTTCAACCGTAATGTTGTCTTGAACATGATAGTTGTGTTGTCGTCTATGCAGGGTCAGAAAGCTCTTGGATTTCATCAAAAATATCTTAATTTGTGTTCCAAATATTTGTAATTTTTAGTTAAAGTAATTTTAGCACTTCAAAGGATTTAAACCTACAGTTTCTAATTTACCTCTTTTTATATTTTTGATTTCATTTTATTTTAGATTTAGTTAAATTACTGCAGTTTCTAATAGTTTTAGTTTCTGTTATCAATTACAACACTGACACAAACAAATGCACACATACCTGATTTGCTCCGTTCGTACGCCTTGTGTGTGTTAGTACTTAGTGGACTGAACGGCTGGCTGCTGAACAGGTTATCGCAATGCAGGTGGTGACACAGAGTTTCTAGAAAGCGTAGAACGAATGATGCACTAGAGGCAGTGGGGAGCTTGACGTAGTGGATTCCTCCTTCAGAGCGAACTGCATGAAAGTAGAATTTGTGCAAAATTAAATACACATAACTGTATTACTCTTAAACATCACATGGAATGCATGCAACTGGGAATGTATATATGGGCCATTCTACAGAACTGGTACAAATCAGAGTTGGAAACGTCTTGAAAAGTGTCTTTTTCCAAAAAAATGTTATGTATGCAAATTGTATAATATCCAAGGTGAAGTTAACTCTCACATTGTATTTTCAGAAAGTTTTCGAATATTTGTCCTCTCCCCAAATTTGTCACTACCGAAACACAGTAACATATAAAGTAATTAGAAGTAATTAATATTATATTGACCTATTAAGATTTTGCTTTCATCTACATTGTAAATATATATATATATTTTTTTTGCCATTTTATTAAAAAACGTTAAGAGATAAATCAATAACAATTACATTTTTAACAATATTTCAAGTGTAATTTATGAGATTTGTTTTATTTTGAATCCAGTTTTTCATTGTAAAAGGCAAAAAGTTGATCATACTGATTTCAAACTTAAGGATTCATTAGTTTGAATATACATTGAACCAAAAACTATCATAACATCTTAGTTGATAATTCAGAAATTTCAGAAAAGGTGTTAGTGACGTTCCTTGAAGTTACACACTGATTTTTCTGACTTTTGAACACATTTACCTCAAAATGATGGGACCTATCTACTCACCATATAGTTATGAGAGAGAGTGACACATGAATATTTCTTAATCATAAATGTAGGGGTGTAATTAAAATCAGTCTCAGCCAATGGACTAAAACATTCAGTTTCATAAATTACAAAGAAAATACAAAATAAATATTTTTTTTTAACTTTCACATTGTAAAAGAATCAAAAAGATATTTAAAAAAAACAACAACAACAACAACAACAATGGAAAATAAAACAAAAATTATTTCATAAGTTGAAACTTAGGAGTTAGGATTCGGGACAGCCACCTCCCAATTAAAAGTACCCAGTAAATATTATTGTGAGTTTCAATAGATAATAGATAGATCTTAGTAAACATTTAAGATTTGAATACTTAAATGCTTTTTAAATGTGTTTTTTGGCTGTGGGACAGCAGTTTGCACCAATTCTGTAGAACAGCCCATTTAATCTAGTATGCCTTTCATGAATATTTGACTTGTACCATAAAGAAAAACCTAGACCAAACCATCCAAATGCTTGTATTTTTTTAAACACCATTTATAAATTGATTGAGAGGGGGCGGGGGACGGGGGGGGGTGGTTGATCTGGCTAAATGTGTGCCGATTAAGAGGCCATGGCGTCGCAGCAGATGGCCCCACAGTCCTAGCGTGGGCCCCACGCCCTTCGCACACAAATATAAACACGCATACACATACGCACACTTTCCCCAGGGGACACCCCAATCAAACGCTCCAAAACCAGGTTACACACAGATGTCATCCCTTATTACTTGCAGTCTGATGACATCAGCTGTGCACACACATACACACTTCTATTTAAATATAGACACACCCTACTCCTTTCAGGTCACCTACACACCCATGCACTCACTTTACCCATTATTGTTAAATACACACATGTTGACAGCCTTAAAATAACATACAAGTACACTAATTCAAACAGAGCTGAAGTCTTATAGCAATATGTCTTTTGGCTCTCAAAACACTTTAGATTATGGATCGCTCTTCCTTTAGGGGCGCTTTGAACTTCCTGACATTTTGAATAATAAAATTCTTCAAACTGTGTTTCATATTTGTTTAAACATGCATCTCACATCATGGCCTCGATCGACCTTCAAGTAGATTTTTTTTTTTAGTATTAGGATTTAGTAAAGATTTTATATTTTTTACTTTTATATTTTGAATATTTAAAATAGTAAAATATTCATATAACAGAAACTAAAATAGTAAAAGTAAAAAAAAAAAAAACCTTAAATACTATAAATTTAATATAATATAATATTTTATTATATTTTCTTATATAATACAAATCATTTAAAAGCATTCTTCCTTCCTGGCAGAAATGTTCTCCTAATCAAAGAATCGCCCAGATTTTTTATTTTAATATTATGAGTGAGAGTAATTACATTTATCATTTTTCAGAGAATCCAAAAATAGCTAACAAGTTAACTAGCAATAAATTAACTCAAAAATTGTCAAAAATCAAATATAATACTTATTCTGAATAAAAGAAACAAAAATGTAATATAATATTAATCCTGAATAAAAGATTTGTTTTTAATATAAAGTAAAAGAAGAAGAGTTTTTTTTTATATTATATAACAACTTAAAATAGTTAAAGGAAAAAAAATACTTAAATATTATAAATGTAATATAATAAAATAAAATATAATATAATAAAAAGAATTTAAAATAACATTTTGATATTATGAGTGATACTAATTATATTTTTCATTTTTCAGAGAATTCAAAAATAACTAGCAATAAATTGTACATTTCCAAACACTTAAATATAATAATTATTCTGAATACAAGAAAAAAATACTTTTATATTTTGAATATATAGACAGAGAACTTAAAAATACTAAAAGTTAAAAAAAAACAAAAAAACATTTATCAACAATATAATATAATGTAATGCAATGTAATGTAATATTATATAAATTATTAATTTAATACTGTAATACTATTTGTTATTTTAATATACTATTTTGCATTTTTCCTTCCTGGCAGAAATGTTCTCCTAATCAAAGAATCACTCCTAAATTAAACCCAGATCAATCTCTAAAGCAGATCCAAACTAACCTCTGATGATTTCCCCGCCATCAGACTGAGATTGCAGGAAGCTGAACAGAGCTTTAGGCTGAAATGCACAGTCCACACAGGCTTGGACCGCATGCTGAAGAACCGTGTTCACAGGACCAGGCCCGAAATGATCAGGCAGCTGCAACAAAAGTTTACGGTCCAGATGTGGCCCTGGGTCTCCATGTTTGTTCACATACACACAAACTACAAGAGGAGAGAGAGCGGAAAGTCAGGTGAAGCGTACAATAATGCAAAGCCATTAGAATAGGTGGCCCATGTATGGTAGAAAATAAAGGGGTGGGGGAAGATAAAAGCCTACCTGTGGACACAACTCCTGAGTCTCTTGTTGTCTGCAGACTAGACAGTCTCCCGTCTGACACAGAGGACGACAACGTGGGGCTTGAAAGTGAATGAGGAACCTTTTGTTTTCTCTGTAAAGGCGGAAGACAGAGAGCGAGAGATAAACCACCAATACCCACTCTCACAAATCAACCCCACTTTTGTTTGCCCACCTTCTGACTCACAAAACTGCTTTATCTTCATTACGACAGACCCTTGTCTAAAACTAAATGAATCCAGCATGTTTAATGTACCGTTCATGCGGAAGAATTATAGTAGAAGTGCTAATGTTTAATATGGATAATTGCTCATGACATACGACCCCATCCTAAATCATACAAAAGCTGCATAATGATCAGTAATTGGGGCGATTTTCTCCTCCCCCCCCCTTTAAAATCCCATTATGCTGGCATCAGATTCAATCAAAAATGTGAAAAATAAACGTCAAAGTATCTTTTGTGTTCCTCACAAAAAAAGAAAATCATACAGGTTCCCCTATTAAACCTATTCAACCACAAAAAAGCAGTTCTACCTTGCTGCCAGGTTTGGGTCCTCTCTTTTTATATGGTTTGGGTGTGAGCGGTGAGCTCATGGGACTCTTGGGTGCATTGGACTGCGTTTGGCCATTCGGCGACGTGCCGGTTGCAGCTGCTGCTGCCTCGGCTGCTGCTTTTAGCATGGCGATGGTCTGGCTCTTGGGTCTCCTCCCTCGTACCCCCTTGCGGACTGGCAAAGGAGGCAGTGGGTGCGGCAGGCGGTACGGGGACTGCATGGAGCGCCAAGGCTGACTGGACTGGCCCAGTGTTGGAATAACAGTCTTTGGGAAAGTGACTGAAGGTGGGGGAAAAAAAAAAAATGAAGGTTATTCAAAGTATTATTATGGGACAATTATAATATTATGGTTTGAACCAGATAATACTAATAAGAAAGTATGTAAAAAAATGTAAATCATGTACATCAATTACTTTGATGCTTAAGACAAAAGTTCCATGCTTTTACTGCATTTTTTCTGTTCTGACATATATTATGGTAGTTCCATGGAAGTGCTTTTGAGTATAATGATAAAATATCATGGTATATGAATATGCCAATCATACTTTACTATGGTACAGTTGAGGTCAAAAGTTTACTTCCCCCTTTTAGAATCTGCAAAATGTTAATTATTTTACCAAAATAAGAGGGATCATACAAAATGCATGTTATTTTTTATTTAGTACTGACCTGAATAAGATATTTCACATAGATGATGTTTACATATAGTCCACAAGAGAAAATAGTAGTTGAATTTATAAAAATGACCCCGTTCAAGTTTACATGCCCTTGATTCTTAATACTGTGTTGTTAACTGAATGATCCACAGCTGTTCTTTTAGTTTAGTGATAGTTGTTCATTAATCCCTTGTTTGCCCTGAACAGTTAAACTGCCTGCTGTTCTTCAGAAAAATCCTTCAGGTCCCACAAATTCTTTGTTCTTTCAGCGTTTTTGTGTGTTTGAACCCTTTCCAACAACGACTGTATGATTTTGAGATCCATCTTGTCACACTGAGAACAACTGAGGGACTCGTATGCAACTATTACAGAAGGTTCAAACGTGATGCATTAAGAGCCAGGGGTGAAAACTTTTGGAATTTGAAGATCAGGGTAAATTTAACCTTTTTTGTATTCTGAGAAACATGTAACCATCTTCTGTATACTTTGAAGGGCAGTACTAAATGAACAAAATATGATATTTAAGCAAAATAAGAAAAACTATTTTGTTCAAAGGTTTTCACCCCCATGACTCATGAACAACTATCACTAAACAAAAAAACAGCTGTGGATCATTCAGGTAACAACACAGTATTAAGAAAAAAGGGGATGTAAACTTTTGAACGGGGTCATTTTTAAAAATTCAACTATTTCTTTTTGTGGACTATATGTAAACGTCTTTTATGTGAAATATCTTATTGAGGTCATTACTAAATACAAAAAAAACAACAACATGCATTTTGTATGATCCCTCTTATTTTGGTAAAATAATTAACATTTTGCAGTTTCTGAAAGGGGGGTGTAAACCTTTGACCTCAACTGTATATACTAAAGGGATTTACTCACCCTCAAACCTTATTAGGTGTATATGACTTTCTTCTTTCAGACGGAGTTATATTAAAACAAATGTCCTGGCTCTTCCAAGCTTTATAATGTCAGTAAATAGGTGTTGAGATTTTGAAGCAAAATAAAGTGCATCCATCCATCATGAAAAGTATTCCACATGGCTTCAGGGGTTAATAAAGGCCTTCTGAAGTGAATCAATGCATTATTAAGAACAATATTAATTGTATTTGTCTGATTGTATTCATCTGAAAGAAGAAAGTCATATACACCTAGAATGGCTTTTTTTTTTTTTTTGTAAGAGAAATCATTTAGATCATAGGTCTGTTTTTCGTATTATTACATCAACTGGTTGTTCATCACTAGTAGCATTTAACTTGTTACTACAATGTATTAAAACCTACAATACGATTACACCATTGTTTTGCACCTTGCTGCCTTACATGCAATATCCGCAAGATAAATTAAATGATTTATACTGACATTCAACATTAAATTATTAAATCTTACTGCAGTAATTTCACCCATCTGGGTGTCTCATTGGCCATCACACTATATGCATTGAATGCATTTCAATAAGGCAATCCACACCTCCAAACACAAACAAATAGGCATTTGTATTTATAAAAATAGAAAAATAATACAATTCTCATGCAGACTGAATTGAGTGGCTCCAACAGAGTCAGAAACTCTGATCTTTCCCCTTTGAATCTGACCACTTAAAGGCTTTTCAAACTGCTGTATTCTCTCCCTCAGAGGCCATTTTAGATTTTGCATATTAGAAGCGTCACATTACAGCCCTGAAAGAGGCTGTTTAGAAACGGGGAGCGCAAAAATTGAGTCGTCTAGGGATCCTCTTCAAGACGGAGTGAGGCGAGACCGTTTCAGCTGGCCATTGTGCCCCACAGGAGGCATGTGCTTTTCAGCACCCTATTGTTTTGCAGGCCTCCCCCCAACGGCTCTCTGGTCAAAGGGCTCTTTTCTGAGGCCAACAGGTAATCCTCATTAGGAAGAAAGACTAACCTCTTTCTCCACCTAGACGAGTGCATTATCAAGCTGTGGGATGAGATTTGACGGGTATGCAAGTGCTATGAAAGGAGTCAATTTGATCCCGCACAGAGCGACAAACAATTTTCTATGAATATTACTGAGCAGGCGAGTTAATGCATTATTCATTTTGTTGCTGGTTCAAAAAAACAGTGCCTACTTTATAGTCTCATTTAAAAGAGCACCTTATGGTTTTCACTTGAAGCGCTCTACATTAAAGCACATTATATTTTCGTTAAACATATTTTCAGGTAATGCATGAATGTTAAAAGCATGCAAGTATAATACTGAATAATGACAAAATAATATAATAGAATCATTTTTGCCTAGCAGATGTACAAGAAACAGCTCTGCAAAGAATAAAAATAAATAACAGAAAAAAAAAATAGACAATAGACAGTGTTTTGAGTTATGTTCATTGTAAATTCATCAAATGCATCCATGCGAGTTTGCTAATGAAAAATTTATCTCCAATGCGCACACCCTGCCTTGCAAACCAAATATTCTTAATATTCACAAATCCTTTTTCCTTTCCTCCCCTTGAATACCCACAATATCAAATATCTGCAGTTCAGCATCAACAAATCCATCAGTGAAGGTGTAAAATAGCACAAGTCGATGCTTTCTGCGTATCAAACAACACCGAAGTGAAATCTCCAACATATACACACCTCCTTCAGACCATTGGCACCAAATCTCCTATTATTGCCTCTGTATGGGCCATCTCTAAGATCAGATAAACTTCTCATATTACAGGGCGGCTGACGGGCGGTCAGCAGAAGTCGGCTTTGCTAAGTACATCTGGGAGCTTTCACAGAGTCCTACGTGCAGCTGCTCTCCTGAGCCTCAAGAGCGGAACAGGAAGCCTGAGACGCATAGGTTTAATGAGGAGAGGAGAAAAAGCGTGCGAGGAATGGACAAGTGTTTTCTTTCATTTGAAAGCGGCCGATTCTCATTCAAATATCTATGAATGTAAGCAGGCTCGTGAGGAATCAAGCTTATTAAGCGCACATATGCATAATGGGCATGCAAAACAGAAGCATTTTCAGAAGCTGTCACGGACAATGTACAAGCAAACTATATCCGCCCTCATCTGTTTAAAGGTGAAGCGTATTTCTAAACAGTTTAATCCAGTGACCCAGTGACCCCTAGGTTGACTCCCACACCCGTCTGGTCACGGGAGAGGTTGCGACCGATGTGCAACGAAGGTGTCCAAGCAAAACCAGTCTAATTATTTCATCTCTTCCACAATATTTACATTTCACCCCACACCAGACCCGAACGGCAGGGCAATCTGTCTATGGCTGACTGCAGCTTTAACTCAGCAGGAACTAGAACCACATGTTGTGGGGGAGTAATGCCGAAAAAGAGTGTGTCTGCGTCCATGCATATGCGTGTGTGTGGTAAAAGGGGATATAGGGTTCCCTGAGCCTCAGGCAATTTAATGAAACAATGCAATCTGTTAAGGAGCTGAAGTCAAAACAGCTACAGTGGTTCAACACAAGCTTTCAAATATTTTTGCGGCTTCTGTACAAAAACGATTAATCAGAGTATTTACTTTTTCCAGTCAGTGAGGTTTTTTCCATTTAGTTCAAGCTTATCAGTTATTGAATTACTCTACTTGATGCATATATGTTTTCTTGCTAAAACAAACTTCAGAAGTGAATACAACGTAGCATGGAATAAACAGAATTTGACAAATCTTATGCAAAATTAACAAATCCATCACTTTATGACTGACCAGGATAAACAATCATCTGTATATGAAAAAAAAAATCATAATCTAATTTACCTTTTTCTTAAAGACTCCTTTGTGGCAAGCCAAATTAACATTTAATACTATATATAGTATGTGACTCCAGACCACAAAACCTCATAAGGGTCAATTTTTGGAAACTGAGATTTATATCATCTGAATACCATCTGAATAAATAAGCTTTCCATTGATGTATGGTTTGCTATGATATAACAATCTTTGGCCCAGATACAACTATTCAAATATCTGGAATCTGATGCAAAAAAAAAAAAAAAAAAAAATCAAAATATTGAGAAAATTTCATTTGAAGTTGTCCAAATTAAGTTATTAACAATGCATACGGTAGGAAATAAGCAAAATATTTTCATGGAACATGATCTTTACTTAATATCCTAATGATTTTTCGGCATAAAAGAAAAATCAATAATTTTGATCCATACAATGTATTGTTGGCTATTGGTACAAATATACACTTACGACTGGTTTTGTGGTCCAGAGTCACATATTTTTATGTTGCTGAGGTCATTTTTGAATACTACTAAGTATTCTAAGAGTGACTAGCATCTTAATATGCAGTGAATAAGTATTACTGACCAGCCGAATAGTTATTTCCTTGCTGGTATAGTGACAATTAACTATTTCTGCAGTACTGTACCATTTCCTTTTTCTCCTTTTAAATTTGATGGTGATCTGTGGTTCAGATATTAACTATTCACTCCTGACTAGCATGTATTCCAAAAGTTGCTGGTAGCAATTCAGTAAGATTTAACTGAACCATAGCCTTTCTGAATAGGCACTGCATAGTACAAAAAAGCATTTGCAAGTAGTGCATTATAGCATGCAAAAATTAAATATTAATGACTATTAAATAATTACTATTGGAATAAATACTACAAATACTAGTGAAACTGCAGAAGCTAGTCACTTCATTACTTATAATAAAAAACGAGTAACATAAATATAGATTCTAGTTGATTTAAAAGAATTAATATTAAAACCGCTTGCCATAGTCGCTCAGCTCAATGAATGCTTTTCTCAAATAGAGAAATAAAAGTGGAGTGTTCGTCCACTGCAACAGCAAGCAGCTGAAAGCAACAGGAAAGAAACCTTGGCAAAAATACACTCAAATTAAACTCATGTGACCTAAATGCACAAGCCACTAAAACAAAGCAACAGACATCAGAGACAAAAGCCTCGGAAATACGCCTGAGGAACTCACCAAAACGCGAACTTTCAACTATATCCGCGTTGTGCACTAACGAATCCGGGGTAAATTTTTCGCTTGGTGCAGAATGCCTGTTTTTAAAAGCAATAGAACAACCGGAGCTTGCGCTCACTTTCGCGCCCGGTTTGAGCAGCAGCGGTAGCGGCAGAAGCGCATGACAAAGCCCGTGCCGGTGTAGCCCTGATCGGGCAATATCTGATTAATATGGAGGCGGGGACGGGGAGACGAGGAGGAGGGGGAGAGGGGAGGAGAAGGAGGGGGGGGGATTGGGGGTCGCATTCATGTTATCAGCAAGATTGACAGCCCGTAACTATAAGGGAGTGAATATTAAAATGTGATTAGTATTAAAATACAATAAAATATGTATATTTATTTACAGTAGACCTTGTATCTTATTAAATAAAAATAACATACATTTATCTTTAAAATGTACATATTTAAGACTTAGTCTACACGTTAATGTAACATTCATAAATAATAATAATAATCAGAAAATAACTAACACTACCAGTCAAAAGGTTTTTTTTTTGTTGTTGTTGTTGTTTTGCTTTGTTTTAAAAGAAGTCTCTTCTGTTCACCAAGCCTGCATTTATTTGATACTAAGTACAGCAAAAACAGTAAAATATTGAAATATTTTTACTATTTAAAATAACAGTTTTTTTATTTGAATATATTTTAAAACATTATTTATTTCTGTCATTTCAAACCTGAATTTTTAGTATCATTACTCGAGTCACATTATCCTTCAGAATTCATTCTAATTTTCTGATTTGCTGCTCAAAAAATATTTATTATTATTATTACTATGTTAAAAATTTTTTTTTTAAAAAAGCGGAGTAGAATTTTTTCAGGTTTGCAACATTTATCCGAAATAGAATTTTTTTGTAACATTATAAACATCTTTATCATCACTTCTGACCAATTTAAAGCATCCTTGCTAAATAAAGGTATTAATTTCTATAATTTCTTTACCGAGAAAAAAAAAAAAAATAGTCCAAGCTTTTGAATGGTATTGTGTATAATGTTACAAAAGCTTTTTATTTCAGGTAAATGCTGATCTTTCAGCATTTCAGGATCTCTAATCCTGAAAAATAAATGTACTCTGTTTTAAATATTGTTATTAATAATAATTATAAAAAAAATAATGTTTATTGAAAGGCAAATCAACATATTAGAATGATTTCTGAAGGATCATGTGACACTGAAGACTGGAGTAATGATGCTTAAAATTTAGCTTTCATCACAGGAATAAAATACATTTTAAAATATGTTGAAATAGAAAGCATTTATTTTAAACAACAAAATATTTCACATCATTACTGCTTTTGCTGTATTTTGCTTAAATCATTGCGAGAGAATTCTTTAAAAAAACATTCAAAATCTTACTGTTCAAAAACTTACTGTTGTCTAGTAGTGTATAAATTATTAAATTATTAGTATTATTATTAAGTTAAGTTTTCTCTAAAATCTCTAAAAAATAATAAGTAAATAATCTTTTTTTTACAGTGCAAAACACTGATTAAAAAAAACAAGACATCGGAACACATTGCATGACAAAACACTTTTTTTTAAATTGTTATTTATATAAATCTGGCAAAACAGGGTAGTTGTTATTAACTCTGACAAAGTTTCACATTTTACATTCAGCACCCCATAATCATCAGTCTCCTGCCATTTCAAAGCTCCTCCCAGGCTTTTAGGGCTGAAGGGGGTAAAAGGTTAATGGAGATCAGATTCAGAGTTCCCGGTTTGAAGCAAACGGGTCCAGAGAGGCATGAATGACGCTCCTGCTGGAGGTATTTATATGCTTTCTTACACACCCGGCGGGTATAGTCTCATACCAACACCTCAATCTGGTACCAATCGTAATCCCAAACCCCATACAGAATTCCCTGCTAAAGCCAAACAAACCCTACTCAAGCCTTTGATGCGTCCCGTAAAATGAAGCAAATGTATAGCGGAGATTATTACAAATACACAAACAGTCTACAGCCAAATTGGATTTGTCTGCTTTGTCTCACACATTTATTTTAAACGCATTAAAGCCACCCTAGTGTGCGAGATGTGTGAAAGCACCAACACTTATTAAGAAAACTTGCCCTGTTGTTCTCACTTTAGGTGTGAGAATGGGAGCAGAGGTGAATATGTAACTAATAAGCATAACTAGTGGTAATAAACAGCTCTAAAAATAACTTCAAATGCATATTAGGCGAAGCATACCACATAATGGATTGTTTTAAACTAAACAAAAGCATTTTATTATCAAATCCATTATGGAGGAAACAATATATTTGAAATCATAACAATAAATTAAGGTAAAAATGATGGAAATGAAAAAATGATTAAATTCTTATTATTTGCACATTAGTGGCAGACTGTTTGTTGCTTTATAAATTAACAGTTCAATCCAAAGAAAATTAAAAATGCCTAACTCAGTGGGAAAATATTGTATCTGAGATAGGCAGAAAAAAAAGACAAATAATTTTCTCTGAAACATCTTTGAGCTCTTTCGTACATCAGAAACATAATTAAAATCAATGACCTGAATCAAAGTAAACTCTCAGAAGACATTCTAAAACAAACCAGCAAAACACCAGATATCCTGAAATCTCCTCAGATTACAGGAAATCTAATCTAAACCATATTTTAATTAAAGAGAAAAAGTCTAATTTATCTGTAACTGCAACCACATTCGTCCTTTGTCTCGCATCCAGAGCTTGTCTTTCCATTGTCCTAAGCACTTATTACTGTTGTTCTTTACTACATTATTAATACATGCACATGTGCACATACACAATGTGCTCTGCGCCAGCTAGAAATACTGAAAAAAAGACATCCCTCAAACACCCACCGACATTTTTTTCAGCACTCATTAGAAAGGTGGTACTCTCTAATGATCAGTTAAAACTACTATGCAAGGCAAATGAGTACAAATCACACACAAAGGAAAGGATAAATGCACAGTTCCTGCTCTCCTGCCTCCATTTAATGCTCACTAAAATACATGAGAATTTACCTGAACTGTTTGCTTTTTCATATTCATATATAAAATTTATTACCCAAAATAACTGCATTAAGTACTTTAAAAAGAATATAGGTTACCTTGGACCATAAAACCGATCAGTTTTCTTTAATTATATGTATACAATATCTGAAACCTGAATGAATAAGCTTTCCATTGATGTATGGTTTGTTAGGATAGGACAATATTTGGATGAGCTACAACTATTTAAAAATCTGGAATCTGAGGGTGCAAAAATCTAAATATTGAGAAAATCGCCTGTAAAGTTGTCCAAATGAATTTCTTAGCAATGCATATTACTATTGAAAATTAAGTTTTTATATATTTACAGTAGGAAATTTACACAATATCTTCATGGAACATGATCTTTACTTAATATCCTAATGATTTTTGGTATAAAACAAAAATCAATCATTTTGACACATGCAATATACAAGTGCAACTCATGACTGGTTTTGTGGTCCAGGGTCACATATGACTGTTCTTTTCATTTCAAGGAAAAATGTCTACTATTTTTTGGAGTATAAATCAATTCAGAATTTTTGGTGCAGTCAAAGATGAGCAATTTGAAAGCACAAGGGTCTTTTGTTTGATAAACCTCCTGAAACCATTCAAACTATAAACTATTGCTGAGTCATGGATTGATCCAAGTGTTTTCAGTAAAACTGTGGCAGTGAATTGTGAATAGGCTGTAAATAATTTACAATGATTCCGAATGAAACGCCAACTCTGATGGTTGGGAGAAAATGTAATCCTTGTTGTGTCCTGAATTCTGTGTCTCAAAGATCCATTTATTTATTTCAGTAACTGCATAGAGAAATATTCCAAAAAGTCTTTCAAACAAACAAACAAATTAATAAGTAAACATCTGAATGTCATAAACTAGATGAATGCTGAATCAAAAAAAAATCTAGTGCATCAGCATGTACACTGCCATTCAAAAGTTTGGGATCAATAAGATTTTTAACGTTTTTTAAAAACTTTTCTGCTCATCAGGGCTACATTATTTGATTAAAAATACAGAAAAACAGTAATATTGTGAAATGTTATTGCAATTTAACATTGTGTTTTTCTATTTTAATATAGTTTAAAACAGAATTTATTTCTTTGATGCAAAGCTGAATTTTCATCATCATTACTCCAGTCTTCAGTGTCACACGATTGTTCGGAAATCATTCTAATATGTTGAGTTATTATTAATGTTGGAAACAGTTGTGCTGCTTAATATTGGTTTGGAACCTATGATACTTTTTTCAGGATTCTTTGATGAATAAAACATTAAAAATTTGTTTTAAATAAAAATATTTTGTAACAATATACTGGTCAAAGTTTGGGGTCAGTCAATTTTTTTTCTTTCTTTCTTTGTTTGAACGAGAAATTACTTTTATTCAGCAAGGATGTGTTAAATTGATAAAAAGTGATAGTTAAGACATATTGTTTGAAAGATTTCTATTTTAAATAAATGCTGTTCTTTTTATTCAAAGAATCCTGAAAGAATATCACTGGTTGCCAAAAATAAATCAATAAATCAGCATATTAAAATGACTACTAAAGGACCTGATGTGATTTCTGATGTGACACTAAAGACTATAGTAATAACTGATGAAAATTCAGCTTTGCATCACAGAAATAAATTATATTTTAAAGTTTATTAAAATAGAAAACTGCTATTTTAAACTGCAATAATATTTCATAATAGTATTTTCTTTCTGTATTTTGATTAAATAAATGGAACTTTGATGAGCATAAGAGACTTATTTACAAAAATCTTACTAATCCCAAACTTTTAAACAGCAGTGTATGTGAAACAAGCTTTTGAACAAGATGTGGCAAAAAGAAAATTCCTCCTCATCTAAATCATATAACCACAGTAAAAATCACAAAATTAACTGCTAATTGAACTCATAGACACTTCATACTTAAAGGCCCTGCATGGTGTGTGACTAGGACAAATGGGAAACATCTCCCAACACCCAATATCCTTTCTGTCTGGTCATGTCCGTTCTGGTAAAAGCAGGAAGAGAGCAGTAAACATGCCTTGAAAATACTGAGGAGGAAGAACTGATAGGACACACGTAACTACCACCATTCATCAAAAACTCCGTTTCATTCACTTCACATCAATTATTCTGCCAGAGCCACACAAACGGCTTAAGCAGGGGTTAAACATTTGAACAGCACCGACAGACAGCGATAAACCATCACATCCAAGATTTACGGCACAACAGCAAATGATATGTAGTCCTGCAAAGTGTGCATGTTAAGTCAGTGTTGCTGCCAAGAAGAATTAGTTGTCTGCAGTGAGACTACTTGTTGCTCACATAAAAAAGACATATATGAAAAGTTCAGATGCAAAACCAGCTAAAAGTCATCTCGGTCAAAAAAATGAGATAATGATACTGAGTGAATGCTCCTGACACATATTATACGTCCATCAAATGCTTTTACTTTAAACTCGCTAAATTCCAGCCTCAGCCCAATCAGAAGTGCTTTTAAAGAAATACGTCAGATGGATTTAGCTGGTTTTGCATCTGAACTCTTCATATTTTAATTTAGAACAAAGAACAATTAAGTATTAATTCATTTCTAGAGTACAAATGATGTCAGATTTAGGACTGTTACTGACAGTTTAAGTCAAAAGTTTACACCTTGCAGAATCTGAAAAATGTTAATTATCTTACAAAAATAAGAGGGACCTGAATAAGATATTTCACATAAAAGACGTTTACATATAGTCGACAAGACAAAGTAATAGCTGATTCTTAATACTTTGTTGTGACCTGAATAATCCACAGCTGTGCTGGAAAGGGTTCAAATACAAACACAGAAGGGGTTCCAAAAAAAAAAAAAAAAAAAAACACAATGACTGTATGATTTTGAGATTCATCTTTTCACACTACGGACAACTGAGGGACTCCTACGCAACTATTACAGAAGATTCAAACACTCACTGATGCTCCAGACGGAAAACAGGGCATTAAGAGTCAGGGGTGTAAACTTTTGAACAGAATGAGGATGTGTACCTTTTTTTTTATTTTGCCTAAATACCTTATTTTTTTCATTTAGTACTGCCCTTCAGAAGCTACAGAAGGTACTTACATGTTTCCCAGAAGACAAAATAAGTTAAATTCACCCTGATCTTTAAATTCAAAAAGTTTTCACCCCCGGCTTCTAATGCATCGTGTTTCCTTCTGGAGCATCAGTGAGCATTTGAACCTTCTGTAATAGTTGCATATGAGTCCCTCAGTTGTCCTCAGTGTGAAAAGATGGATCTCAAAATCATACAGTAATTGTTGGAAAGCGTTCAAATAAGCATAAAACTGTGAATTGTGGCAATTGGACCAGTTAAAGACAAAGTCAATGTTCACTTTGACTTGAAAACACAAAATATTTGAGTACAAACCTATATAAATTTGACTTGTGCTCATTATAGAGAGTCAAAAGATCGTTTCTCCTCATCTCTCATGATCGATCATGTGAATGTTCCCAAAAAGTTTTCGCTATATGCACTGAGGAAAAAAACAAAACTGTAGTGACGCCTAGTGGCCATAGACTGTACTCACAGCAGTTGCCAGGCGGTTGTAGACTGTGGTTGGTCAGTTGACACCAGCCCACGGGGAAGATGTCCCTGGAGTCATACTGACACCAGTAATCGAACGCTCCTCTCCAGCCATCAAACGTGATGAATATCTTGTCCCCTCTCACCTCTCCGATGGTAGCGGGACAGATGAGGTAGGGATTCTTTCGGTCCACCGCTTCCAATTTCATACCAGGTTTAAAGTAGTTCTGAGTAGGTCTGGGCGGCTCCTGAGGCGTTCACAGGAAACAGAGCATCCATGTACAAGTTATATTTTTTAAATAAGGTATGTAACAAATTAATTTTGATTCCACAAAATATAAATAAATGCTGTTTGTTAAATATTCCAATAAAAAAATTAATAAAAAATATTTAAAAAAATGTTTTTTAACACCAATAATAATAAGAACCATTATTAACAATTGAGCATATTATTATTATTATTTTATTTTGTTTTTTTGGCCTTTTTTGGCAAATTCGGGATTCGAACCCAGGTTGGCCGGAAGCGCTTTATGTCAGTTCGCTAACAACACAGGTATAGGCACTGACCCAAATGCGACCCTGGACCACAAAACCAGTCTTATATTGCACGGTTATATTTGTAGCAATAGCCAACAATACATTGCATGGGTCAAATGTATCGTTTTTTCTTTTATGCCAAAAATCATTAGGATATTAATTAAAGATCATGTTCCATGAAGATATTTTGTAATTTTTTGATTAGTAATATGCATTGCTATAAACTTCATTTTGGCAACTTTAAAGCCGATTTTCTCAATATTTGGATTTTTTTGCACCATCAGATTCCAGATTTTCAAATAGTTGTATCTCGGCTAAATATTGTCCTATCCTAACAAACCATACATCAATGGAAAGCTTAGTTATTTATTTATACATTTTAGAAATTTGTAGAAATTTACACTTATGACTGGTTTTGTGGTCCAGGGTCACAAATCAGCATATTAGATGTTTTCTGAAGGATCATGTGACACTGAAGACTCAAGTAATGATGCTGAAAATTCAGCTCTGCATCACAGGAATAAATTGCATTTTAAAATATATTATAATAGAAAATATTTATTACAGTTATTTTAAATTGTAATAATATTTTGCAATATTTTTGATCGAATAAATGTAGCTTTGGTAAGCAAAAGAGACTTCTTTCAGAAACATATTTTTTAAATATTAATTATTCCACACTTCTGACTGGTAATGTATGCTAAAATCTAAACATTTGGGGAAAAAAAAGTGTTTGTTGCAGTATTTTTTTCCTGTCTGAATTTGTTTTGCAACAAACCCACCACTTTGCATTTATTTCAAAGCTTTATTCATGAATCTATGAAAAGCTTGTTAACATGCTTCGTAAATTGAAGCAATTACCTTTTTAAAGGCTGAAGCTGGAGCTATCTCTGCCCCACTTAATGTTTTTAATAGGAACATGGGCCATGAAGAGGCATTCATTCTGAACCCTAATGATGAGAAATAAGTGTTAAACAGGAAATGTAATTTCACTTTGAATATTATTATTATGCTGTATTTAAGGGAAACAAATACATTACCAAGTGGCGGCTGCAACATGTCTCCGGTCTTCTCACACGTGCCGATAGGTTGAATGTCAGAGGAGTCGACCAGTCGCCAGAAGTCATTGGTGCTGTCACTGCCATCCAGTCTGAGCCGCAGACGCACGCCCAGTAACCCCATTACTGTGGCGATACACATTGAGGTGGAATTCCTCGGGTCACAGGCCTCTACTTTCATTCCCACTTTAAAATCATTACTGGGAGGGACTCTGGACTGGAGAGGGAGAGAGAAAACAAAAAGATACAAAAAAATTAGCTTTATAATAAATTACATTTTAAAATACATTCCAACTGTTATTTTAAATAGTAAAAATATTTCTACATTTTGCTGCACTTTGGATCAAATAAACGCAGACTTGGTGAGCAGGAGAGACTTCTTTAAAAAACATTAAAAATCGTACTGTCAAAAAAAAAACTTTTGTATTAATATAAACTTAAAAATCACTAAAGACAACACTTACAGCAGTTAATCTCATTCCATAACCACACTTATTAATCTTGTAAGAAGTTAAAGAATAACAAATATATGGGTCTGAAACTAATTAAATCAACCAACCGTAGATGAGCGTTTATTTTGGCAGAAATGCAGCATCATTAAAGACTGAAGAGCTCCTACCTGTCTGAAACAGCTGGGAGAAGCAGGACAGGATGAAGTCTCTCTCAAGTACATTTCCCAGCTGAACGGCTCTGAGGAATGAGCAAGAGAGTGAAATTTATGAGATAAAGTTCACACTACTTGTATTTGTTTCTTTATGGGTTAATAAAGAAAGAAAAGAGAGGCAGTACCGGTGAACTTCTGTGAAGGGCGTGAATCCTCATGATTCCTCCCTGATTTCTCCTTATTACATTTTTTGTCTGCAAATAAAAACAGTCAATTAAAAAAATCTGAGATTAAAACAAAGAAGTTACTTAATTATTAAAAACAAAAAAAGACTAACAAAAACCTTTCTGGTGGGTTTTTCCCATGGTGACCTGGAGCACCACATGAAGTGGACAGAAACTGGACAGCCAGCACAGCTCTTAAACAGCCAACTGAAAGAAAGAAAGAGAGAGAGAGAGAGAGAAAGAAAGCAAAAAGAAACACAGAAAGAAGGAAAGAAAAAAGAAAGAAAAAGCATTAAGAAAGATAGAAAGAAAGCAAACAGAAAGAAAGAAAGAAGGAAAGAGAAAGACAGAAAGAAAAAAGGAAAGAAAAAAGAAAGAAAGAAAGCAAAAGAAAAAGACAGAAAGAAAGAAGGAAAGAAAGAAAGCAAAAAGAAAGACAGAAAAAGAGACAGAAAGCAAAAAGAAGGAAAGAAAAAGAAAGACAGAAAGAAGGAAAGAAAGAAAGACAGAAAAAGAAAGAGAGCAGAAAGACAGAAAAAAATAAAGAAAGAGAAAAAGACAGAAAGAAAGATAGAGAGAAAGAAAGCAAAAAGAAAGGCAGAAAAAGACAGACAGAAAGAAAGTAAAGAAAAAAGAGAGAAAGCAAAAAGAAAGAAAGACAGAAAAAGGCAGACAGAAAGAAGGAAAGAAAAAAGAAAGAAAAAGCATAAAGAAAGATAGAAAGAAGGAAAGAAAAAGAAAGACAGAAAGAAGGAAAGAAAGAAAAAGAAAGAGAAAAAGACAGACAGAAAGAAAGAGAAAAAGAAAAAGCAGAAAGACAGAAAAAAGAAAGAAAGAGAAAGCAAAAAGAAAGAGAAAAAAAACAGAAAGAAAGAAAGCAGAAAGAAAGATAGAGAGAAAGAAAGCAAAAAGAAAGGCAGAAAAAGACAGACAGAAAGAAAGAAGTAAAGAAAAAAGAAAGAAAGCAAAAAGAAAGAAAGACAGAAAAAGGCAGACAAAGAAGAAAAGAAAAAAGAAAAAGCATAAAGAAAGATAGAAAGAAAGCAAAAAGAAAAAGACAGACAGAAAGAAAAAGAAAGACAGTCAGAAAGAAAGACAAAAAAGAGACAGAAAGAAGGAAAGAAAGCAAAAAGAAAGACAGAAAGAAAGAAAAAGAAAGAAAGAAGGAAAGAGAAAAAGAAAGACAGAAAGAAAAAAGAAGGAAAGAAAGAGAAAGAAAGAGAAAAAGACAGAAAGAAAGAAGGAAAGAAAGAAAAAGAAAGCAAAAAGAAAGACAGAAAAAGACAGAAAGAAAGAAAGCAAAAAGAAAGAAAGAAAGAAAGAAAAACAGAAAGAAGGAAAGAAAAACAGAAAGAAGGAAAGAAAGAAAGCAGAAAGACAGAAAAAAAACAGAGAGAAAGAAAGAACGAATTTTGTTCAATCGCATTCCATTTGATCTTTTCATTAAATCTACATTACCCTTCAAACGTTTGAGGTCAATATGATTTTTTGTTGTTGTTTTAAAAGAAATGAATACTTTTATTCAGCACAGATGCATCAAATTGATCACAAATGGCAGTAAGACATTTATAATATTACAAAAGGTTTCAATTTTAAATAAACACTGTTCTCTTGAATTTTCCATACATGAAAGGAAGAATCATGTGACACTGAAAACTGGAGTAACGATGCTGAAAATTCAGCTTTAACTTCATAGAAATAAATTACATTTTGAAATATATTCAAATATAAACTTATTATTTTAAGTTGTAATAACACTTCACAATATTACTGTTTTTATTGTATTTTTAATCAAACAAATGCTGCCTTGGTGAGCATAATAGACCTCTTTCCAAAAACATAAAAAACCCTCACATAACTTATAACCCCAAACTTTTAAACAATAGTAAAAATACAAATATAAACACACAATACCGAACTATTCATAGATTCAAAACATTTCAAAATTCTTTCAAAAACCTTTAAAAAAAAAATATGACATTCAAACGTTTGGGATCAGGATTTTTAATGATTTTTAGTCTTTTCTGCTCATCAGGGCTGCATTTATTTGATTAAAAATACAGAAAAAAACAGTGATATTGTGAAATATTATTGCAATTTAAAATAGTGGATTTCTATTTTAATATTCTTTAAAATAGAATTTATTCCTGTGATGCAAAGCTGAATTTTCTGTCTTCAGTGGCACATGATCCTTCAGAAATCATTCTAATATGCTGATTTATTATCAATGTTGGAAACAATCTGTGATACTTTTTTACAGGATTCTTTGATGAATAAAATGTTGAAAAGAACAGCATTTATTTATAATAAAAATCATTTTTAACAATATACACTGATGTTCAAAGTTTGGAGTCTTTCTTTGAATGAAATTAATACTTTTGTTTAGCAAGAATGTGTTAAATTGAAAAAAAGTGATAGTGAAGACTTGTTAGAAAAGATCTCTATTTTGAATAAATGCTTCTTTTTAACCTTTTGCTCATCAAAGAATCCTGAAAAAGTATCAGAGTTTTCAAAAAAATATTGATAATAAATCAGCATATTAGAATGATTTCTGAAGCATCATGTGACACTGAAGACTGGAGTACTGATGCTGAAAATTCAGCTTTGCATCACAGAAATAAATTCTATTTTACAGTATATTCAAATAGAAATCTGCTATTTTAAATTACAATAATATTTCACAATATTACTATTTTTTCTGTATTTTTAATCAGATAAATGGACCTGTGACAAGCATGAGAGACTTCTTTAAAAAACATTAAAAATCTTATTGATCCCAGGAGTGAAACTTATATTTGTAAATAACAGTCTCTTTGTCTGTTTTATCACAAGAGAGATCAGCTTTGGCTCATAAGTTCATGAACCCGTCCCGGAAGCCATATTACAGCATTACGGAAGACAGGGATTATACATTATACTCCCTACTGGCATCTGAGTGCAATTTATTTCACCAACATTGCACTGTCCAAAAAGAAAAAGAAAAAAAGATTATCACTAAATCACAAATACCTCTAAAAAAATCAAAGCGCTCGACTAAGAAAAGCTTTTCTTCTATTTGACAATATAATAAGTTACTGCAGCTTCTGAGGGACCCTGCGCTCGCTGATCAAAGCCTCGGCTCTCTCAGCAAGTGATAAGTCACATCTCAGTTTGGGGAAAATTGGCTGCAGCTGACGTCCTGTGCAAGCTGACAATAGGATGAGGAACTTCCTTTTTATTCCTCTGTTAGTCCACTTAATGCTTCTTAATGGGACATTCAACAAAGCCAAATTACAAACAAATACAGACAGAGAGCCATTTTAGTTCCATCAACATAACTTTTAAAACTCTCTTTTTTTTTTTTTTTTTGCAAAAGTGAAAGGTTATTAACAAATATAATACTACAGCCTTCAATATTTAATGTTAGGTTGCAACTATATACTGACAAAAATGAAACAATTTTACTAGAAATTAATGGTAAATTCACAAATAATTACAAAGAAATGGCAAGAAATTTAATGTGCAATTTTGAAATAGTATTTTCTTGTAAAACATACTCCATTGATATATATATTAATTAATATATTTCCATAAAATGTTTATAAAATAAAAAACACTAGAAATATAAAGGCATACTGGAAGTACAATGTACTTTTAAAAGAGGTTTCTTTAGAAAACATGCAATAAAAAAAGCATGCATTTCTGCTTTTTTTCTTACTTGCTTATCCAAAGGATTGCGCAAAAACTTCAGATGATGTTGAAACCAAAAATCCCCCTAAATAATCCGGAAAACAAGTCCTTTTTGCTTGGAAAAAGAGATACAATCCTTTCAATGTCACACTGGTGTTTCTGCTCTGAAACTACTAGCCACTTGAATCTGGATAGCAGACAACCTTTCTCTCTCTCCCCCCTCTTCTCCTCCTCATTCTTCTGTCTTAAGCTGTGAATCCCATTCAGAGAGTCGTCATAAAGATTCCAGACCGCCGTAAAAAGGTCATTAGCCAGCGTGCATTTGTGGGAGTCTGCAGGAGTACATGAAAAGGATTCCAACACCTCCCATTAACAGATGATGTCTACATTTTGTGGTCTCTCTCTCTCTCTCTCTCTGTCTGTCTGTCTTTTCAAGGCCCTCGCACCACACCCCCCAGACAGGAAGCTTTCTCTTTAGACATGGCTGTTTTAAAGCAGGGAGGGGGTGAAAATGGATATTATCAATTCACAGATGAAGAGAAAGTCAAGGGGTGCCTAGATATAATGAATTTCAAGCACTGATGTGGTGTTTTTCTTTTTTTTTTCTTTAAAAAAGTTCTGGTTTCATTGGATAGTCTTGGTAAATAAATTGTTGTTATACAGAATGATGCATATATTGTTCTGTGTTGTTACAGGGTTAACAAAAAAGTGTTTATTTATTAATTTTCATGCTGTTTTCATGTGTAAAAATGTGTTTCTTGGGATTATTAGAGTTAATTTTAAAAAATCCTATAACTTGAAATTAAATAAGTGTTAACTGAAATAAAAAAATCTATATAAAATGTATTTTAATTTCAGCTAGTAACAATAACTTAACATTAACTTAACAATAAAAAAATTATATAGACATAATAAACTAAAATTTACAAAAAAAACTAAATGACTTTACATAAAATTCAAATGAAAAAAAAATACTAATACTAATATAATAAAACTATAATATTTAACAAAAATATAATATTATCTCAGTGATACTAAAATGACACGCAGATGTATTGAAAGTTCTGGTTTCATTGGATACTGCTGGTAAAAAAAAAAAAAAAAAAAAATTAAAATAATAAAAGCAAAAACGTTAAATTATTATGTAAAACTATTGTTATACAGAATGATGCATATTGTTTTATACAGGATGAACTGGATCGACAAGTTTTATTTATTAATTTTCATGCTATTTTCATGTGTAAATGTTTCTCTATTAACTAAAATACTACAACCAATAAATAAATAAATAAATAAAATAAAAAATTCATATAACTTGAAATAAAATAAGCGATAACTGAAATAAAAATATATATAAAATTTATTTTATTTCAGGTAGTTGTCAAGGGAACATTTCTCATTTTAATTTAGTTAAATTTAATGATTTAAAATAACTAAAACTTAACAATAAAAACAAAATAATATAGACATAAAAAACTACAAAATTGGCAAAAACACAGCAAAATGACTACAACTTTACCTAAAATTCACATGAAAATTAAAAAATAAAAACTCAAAATATTAATATAACAAAACTATAATATTTAATAAAACTATAATATTATTGAAAGTTCTGGTGTCATTTATGATAACAAATGCAAAAATATTATGTAAAAAGTTCTGATGCATATATTGTCATTGGATACTGCTTGTCAACTATAACATTAAAACCATAAAAAACATTTTCCTATAACTAAGCATTAAATAAAAATATAATGAAAAATAATAAATGCAAAAATGTAACATGATGATTTAAAATAACTAAACCTTAACAATAAAAAAAATACAAAAAAAATGATATAGACACATATAGAAAACACAAAAACACATTAAAATAACTAAAACTTTAACTAAAATTCAAATATAAAATATTTAAAAAAAAACACATATAAATGCATTGAAAATCCTTTAATTGATTTAAATATTCTATTATATTATGTTGAAAAAAAAAAAATAAATGCAAAACCTTCAGATTATTATGTAACACTGCTGTTAAACAGAATGATATATTGTTACAAGATTAACATTAAAGTTTTTATTTATAATTTTCATGCTGTTTGTAAAAAAAAATGTTTCTCTGCATATAGTCAACTATAAAACTAAAACCAAAAAAAAAACATTTTCCTATACCTAAGCATTAAATGAAATGAAAAAAAATATATATATATATATATATATATAATTTTTTGTTTGTTTGTTTGTTTTTTTTTTTTTTTTTTTTTTTTTGAGCTAGTTGCCAAGGCAAATTTAATTTTTTATTTTAGTTTAACATGATAATTCAAAATAACTAAATTTAACATTTTTTTAAATATACATATATGGAAAACAAAAACACATCAAAATGACTAAAATTTCAACTAGAAAATATAAAAAAAAAACATATGACTGGAGCGTTGAAAATATCCTATTTTACATATATATATAAATACTCCATTATATTAAGCATGTTGAAAAGAAAACCGCATGGGTAAATTATTTTGATAGCTTTTTCTAAGACAAAATAATTAAAACAATGAATGACACAAAAACAGTGAATTGCGCTTCTGTCATTGGTGGGACAGACGCTACTATCATAAACGCCAGTTTTGAAGAACCACAATAATTATTTTCATTTTTTATTAACCAAATGTGTGCATGTAATACATAACATACATCTGACGTACTTTCACATGCACTGTAAATAGTTTTCCGCATGCACTCAACACCAGTGTACCAATTAGAGAGAGAGAGAGAGAGAGAGAGAGGCAGGCAGCTCTTTTCGTTCAGCGAATAACAGACGCAAAAAAACACAGCGCGCACATCATCCTACAGTATATGTAAACATGCATTCAGCTTCCGCATCAGTGTGACCACTGTGACATCTAACAAACGCAGATGCACAATACACTACAGCACAACTGACCTGTTATAATGAATATGAAAAAGGTGGCACTAATGTTTCCTCACCGTGTGCTGTCGGACAGTGCTGCTGCTGTGCTGTTTTACTGTCCATTGGGTTTAGGCCGCCATGTTTCACACATCCGCGCATGTCCAGCAGCATCTGTGCCTTCAAATTTATATCAATGGACCATCGAAGAACTACAGATCATTTTGTACGAGTGAAGGTGATGGAGAAACTCCCAATATGCTTTTACAAATGGACTTTAATTGTTGAAACGATCTGAAATGAATTCGAGCGACATTATAAAAATCGAGTAGAATGAAATTCAAGGATTGTTATTGAGTTGGGAAAAGCTATTTATGTGTTTAACGTACATTGCAGTTGCAGTCAAACATTACTTGACAATAAAAATGAAATTTATGAAGCCTTCATAATAATTAGATGGGCATTCGTTGTCCGTTATCTGGACGCATAATTTATTATCACGTATAAATGTTTTAAATATTATTGCTAAAAAGGTTTTGCTTCTGTGTGAAATGCTGTCACATTAAATATAAGAGTGTGACTGCTGTATATAACACGTATTAACACACTATAATAATTCTATCTTGTAGGAATATTAATTATTAATTTATTTGTAAGTTTCATGTATTGCATCTGGTACGTTTTAAAGGATAATCGCTAGATGGCACCACGCGCTTTTCCCGATGAATCAGTTCATGCAATGACAGTCAGCCTGACTGTTTTCAGTTTTCTAATACTGGAAATTAATTATTGAAAAATTAAAATGTTCTTAATGATTTTTACAAGGGTCAATTCGGTATTTTTGCATGTAAAATAGGTTTATTACGATATTCTGCCATACTAAGCTATAAGCTAAATAATACAAAAAGAAATAATTTATAGCTGCAAAACTGAAGATCAATCACATTATTACATAAGTATAATTACATAGTTTAGAGATTATAAAGGAAAAACTTACAGGCACAAGTTTAAAACATAAACAACACATGGCAATGGTAGATAGATAGATAGATAGATAGATAGATAGATAGATAGATAGATAGATAGATAGATACATAAGCAGTTTTTGAACAGTAAGATTTTTAATGTTTTTAAAGAAGTCTCTTCTGCTCACCAAGCCTGCATTTATTTGATCCAAAACACAGCAAAGCAGTAAAATTATGAAATATTTTTACTATTTAAAATAACTGCTTTCTATTTTACTATTTTTTAACATGTAATTTATTCCTGTGATGTCAAAGCTTAATTTTTAGCATCATTACTCCAGTCACATCATTCTAATATGCTGATTTGCTGCTCAAAAAACATTTTTAATCAGTATTTAAAACACTTGAGTACATTGTTTTTCAGGATTTTTGATAAATAGAAAGATCGGAAGATCTACAAAAAGCTTTTGTACCATTCAGAAGCTTGGAGTCAGTAATGTTTTTTTTTTTTTTTTTAATTATAGAAATTATAGAAATAAATACTTTTATTTAGCAAATATGCTTTAAATGGATCAAAAGTGATGATAAAGCATTTATAATGTTACAGAAGATTTCTATTTCAGATAAATGCTGTTCTTCTGAACTTTGTATTCATGAAAGAAACCTGAAAAAATTCTGCTCAGCTGTTTTCAACATAATAATAATAAATGTTTACTGAGCAGAAAATCAGAATATTAGAATGATTTCTGAAGGATCATGTGACATTGAAGACTGGAGTGATGATGCTAAAAAATCAGCTTTGAAATCGTAAGAATAAATTACATTTTAAAATATGTTCAAATAGAAAACAGCTATTTTAAATAGTAAAAATATTTCAAAATTTTACAGTTTTTTTTTTTTTTTTTTAGATAGATAGATAGATAGATAGATAGTATTTCCTTTATAATTTATAAAGGCTTCTTCTTTTTAAAGGCTTTCTCTTCTCAGTAGAAAAACAGTGTGAGCTGTCTGCTGAATTGATCTTTCAGCTCAGCCCACTCACACACACCAAGCACAGCCTCGCCAAACGAGCACATCAATTTGGATGTATGCATGTATGAAATATAACACATCCGAGCAGGAATGCATATTATCATTGCTCAACCGAACCCAGCCAAAGACGACCCCTCGCTTCTGGACCATTCTGAGCATTCCTCCAAGGTGATTGGCCACAGAAGGGTTCGGTTCGGCCGCTATTGGTGTGAGCAATCCGCCACTCACTCAGCATGGTGCCGCTTCGCCTGAACGCCAATTTATACACCCTACTACGGCGAAGCCTTGGCTCATGAATATTAATTAGATTACGTGACTGGACGCACTCGCAAGGTTTCCAGGCAACGTCAGTGTGACGTGCTTAATATTCATGAAGCGAGCCCTAGCCGTACTGGAATCCGTAATTTCGCGTTGTTAGGTTGTCAATGGCTCAGAATGAAGGTGGATACTGTTGCAGCTGTGATGATGGGTTACCACTGCAGGTGAAAATGAAAACATCGTTACTTGGCGACGCGAGAGGACAGTTTGCGCATCGTTGTCTCGGACATAAGTGAGTATTCTGCTCGGAGCTCTTTCCGTAAATGTACATTATTGTCACTGCGCTTGTTTTTTTACGCTGGATGTTAGATGTTTGTGCCTGTTACATCGTTGGTGTTTCGCACAAACACGCGTACCTCCTGCCCACACACTCCAGGAGACCGAAGTCACCTGTTATCAATTATGTCATGCGTTTAAGACTGTATTGGTTATGTAAATGCTCTTTATAGTGGCTGGCCACTTTGTATATAAATCGTTGTGATTTATTTATTTATATTTTTACCGCACCACTGTTCATTTAAGAGTGGGTGTGAGTGGTGTGGGCTGTCAGTCATTTCTTGATACTGTCAGGTGGATAAGATGCTTAAAATAATGATGGAACTTTCATCCACCTACGAATATTTCCAACGCGCACACACACTTACGCACGCGCATACCGCACAACACATCAGATGCAGACATGCGCCGCTTTTATGCACAATGCACAAACATACAAGAAGCTGTCGGTGTCACGACATGACCTGCGAAACGCTTATGAAAATGCGTTTAAGTGGGTACTACCCACAAATCAAGCGCAGATGATACCTGTCGCACATCTGAGGTGATTGAGATGATGTCCATCTGGGTTTTCAGCCCATTACATCACTGACTTCTGGTTTGGGAACGGATTCTCACGCTGTCCTTGTTCACCCACCTGTAATTCTCATTTTAGAGCTGTGTTGTTAGGTTGCTATTCCCAAAACTGCTTGAAAATTCACGACGATGCGTCTTGAAGAACTGTGGCCCTTGTTTATTATCACCTCAGACTAACCGAATCATGACAATCCTACACATATCCTGTTCGTGAGACAGAATATGAGCCATAATCAGTGTCATTTCATGCATATGCATGTGAAATGTAAACACTGAACATGCCACTGATCTGATGCTATCTATCATAAACATGCAGTATGTATGAATAACTCTGCAAAACCTCTATACTCTTTCTTTTCAGGTGAGCAAGTGTGTGTGTGTGCATGCATACGTATTAGTTTGCAGGAATGTGTGTCAGTGTGTGTGGATTATGAGAAGAGCATTGTGACCAACCGGGAGCAGATTTTTGCTGCAATGACCCGTTCAAGCACCGATTTCTGTCCCATCCTCTGGCCTTCCGCTCCTCTCAGCCCAGACATGCACCACACCGGCATCTTTTGACTTCATGAAGATTCCTGACATCGGTAATGTGATGAATAAATTTGAGGTCCTTGGGATTGTAGGAGAGGGTGAGTGCAGGTTTTGTTAATACAGTTCGAAGAGAAAAAATCATCAGTGTAAATCGAGCTTATGAAGCCTTTTCTCTTTTTTCCAAAGGAGCCTATGGGGTGGTCCTGAAATGCAGACACAAGGTAAGACATGTTTATGCAGAAACCTGTTGGTCAGCATGCTAAGTAGAACAGCAGAAACTCCTCTGTGAATACACTACCAGTCAAAAGTTTTTGGACAGTGAGATTTTTAATGCTTTTTAAAGAAGTCTCTTCTGCTCACCAAGCCTGCATTTGTATTTGATCCAAAGTACAGCAAAAACGGTTAAATTTTCAAATATTTTTACTGTTTAGAATAACTGTTTTCTTTTTGAATATATTTTAAACTATAATTTATTCCTGTGATTTCAAAGCTGAATTTTAGCATCGTTATTCCAGTCACATGATCCTTCAGATAGTCTGAAAATCTGTTAATATTCTGATTTTCTGCTCAAAATCATCACTTATCATCACTTTTGATTAATTTAAAGCATAATTGCTAAATAAAAGTATAAATTTCTATCATTTCTTTCCCTAAAAAAAATCTAAAATAAAATAAAAAAATTATACTGACTTCAAGCTTTTGAATGGTCTAAGATATAATGTTACAAAAGCTTTTTATTTCAGATAAATGCTTATCCTTGGATGGTTCTATTCATCAAAGAAGCCTGAAAAATGTTGATGATGATGATAATAATAATAATAATAATAATAATAAAATGTTTATTAAACAGCAAATCAGCATATTAGAATGATCTCTGAAGGCTGAAAATTGATGCTGAAAATTCAGCTTTGATCACAGAAATAAATTACATTTTCAAATATATTTAAAATAGAAAACAGTCATTTTAAATAGTAAAAATATTTCAAAATTTTACAGTTTCACTGTACTTTGGATCAAATAAATGTAGGCTTAGTGAGCAGAAGAGACTTCTTTAAAAAACATTAAAAAACTTACAGTTCAAAAAGTTTTGACTTTTTTTGGTAGTGTATTTTTGATCCATGCAAATGAAAAATCTTTCATCCTGTTTTGAAATGTAATATACAGTTTATAACAAACTGGATGGGAATCACTTACAGGCCTATACTGTTTATACATAAAAACACATGCCTTTCTGTTAATGTAATTTGTAGAGGTGAGGCTAGTTTCTCATTTTACCCTTAAGAAAAAAAACTACGTAACAGAGTTAACCTTTATGGGTCTCATGACTCTAACTTTCCCAGAAGAGTTGCACAACTCTTTAAACGGTACATTTGTTGAGATATTTCTTTTAGAAATATATTTTCAATTGTAATATGGCATGGTTCCCTAGCAACTGGTTCTTTTAAAATTGTGGGTTTCTCCAAATGCATTGCTTGTGGCCTAGTTGGCAGATTTGCTTCATTGTTTGGGAGGCATTTTCAGACAGTCGAACATCGCTAGACTAACTCACAATAAGGTAAATACCGGCATATTTTCAACCAGTAGGAACTGCTTTTATTGAAATTGCTGCTGTGCTGTTGGGAGGTGTGGGGCATTTTTATATCATCCATTATGCAGTGATTTCTGCACATTTTAAGCGTTAGGTGCGCAATGCATAGTATTTAGCCTATGACACTGCTATTGACTTGTCTGTTCAGTATACAAAATAGTTTGCAGTGAGACCAGAATAAGTCAGAAGCTTCTAGATACATTTTTTTGTTTTTATCAAAACTACCTGTCTGTTAAGGTTATTTTCATAGTCCCTTTCTGTGTGTCCTCGATGCTGTTGGTATTTGAGTCATGGTTGCATGCCCAGGATGTGTCTTCACGCCTGGGCAGACAGCAGCAGTGTGGCTGGATGCCTGGCTAGATGATGAATGACAGTACAGTGCAACAGAATGGTTAGGGCTCATTACACTTTAGATTTCACTGACCTCGACGCACACACCCCGGAGTTAACACACATACCATGTACAATATTCGTGCTCTTATCTCTACAGCTACATGTAGTTACATATATCTTTTCAAAAGGTCAAAATGAAAGTCGTTTGTTTTAATCGTTGCATATGGAACTGTCACTAAATCGGAGAATTAGTTGCATATCCCTAGTATATTTATTGATTTTAATCTAAGTTGTGTTAAATAATCAGCCTGGAATTGAATGGCAGAGAATTGATGATGGAAATAAACCAATCGTATTTCTATGCATAATTACATTGTTCCTCTTCAAGTTCCTATGCATCATTGTTATGATAATGAGGCTGATAAATTCAGCAGCAAGTATATTCCTCAGCCTGTGCCAGAACAGAAAAGCGGGCTCGTGCTTTTAGTAATTGGTCAGTCAGCGCTTTCCCTGCTTCATTAAATGTATTCAAAACTGCTGTTGAAATCAAGAGTGACTGTTTCTTTTTGGTCGCATTCGGTCTTGTTTTTCCTTCACCTATCATTATTCTCCAACGCAAATATGCCTGCGATCTATTTGGGGACATTCAGAATAGCACTGATCACCAGAAACTGTGCTAAACTTGGATTTCTCTACACACCTGATTAAGAACATTATATTTGAGTATGTGAGAATAAGACTGTTCAACCTCATTAGGAGACTATAGACTCAATTTGTTGGCTTGCCTCTGGATAGTTTTGGTATAGAATAGAATAGAGTTAGTCATACAAGTTCATAGAACAAGCTTTATTCCAGGAGTGCAATGGTTTTTTATAAGAGCACTAGAAATATTCATTGTCTGTCTTACTGTTGTTGTTTTTTTCCAAGTTAAAAAAAACTACAGTAAAACATTCAAATGCCACTATATATATGTGGCATATATATGTATATATAAGTATGTAAATATTATATATATATATATATATATATATATATTTGTGTGTGTGTGTGTGTGTGTGTGTGTAAATCAGGATACCTTTTAAAAAAAAAAAATATATATATATATATTTTTTTTTTTTTTTTTTTTTTTTAATAAATGTATCCTGATTTCCACAAAAATATTAAGCAACACAAATATTCAACAAATCAGTGTATTAGAATGATTTCTGAAGAAACATGTGACACCGAAGACTGGAGTATTAGCTACTTGAAAATGCAAATAGAAAACAGTTATTTGAAATTGTAATAATATTTAGCAATATTACTGTTATTTAGCAATATTTACTATTTTAACTATTTATTATTTCACAAGAAAACACTATTTCACTTTTTTGCAGTCAAATTTTTGGACAGTAAGATTTTTAATGTTTTTTTTTTAAAGAAATCTTTTTTGCTCATCAAGCCTGCATTTATTTGATCCAAAGTGCAGCAAAACAGTAAAATTTTAACTATTTTTACTACTTAAAATAACTGTTTTCTATTTAAATATATTTTAAAATCTAATTTATTCCTGTGATTTCAAAGCTGAATTTTTAGCATCGTTACTCCAGTCACATGATCCTTCAGAAATCATTCTAATATTCTGATTTGCTGCTCAAAAAACATTTATTATTATTATTATTATTATTACTATTATTATTATTATGTTAAAAACAACTACATTTTTTTTCATGTTTCTTTGATGAATAGAAAGATCAGAAGAACAGCATTTATCTGAAACAGAAATATATTGTAACATTATAAATGTCTTTATCACCACGTTTGAATTTCAATTTAAAGCGTCCTTGATAAATAAAAGTATTACTTTCTCTAATTTCTTTATCAAAAAACCTTGATCCTCCAAGATCAAGGTTACCCACCCCTGATGTAGTGTATAATGTTACGAAAGCTTTTCTTTTTTCAGATAAATGCTCATCTTTGAATCTTTCTATTCATCAAAGAATCCTGAAAATCTGTTTTAAATATTGGTAATATAATAATTAATGTTTCTTGAACAGCAAATCACCATATTAGAATGATTTCTGAAGGATCATGTGACACTGAGGACTGGAGTAATGATGCTGAAAATTTTGCTTTGATCACAGGAATAAATGACAATTTGAAAATGTATTCAAATACAAAGCAGTTATTTTAAATCGTAAAAATATTTCATAATAATATTGCTTTTGCTGTACTTTGGATCAATTAAACGCAGGCTTGGTGAGCAGAAGAGACTTCTTTAAAAAACATAAAAAATCCTACTATCAAAAAACTTTGACTGTTAGTGTACTAAAATTTCACGTTTTCTACAATATGTTTCTTGCCATTTATTTTTAATTATTCGTGAATTTGCTAGCAATTTCTTAGAGAAAATGGTTTTAAAGAAATTGGTAAGCATAAGAGATATTTTCCATAAACATAAAAAATATTAACCCCAAGCTTTTAATTTGTTGTGTATACACAAAATAACTTGCCATGCTGTGTGTAAAATGTAAATTACTGAATATTATCTTCTTGATTACAGAACTGGTATATAAAGGCAATCAGTTTGAGTCATGCAGACATTCAGCTTTTTGCATACATGATATTGCTTGAATAGGATAGAACAGAATAGGTATTTTTCTACCTGATCTCATGACAAAAACTTATCTTTGGGAACTTTTTCCAAGACACAAAATACGTATCAATAAGTACATATATACATTGCAGTTTCCAACAGAAATGTCCACTAGAGACGATAAAACAGCAAGCGCTTGTTCTCGTACATAGTTATGATTACAGCTCCACATGTTTAGATTTTCAGACGTAACAAGCTTGCTCTGTAGCTCAGCCGGCATGGAATTGGATTCAGGATATGGAAATCCTGGGTACGAATCCTGTGAAAAACATGACTTATGTTAAAAGAGCTGAAAGGTGTAAGATCGAAAACAAGCTAATTGTTTTTACGCAACATTAGTTTTTTGTTCATACTGTCGAGTAGGTTTAGATGTAGATGGTGCATTATTTTAAAACGTCACAGAGCATTAGAGTTACAGCGCCACTCAATGGACATTTCAAATCAAAAGTACTGCGACACATACAAAACCAACATCACATAAAACATACCATATGTACAATCATCTGTTCTGGGGAAAAAAAAGAAAAAAAAAAGACTCTTTTAGCGCCACCCAGTGGACATTTCACCTCCAATATGTCACGCAATGTACATGGCAGTAGATATTTTGCATCTTGTGGAAAAGTTCCCACAGGTGTGTTTTTGTCATGAAATCAGATTGGATTTTTTTCTTGTATCCTTTTCCATACAAACATTATATTGTATAAAATTGCACATATGTATGGCTACAGTGCATCCCAGATTCCCACATCCTCATATAAACAATCCATTTGTGCATTCATACAAACAACCCATTGTCACACATCCATTTAGGCCCTTAATGGAGATTGCACGTGTTGTTCAATATTTTAATAGGCACAAATGAAAACTTGAAGCTGTTAAGTGTGCTCTGGGAAAACCTGAATCTTCTATTAGAAGGTGCATCTTTTGAGCCTGCCTGTTAATAGGGTAACTAAATAGATATTGTCATATTAAAGGAACAAATAAATAAACATCTTAGCTGTAATATTTTATTTATTTATATTCATATTTTATGTTTACACTAAATAGATATTGTCATATTAAAGGAACAAATAAATAAACATCTTAGCTGTAATATTTTATTTATTTATATTCATATTTTATGTTTACACTAAATAGATATTGTCATATTAAAGGAACAAATAAATAAACATATTAGCTGTAATATTTTATTTATTTATATTCATATTTTATGTTTACACTCATTAATATGCATAAAGCAAAAGATATGCGTGGCATTTCATGTTTAGTTACAGTATGTGCTTTCCTAGAAGCGCATTTTGAGATGCAGACTACAAGTAAACCTTTAAAAAGCTCAGCGCTTCACTCCTCACAGAAAACGCTCTTGTTTCTGACTACTGGCATTGGCTTCTCTATTGTTTCTCTCAAGTCTACCCAAGTGATGTTATCCCAGTGAGTAGGGGCCATGAAAGGCCCTTTGTGCGTGACCGAATACAACAAGAACTGCTGTTTGTTCTTGTCTCTGGTTGAGATATTCTGGTGTACTTGTCATTTTGTAGTTTTTGCATTTTAATATACAAAAAGCAGTTATTATTTGTGTGTATTTGTCAGTCAGGTAGTCTGAATGTCCTTCGGTCTGGTGCAACGGTCACTTAAATTCTATTAGTGTCTCCACACTTTGTTTGCAAGCCAGCTTCATTAAAATGAGTGAAAAGACATCAAATGCATGCAGCTAGGCAGCAATTTATTTATTTGTCAGCAATGTGCAATCACACCCACACTGATTAGCATTTGAGCATCTCATGTTTTAAGATCTATTAAATGACTGTTTGATTTTGCAGTTGATGTGAAGCTCAATGAGGGTGTTTTATATGCTCTCTTCAGACGTGCGGAGACGTGCAAGGCCTTGTGCGGTCCTGTGAGTGACGGGGATCATCTGAATTTAAGAGCTTGTTCCCTTGGAGAAGAATATTTATTTTTATAGCGTATCAGTCGAATTGAGGGCAGAGGAGGAAGAGGGGACGTGAGTGTGCATTAGCATTAAATAGGTCACCTTGAGTGGGAACACTGGTTGTGGAGATGACTGTGCAAGGCACCGTGGATGAGATTGTGTGTGACAGAAATGCCAAGACAGAGAGATATTGTTTCAGTAGGAAAGATCACATTTTGGACGTGAAGCTGGATGAAGAGGAATTATGTTCAAACATGCTGCTTTGATTTGCGATGGGGTTTTTTGTTTATGGCTTTGATGACTGATTATGGTAATCGAAGTTGCTGGAGTTGCATGGCAGAACTGTATTGATATTCCTTAAACATTTTGGTTTCCCCTAAAATATTAAAGCAGCCATTTTAACTAAATTGCTTAATGTGCATTACTTTTCAAAAGTTTTGCGTCTGAAATTTAATTTTATTCATCAACGATGCATTAGGTTAAGCTAAAGTGATCAAAAGACATTTGTAAAGTTACAAATGATTTCTTTTTAAAATAAACCCTGTTCTTTTAAACTTTAAAGACTAATGATGCTGAAAATTCAGCTTTGCCATCACAGAAATAAATTACATTCGAATATGTTTTAAAAGAGTTATTTGAAATTGTAATAATATATCACAGTATTACTGTTTTTACTGTATTTTGCTCAAATAAATGCAGACATGGCAAGCATCATTGACTCTGGAAGTGCACATAACAGATTTGTTTTGTAGATAGTATTAAATATAATATTTTATAGAATATATGTATTTTATAGAATTTCAGTTTTAGATCCAACTTGGTGATACTTTACAAAAAGGTTCATTAGTTAACATTAGTTAACTATATTAGTTAACATGAACTAAGAAACCACAGTGCTTCTACAGCCTTTATTAAAATTAGTTAATGTTAATTTCAGCATTTACTAATGCATCACAAGTTGTTTGTTAACATTAGTTAATGCGCTGTTAACATACACAAACAAACAATGAACGACTGTTTTTATTAACTAACATTAACAAGCATTAAATAAATAGTGTAATATATTGTTCATTGTTCGTTCATGTTAGTTAATATGTAAACTAATGTTAACAAATGACACCTTATTATAAAGTACCAAACTTTTTTTTACTTTATCTTTTTGGCATTTGTAAATCTATATTAAACTTTCATGAAACTTTTTTAATGAATTTAAGATAAATTTAAACCAGTCATCGGAAGATCTAAAGTGTAAAAAAAGGCCAAGGGTATTAAAGCACTAGATTGCCAACACAAATTAAATTGCAAGCTGTGATTAATTTTAGTGTCTGGCTGGCCAGACTTAATCTGCCACCAACAATCGAGCCTATGTTATAAATGAAATATTGTTTGTTTCTTTCGCCCGAGCATTATTTTATGAGCAGGAATGGTGTTTTAAATCCAGCGGCAGGCATGGTAATAAATTGAAAACATCGTGAAGGCTTAAAATGGATTCTAATAACCGTTTACAGGATATTATTTAGCACTTACACGTGCCTGTGTCATTGTGTGGCTCTCAAGGCTAAGCTGCCCCACCATGTGTCTAATGTAAACATGTCTGTGGTATTAATAGAACAACGACTGTGTAGTCAATGGAACACAATCAATATGTGGGACACTGGTTCCATTGTATGGATCTTATGGAAGACAGCATGCAGTGCTGTATACAGTACTTTACTGGCCAGAGCTTACACAGTCATGCAGGATTGTCAGACAATTTAGGGTTCATGTGAATGATAAAAGCTCAATTTGCTTGGTCAGTAAAAATTACACATTATACAGATACTTTACTCACCCCTTTGTCATCCAAGATGTTCATGTTTTTCTTTCTTCAGTCAATAAAACATTATGTTTCTTGAGAAAAAACATTTCAGGAATTATCTCCATATAGTGGACTTCAATGGTGCCCCCAAGTTTGAACTTCCAAAATGCAGCTTAAATGCAGCTTCACATGGCTCCAAATGATCCCAGCTGAGGAAGAAGGGTCTTCTAGTGAAACAATCAGTCATTTTCAAAACAAATTGACAATTTATATGCTTTTTAACCTCAAATGCTTGTCTTGTCTAGCTCTGCGATGCACATGCGTAGTCTGTGTAATCCGGGTTAATACAGTTAGGTTATGTCAAAAAACTCTCAAAAACGTCTCATTTTCTTCTTCAATGTCAAAATTGTCCCTACATTGCTGTTGTAACTCTTTTGATCTTTACATGTTCACTTTGTAAACACTGGATTGGTACTTCTGCAGCAACGTAAGACTGTTTTGAAGTTGGGGAAGAAAATGAGATGGGAGTTTTTCGACATACCCTAACTGTATTGACCGTATTGAACTGGAAAAAAAAAAAAGACAGAGCTCACGCAGACTTAGACAAGATGAGCATTTGAGGTTAAAAAGTATATAAATTGTCAATTTGTTTCGAAAATGGCCGATCGTTGGCCATTTTGGCTGGGATCATTTAGAGCCATTTGAAGCTGCATTTAAACTGCATTTTGGAAGTTTAAACTTGGGGGCACCATAGAAGTCCACTATATAGAGGATGCACACAAACACAAGAGGCGAGATTTATTGCATGAATCAGTCACAGCCAAACATAACCAGTCACATCCAATCGTATCACAGTGGAGGCATCGCCTCCTCTCACATGACTTTCCCCCATTCATTCTCAGTTACCCCCAACAAACCCACTGCACGCTGTAGGGTGTCTGTTAAAACTCAGTGGGCTCAGCGGAGGCGAGAGAGACGTGGACTCCCGCTGTAACTTTACTTGCTGGTATAACTGTTAGACCATGTTTCTTTAGAAAAACAAGTGATTTATACACTTTTTAATTTTATATTTTGTAATACTGGCAGTGTTTTATTTTTGAACTATACTTTTTTTTCTCTCATCTAATATTTTAAGGAAACACCCATGCTTATTAAAGGAGAAATCCACTTTCAGAGCAACAATTTACAAAATATTTACTCACCCCATTGATGTTTATGTCTTTCTGTCTTCAGTCGTGAAGAAATTATGTTTTTTGAGGAAAGCATTTCAGGATTTTTCTCCATATAATGGACTGATATGGTGCCCCAATTTTGAACTTTCAAAATGTAGTTTAAGTGCAGCTTCAAAGGGCTCTATATGATCCCAGCCGAGGAAGAATGGTCTTATCTAGCAAAACAATCTGTCATTTTTACTTTTTAAGCACAAAAGCTTGTACACAGGCTCTGGGATACACTATGTACTATCGAATCATGTTGAAAGGTCACGCGGAATGTAGACGGAACTACAGACCCAGTGTTTACAAAGCGAACGCGCAAAGACTAAGAAAGTGCAAGTAAGTCAAACGCTGTTTACAAACAAAAAGGTACAACGATGTCGGACGATTCTGAAGTTGTAGGAGAAAATAAGATGGAGTTTTTCGCCATACCTTTTTGAGCCGGAGTACACAGACGATGAACTTAGACGTGATTCGTAGCGTCGTGGACATGCATCCCAGAGCCTGCACTACACGAGCTTTTGTGCTTAAAAAGTATAAAAAATTTTATTTTTCAAAAAAAATGACAGATCGTTTTGCTAGATAAGACCCTTCTTCCTCGGCTGGGATTGTTTAGAGCTCTTTGAAGCTGCATTCAAACTGCATTTTGGAAGTTCAAAATTTGTGCACCAGTGAAGCCTTGAAAATGCTTTTTCCTGAATTCTGAAATGAATTTCTTCACGACTGAAGACAGAAAGACATGAACATCTTGGATGACAAGGGGGTGAGTAAATTATTTGTAAATTGTTGTTTTGGAAGTGGAGATCTCCTTTAAGTCAACATTAAATCATAACTTACCCTATTAATGGTCCTGCTTTTTTTTATTATGCCCCATTTAACATGACTGATTTTAGCTTTTAGTGTATCTGAAATACACTACTGCTCAAAACTTTGAAGTCAGTAAGTTGTTTTTTTCATTAATAATACTTTTATTCATTAGGATGCATTAAATTGATTAAACATGGTAATAAATACATGTGTAATGTTTGATTTGTATTTCAAATAAATGCTGCTCTTTTCCCTGCAGAAATATGAAGCAGTAAATAATAATAAGAAATGTTTTTTGAGCATCAAATCCTCATATTAGAATGATTTCTGAAGGACAATGTGATACTGAAGACTGCAGTAATGATGCTGAATATTCAGCTTTACCATCACAGGAATAAGTTACATTTTAAAATCTGTTAAAGTAGAAAACAGTTACTTTACATTGTTATAATATTTCACTGTTTGACCAAGTTAGTGCAGTCTTTGTAACCATAAGAAGCTTTTTACAAAAATATTAAAATAGTATGTGAATTTAAATTCAAACTGTGCACTTATTACTGTTTTTATATCACTCTTTTTCTCCATTACATTAAAAAAAAACTCTCCCTGATAGAGCTCCCCTAAAGAAGCGCTGACAAAAGTAAAATTATTTAATGCAAATAACTCTTTAACAGAGACCCCGTGAATGGAGAACATATCAAATTTAGCTGTGAACTCCTCTGTTTCTCCTGGAGGCAAACAGGGTCTGAGTTCACGATACCTTGCCAGCTCAGAAACCAAGCTTGGCATGAGAGATGTTTTGTTTCCTGTCTTAGCAGCAAGGACAATTAAGGTTGCGCCAGCTTTGTTGGCGATATGAAATTAGATCCGTGCTGTTTTTCAACAGCGTAGTTGTACCGACCGTAAGGATGTTAGAACGGATGCCAACATCGTTATTAACGTAAGCGATACTAAAAGTTGGCTGACTACCTGTTCTGCTGTATTTTATGGTTGAGATGGCTGCAAAATTGCATTTGATTATTTCCTAAACAAGTTACCGCAACAGTACCATGCATTTAGTAAGAACATGTCTATGCACTGGTCTCTTGACTTCTTGCACTCATGATGAGAGAAATACCCTCTCGAACGATCCGACCTCCCACATTCTGAACGCCACAATGACTGTGAAGAAAGCTGTGAAGCTAACTAAATTAAAACGACAAGCTTGTCACATGTAATCCTACTATCTGGACCATGCTAGAGCTATAGACACACAGGCTTTCATGGACCCCCTTGTGAGTAACATTAATGATATATTGACTGCTCTGAGTGCTTTGGACCCCCATCACAGCCCCTCTGCTGGCCCTTATATTCCCATCAACAAACCAAAGTCAACAGCCCATCTTTCACAAGTACACCTGACCTATACATTAACATGCTGTAATCCAAAACGGAAACAACAAGCTAAAGATCAGATTACGTGTCATCAAATATCAGATTTGTCATTGTATGATGTCACTCACACATTGTATTTTCACAGGATTCTGTCTGGAAGGTAAAAGCATATTTTTAGCGCATATGCACTTTTGTAAATACAATTATGGGTTGGTCTCCATGGTTATTAGAAATATGAGACACGGACGCTGTGTGTGGTGGGTTTCGTAGCTGTGAAAGTCTCAGCTTCTCCATAAACACCTTTCAGATCTCCCCAACCCCTCCGCTTTCTTCACTGTCCATGACTCATTCACCCCCTATATATATACTCCGAGAGACAGACAGGTTTGTCAAGTAAGTGAAGAAGCTAAAAATATGTGATTCCAAAATGATGTTGCAAGTTTTTTTTAGTTTGTTACACAATGGCAAATCAAACCTTAGTAGATTATAATGCATTTTCTTCACCTTGAGCGTAAGATAGGCTGCATCATGTACTTTCTAACTGGAAATAAATAAGAAATAAAACTGAAAATATACAAATAAAAGCTCATTTAAAGGGGACATTGGATGCAAAATTTGCTTTTATATTGTGTTTGCATATAAATGTGTCTTAGCAGTGTGTGTACACAATCACCCTACAATGATAAATCCATTCGCTCCTTTTTTTCTTTTTTTAAGATTTATTTTTGGCCTTTTTGCTGTTATTATGATAGGACAGATCATACAGGACAGGAAGCGAAGTGGGAGAGAGAAAAGGAGGCGGGATCGGGAAAGGTCCTTAAGCTGGGATTCGAACTTGGGACACCCGTAGCACACCGGCGCTGCATGTCTGATGTCTGCGCTCTGCCCACAAGGCTAGTGGCGCTGACATTCACTCCCTTTTTGGAATCCCTAAAAAACCTAAACAGTCTCAATTATCGAGCCGTTTAGAGCAGTATAACATCATATTGTTCAAGCCCCGACCACCACCACTGATGGACTGTCCTGTATTAGCATATCTGAGGACCCAGTGGATTTGTTTTGTTTTTGATGATAATGTGCCACTGAATACACAAAAAACGAAGAGAGGTGTGAGGTGAGCAGTAGCTCATTATCATTTAAAGAAACATGCACCGAAACTGCTCTCTGTGAACAGAGCTGTTTTTGACAAGGTAAAAAGGGTGTTGTTTTACAGGACCATTAAAGAATTTTAACAAAGTATGTTGCAGACATTTCATGAAGACCCTAAAGAATTATACCAACTTATGAAAATTGGGCATCCAGTGTCCCCTTTTTAAAATATTAAAGGGATAGTTCACCCAAAAATGAAAATGATTCAGACAAATACAATCGGAGTTATATTAGAAATTATCCTGGCACTTCCAGGCTTTAGAATGCATAGACGGCTGTTTCTCTTCATCAGGCCAAAACAAGTCCAATAAAGTGCATCCATAACAAAAAGTGCCTCACATGATCGATTTGATGCATTTTTGTAAGAAAAATATCCATATTTAAAACATAAGAATTACTTTAATCTAGCTTGCGCCAACTGGTCGTACACAGAAGCAGCTCCGGGCGGATGACGTAGGATGTCGACATTTCGCATGTGCCTGTAAGTCTCAAGAAAACCAACTTTTGTTTTGTTTCCTTACTTTAGCAAAGGAAAACATAGGTCTCCTCTTGGCTTATATAGAAATCCTCCAACATTCTTCTTTACAAATCCTCGTTTTGTGCTTTTCATTCGCATCCATTGTTTTGTTTTGGTCTCTCCCCTGCGCGTTCTCCACTTCCGTCGTCCGCCCAGAGCTGCTTCCGTGTACGACCAGTTGGCGCAAGCTAGATTAAAATGATTCTACGTTTTAAATATGGATATATTTCTTACAAAAGTGCATTGATTCACTACAGGAGGCCTTTATTCACCCCCTGGAGCCATGTGAGGCACTTTTTATTATGGATGGATGCACTTTATTGGACTTGTTTTGGACTTATGAAGAGAAACACCCATTTATGCCATTCTAAAGCTTGGAAGTGCCAGAATAATTTTTAATATAACTCTGATTGGATTCGTCTGAAAGAAGGAAGTCATATACACCTAGGATGCCTAGAGGGTGAGTAAATAATGTGCTAATTTTTATTTTTGGGTGAACTATCCCTTTAATTAAAACTGTAGTAGTATATAAAATAACACAGCCTGCATACATTTGTGTTTTCCAGAAGAAAGAAAGTCAGATTTGGAATGACAGGAGGGTGAATACTTCTGTCAACAGATGTTCATTTAATACTGCTTTTTGCATACTTTCTAGCAGAGAAGTATGCATATTGGGACACAGGGACCAGTATCACAACATGCTATTCTGCACAACAAAGGGTCAAACTAAAAAACAACCGCATATCATATGTTGCCACTGCACTCAGCTAACAAAAATGACTTTAGCCGTGGTCTGACAAGTCTAGTCCTATACTAAAGGCTAGGAAAGCCTGACCGTGCAGTGTAATTGAAGCAGCCAGGCCTTTCTGCAAGTAGCCCATGTAGGGGTCTGGGTAACTCAATATGGAAAAGCTACTCCCAGCCCCATATGCATGCTGTGCTTCTTAATCATTTCTGATCATGAATCATATCTGTTCATGACAAGCTGTGCTTTAAGTGAAAATGACTTGTAGTTCCACTGCGGAGGAGAAGTATGAGGAAGCCTTCAAGGCACTTGCTACCGCACCGGAGGCGTCAGGTAGAGCTAGTGCCTGGATCCAGCCTTGTTGTTGGAGTTTCAGTTGGGATTTTCTTTCAGTCAAATTGCAGTCGGTGTAATTGCTGGCCTCAGCGGCGTGCTGAAATCTTCAGGGTTTGGGCATTTTATGGATTTTTTCCAAGAGAGACAAACATGTTGTTTAGTTGGAAGGCTTTCTGAAACATATATACAGTCAAATATGAAGTCAAAAGTTTACATACACCTTGCAGAATTTGCAAAATGTTAATTATTTTACCAAAATAAGAAGGATCATACAAAATGCATATTATTTTTTTTAGTACTGACCTGAATGAGTCATTTCACATAAGATGTTTACATATAGTCCACAAGAAAATAATAGTTGAGTTTATAAAAATGTCCCCGTTCAAAAGTTTACATATGCTTGATTCTTAATACCATGTTATTACCTGAATGATCCACAGCTGTGTTTTTTTGTTTTGTTTTGTTTTGTGATAATTGTTTATGAGTCCCTTGTTTGTCCTGAACAGTTCTTCAAAAAAATCTTCAGGACTGTATGATTTTGAGATCCATCTTTTCACACTGAGGACAACTGAGAGACTCATATGCAACTATTACAGAAGGTTCAAATGCTAACTTATGCTTCAGAAGGAAACAAGATGCGTTAAGAGCTGGGGGTGTAAACTTTTGAACAGAATGAAGATGTGTACATTTTTCTTATTTTGCCTAAATATCATATTTTTCTCATTTAGTGCTGACCTTCAGAAGCTACAGAAGATACTTACATGTTTCCCAGAAGACAAAATAAGTTAATTTATCCTGATTTTCAAATTCAAAACATTTTCACCGCCAGGTCTTAATGCACTTTCTTCTGAAGCATCAGTGAGCATTTGAACCTTCTGTAATAGTTGCATATGAGTCCCTTTGCAGATGTAAGAAAAAATCAGGGCTACACCTGTAATGCTGAATGAATACCATACATATAACAGTATTTACATTGTCCACTAAAGTACGTCAGAGAATACTGTAGTGTTACCTTGTTACATGTGCAAAGAAACATGGAAAAACACTGGTAAAACAGCACTTAATGAATGTGTGTGTTGTATAGCACAACCCATAACACCCACTGTAACTATGCCAAATAATTCTCTCAGTTTAGATTTAGTTTCCCTTTATATCAGACTTGTTAGCTGCTGACATTTATAATGCTACCTTTGAAATACACAGGCTACAGAAGAGTAATGGTTTAATATCCATTTATCTGGGCACTATAGTCTATAATACTGGCTGGAATTTGTCCTGAGTGAGTGTTTACTGTGTAGAATTGTGATAAATGGATAGGTTTTAGCAGCTAGCATGATCATACCACTAATGCTGTCGCCGTGAAGGGTGCTGTAGTGCAAATTGAGAGCTCTGAATGACAAAGATAGGCAAAAGAGGCTTCGTCCAACACCACAGATGACAGGGACTCTGTGTGACTGACAGTGGGTGAACATTTCTCCACCGCGAGGGCTGCTGAACACATGGCTAAATATGTGCATGCAGTACTTCCGCCTAATAATTAGACATCCAAATGTAAAATTATTATCTATTCTTTGAAAACAGGCACATTGTTCCGTTTAGCAGAAGCATTGTCAGGGGCTTTGTCATGAAAAATAGCCCATTGATACAGCCGGGAAGTGGTTCTTTTAGGTTGAGCTCTTTTGTGCAACTCTCAGTTGTTTGTTTTACATCTTGAGTCCATTAACAGCTTGCTAATAAAGCGTGTGTTTGAGAAAGAGCTCAAACTGATTTACATATCTGTTTTGCAGGAGACAAAAGAGCTTGTGGCCATTAAGAAGTTCAAGGACAGCGAAGGTAAAAGACTGCTACAACCAATTGCTTGCTTTTTTCATCCATGCAGTTTAATGGTTGGAGACTTTGAAATTACAATCCTTTTGTGGTTACCATGATACAAAGTATAGTTCACATTATTTATCACAGACTCCAATGCCCTGTTTGGATAGTTTAGTATATATGCTTCACCAATGACTGTAAAATTAGTAAAGGCAAAATAATTTTTTGTGTCATTAATTATCCTGATGTTGTTTCAAACCCGTAAGTCCTTCATTCATCTTCAGAATGCAAATTAAGATGCTTTTGAAATCTGAGAGCTTTCTGACCGAGCATAAACAGCAACACAACTGCGTTTAAGGCACAGAAAGGTAGTAAGGACTTCGATAAAATAGTCTGTGTGACATCAGTGGTTAAACCTTAATTTTATCAAGCTACAAGAATGCTTTTTGTGTGCAAAAAAACAAAATGCAACAACAAAATGCTAATATAGCTGCAAGCAGCGATTACCAGGGTTCAAGCGCTTTAAGGCATTTAAGCACATATGAAAAAAGACATTATTTAGCAGACTTGTCACCACCTAAATTGATGATTCAAAAAAGCATTTTTGGCAAATCCAGGTAATTTACCATAGAAATATGTTTCTTACCATTTATGACTGTTATACCACCAGCCGTGGTCCGATCCCCGTAAAACTTTGCATGCTTGTTTTGAATCACCTGTCACATTTGCTCACTTGGTTTCATGTAGTTTTGAGTTTTCCTTTAGGGTTTATAGGATTTTGGGTAAATTCCTTATAGAATATCTTTTCTAAACGACCCTGCTATGGCCTCCCAAAGGGTAAATTTCAACCTTTTTTAACCTTTTTTTCTGGCCTAGAGAGTCCAAAGAATTGTACTGCAGTGTTTTTTCTAGATTGAGTGAAAAACTTAGGTCTAGTTCTCAAAGTCGTTTTTTTTATCTTTTCAATCATGTAACAAACGATTTAATTGACAGCAGTGGTTCTAGAGGCAAAGTTGTCCGGAATGAGGAGTTCTATGTATGATATGAATATTGCACGTATGTGCGAAAAAACTGTGACGTACAATCATTTACGCCCTTGAAAAATGTGATATTGCCCCCAGTGGCTGATTTCTTTCAAATTTCTCTCAGACATTTGGGGCTGTGAGTTAAACAAGCCCGAAAGTTTCGTTCCGATTGACCTCCGTTAACCTTGTCTAACAAGTGCTCAAAATTCATCGGCCAGTGGCAGCCATGTCTTTTGAGATACACAAATGTCCTTATAAAGACTTGTGGCACTTCGGACCATGACCATGCACACCGATTTTCATGTTGATAGAACAAATGGTTGCACAGTTATAGGCATTTTTTTGTGTTTTTCCCCTCTTATAGTGCCACCAAGTGGCCAAGCTCCGCAATTTTTTCCCCTGTGACCTCAGCAATTACATAATTGTTCGGCAGAGTTTGGCAGAGATATTTCATTCCGTTCAGGAGTTATAGGCATGTTACTAAAATGCCTATAACTTTTTACTAAAATGCTCCTTTCGACTGTCTTTGCATCCTTTGTGACGGTGAGTCGAAAGTTCAACGTTTTTTAATAAATATTGATATTCACTCTCCAGAGAATCTTTCTGCACTGGTTTGGTTCCGATCGGGTGAAACACCTAGGACTAGTTTGCAAAATTAGGTTTTTCGAAAAATGTGAAATACCTGAAAATTTCAGCAAAACTTCGTTATGAGCGATTTCATACCAAGTTTCAAGTCTCTACGACTTACTGTTTTGGTCTGCACAATCAGTTTTACATGGAGATCGCTGATCTGTGACCATTGTAATAATTACAATAGGGTTTCAACGCTACATGGTTAAATTCTAATAACACGTGTCATGGTAATCTGCAAAGAAAACAAAATACAACAATAAAATGCAATAACGTGTCATGGTACACTTTGAAACACGCGTCGAAGACTGACACGGAAGAGCAGAAATGATTGAATAAAGTCATTATTTTTGTTTTCTTTGCACCCAAGAAGTATTTTTGTAGCTACATAAAATTACGGGTGAACCAGTGATATCATATGAACTATTTTAGCAATGTCTTTACTACCTTTCTGGGCCTTGAATGTGGTAGTTGCGTTGCTGTCTATGCAGGGTCAAAAAGCTCTTGGATTTCATCAAAAATATCTTAATTTGTGTTCTGAAGATTAAGAAATGTCTTACAGGTTTGGAATGACATTAGGGTGACCAAGTAATAACAGATTTTTCATTTTTGGGTGAACTATCCCTTTAAGAGCTTGTGAGAAGTGCCTTTTATAATGTCAATTTACTTTGAGAGCTCCATAACACATTTATTTAACTCAAGAAAACACAATCCCCCTTTTAATCTTGCTTAACCCCCTGTGTGTTCCTGCAGAGAATGAGGAAGTTAAAGAGACGACGTTACGAGAGCTCAAAATGCTCCGTACGCTGAAACAAGACAACATCGTAGAATTGAAAGAGGCTTTCCGGCGACGGGGAAAACTCTATCTAGTGTTTGAATATGTGGAGAAGGTCAGCTCAAAACACTTCTTTCACTTTCTTAGTCAGTTGTAATGGACTGAATTTGTAGTTCAGATGACATGTTGATAGTGTCTCAGACAGTGTTTTTCTGTCTATTTCAGAATATGCTTGAACTGTTGGAGGAATTGCCTAATGGTGCGCCACCTGATAAAGTACGAAGCTACATCTTTCAGCTGATTAAAGCTATTCACTGGTGCCACAAAAATGAGATCGTTCACAGGGGTATGACAATCTCTGTGCTGTTTATAGATTGCAATCTTAATTTATTTGACTCTATCTATCTATCTAGCTATCTATGTATCAGTTGCCATATTCAACATTTCTTATTTATTGATCGTGCAATCTTTGTGTACAAAATGGAGACTTCAACATAAATTGAGCTCACTGAGAAAATATCCATCCTTTTAATCTAATCTGCAGATATCAAGCCTGAAAACCTCCTCATCAGCGCCAATGATATCCTGAAGCTGTGTGATTTTGGTGAGCAAAGGCTTTCACTCGTCTGATTCAGGACCCTCCACCCCCATATTCACACTGATCTCTCTCGCTGAATGCTTGGTCTCTTTTCCAGGCGTCATGAGTCTCGCAGTGACGTCTGAAAACAAAAAAAAATATCTGAAATTGGATTTGAGTGGATAGGGAATTAAACTGTTTTTGTCCAAATCGCACAGTACGCAAAGATTTGAGTGACAGCGCTTATTCTCTGGGATGCAAATTTTGAGTTGATTTTGGGTCATTCCAGATATGAGTTCATAGAGGGAAAAGGAAGACGGCTGAACTTGTATCACAGAAAAGAACTTCGTTAACTGTGTTGGGGAGTAACTTACTCAAAGTAGCAACTTTCCATTTTTCATTATACTATGACAGCTCTTCAGTGTTTTTATTAACTATTGTACAATAAGTAGTGCAATGTTGTGCAACAACCCAACATCACTATTTTAAATGTTTGCACAACTTTGTCTAGTTATAAAAGAAAATTCAGTATAGTTATATATCTATTTATTTTATATTATATTATTTTTAAGTAGAATTATACATCATTTTTTCAATGAATGCTGTTGTTCATCATAGTTTTTAATATGCTATGTTGTCTTTAGTTTTTATGCTAAACAAATACTGATCTGGTTGCAGAAATAAACAGTTTAATCACCTTATTTACAATTCTATCATCATATTTCTAAAAACATGTAATATGTGTGTTAATGTATTTAATTTAGATATTTTTACACACACACACACACTGCACATATAAATATCTTTTTATTAGTGCTGTCAAGTATTTACATAATATATGAGTGTACTGTATATATTTCTATGCATATACATGTAAATATTTCTTATATATGTGTGTGTATTTCTATATACATATAAATATACACAGTACTTATATTATGTAAACAAACTTTTATTTTGGATGCGATTAATCGCGATTAATCGATTTGACAGCAGTAGTTTTTATAAATGAAGATGATATAATTGTAAATGATAAGATGATAGAAAAATATATATAAACAGTGGTATAATTGTAAAATGAACAATATATGGACGCATTATATATAAATGTATTTGGTCACACTGTATTTTAAGATCCAATTCTCGCTGGTAACAAACTATTAACCATGACTTTTGCCTTTGTAAACTCATAATTGGCTGTTTATTAATAGTTAATAAGGTACTTGTTAAGTTTAGGTATTGGGTTGGATTAGGGATGCAGAATATGGTCATGCATAATATGTGCTTTATAAGCGCTAATAAACAGTCAGTATGTTAATAATAGGCATGCTAAGACACAACTAGTTAATAATGAGAATTGGTCCCTATACTAAAGTGTTACCAATAACTGTAAATGATATGATGATATGTGACCCTGGACCACAAAACCAGTTATAAAGGTACATTTTTTGAGATTTATACATCACCTGAAAGCTGAAAAATAAGTGTTCCATTGATGTATGGTTTGTTAGGATAGGACAATATTTGGCCGAGGTACAGCTGTTTTAAAATCTGGAATCTGAGGGTGCAAAAAAAAACAAAATATTTATAAAAAAATGTCCAAATAATGTTCTTAGCAATGTATATTACTAATCAATAATTAAGTTATATATATACAGTAGGAATTTTACAAAATACTTTCATGGAACATGATCTTTACTTAATATCCTAGCGATTTTTGACATAAAAAAAAAACAAACATTTTGACCCACACAGTGTATTTTTGGCTATTGCTACAAATATACCAGTGCTACTTAAGACTGGTTTTGTGGTCCAGGATCACGTATAATTATATAAATGATCAATATGCACATATAAATACTTGCTATAATAATATATTTAATATTGTTATATATTTACAGTATAATCCCCTTTAAATAAGTTTGCCCAGTAGCTGAAATATAGTTACGCTCCTCTTTGTTAGCAACATTTTAAAAGAATAGCTTGACTCTAATGAGTAGCTTATGAGTAGCTTATGAGTAGCTTGTAGCTTGACATTCAGTTTCAAAGTAGCTTCCCCAACAGTGGTTGCTAGTATTGTGACTCTAGAAAATGTAATCAAAACACAGGCTATCGTCTCAGTACCTGATAAATCACATATTGTACTTCCCAGCCTCCAGGTTCTGCTCCTGGTGGAAAGTATATATTCACTTAGGGTTAAAATTTGCCTCCACACCGAATGCCACGGAAATTGAGCGTGACTCACTCCACAGGCTTCTCTCTAAGACTTTTATTTTTAGAGGGAAGAATATGGCAAGATTAATTAAGATCTCTGAATGTTGTGCGCAGTCTTGCTCATGCCCAATACCCTTTCTCTTTCCTCTTTTTTTTCCCTACGTCTTTCTATCCCGGTCGGTCGACCCCACAGGCTTTGCCCGCAATCTCTCTGAAGGCAGCGATGCTAACTATACAGAGTATGTGGCGACCAGGTGGTACCGCTCACCTGAACTGCTCCTGGGGTAAGTCCTTATTTCTATACTTCCTGTTCTGTTTTTCAAGGTGATTTCTAGTATACCTTGTTTCTAGAAACACAAGAAATCTCTTCCTCAGTAAAGCCAGAAGGCATGAAAAATCAAACTCCCCTCAAATAGAAGCAGTGATATTCATCGAGGGCACATCCTTTTTAAAAATGTTGATTTGATATATCTATTAGATGTGACATCAGGAGTGCAGTGCATGATTATTTGTCCTTGTCGCCATTGAAGCGTTATTTTTCTAGTGTGTGCCACTAGACTAGATGAATGCGGTGGAACATTTTTTGAAACTCTCACCATTTAAATTCCACCCACACAAATATTCTCTCCCTCCCTCTTGCTGTGTGTTAGTGCAAAGATTTGTGTCTCAGTGTTATGTCTATCTATCTGCCTCTGTCTCTGCATGCATCCCTTTTTCATTTTTAGTGAAGCCATTGTTCAAACTCTGAGTTTGATTTGAACAAAACCTTAACCCTAAGCATGACACTCTCCCTGCACCGTCTGTGCTACAGACATTCTGCTTTGAAAAGTATTGCTATTACTTTTCTAAGTAGTCAAATTTATGATTTTTGCCTTTCAGATCCTTTGATTTCCTTTGAAGGGCTATATTTAGGGAACTAAGGACCTGTATTACAAAAACATCCAAACTTAGTATCATATCTTTTAAGTAACCATAATAATTTCACTTTAGGAAAAGGAACTTTTTCAAGTCTTAAAGGAATAGTTCATCCAAAAATGAGTCATTATTTACTCACCAAACCTGTATCAAAGTTCTTCTGAACATGAGAAGATATTTTAAAGAATGTTGGTGAACAGTTGACGATAGCCATTGACTTCCATAGTATGGAAAAAAATATGATGGAAGTCAGTGGCTACCAGCAAGTGTTTGGTTACCAACATTATTGATAGTATCTTCTTTTGTGTTCAACGGGAGAACAAAACTAATACAGGTTCAGAACAATTTGAGGGCGAGTAAATGAATTGTCATTGCTTCAAATCAAGAATTGAAGGGGGCGTCGGATGCAAAATTCACTTTTACATGGTGTTTGAATATAAATGCATCTTAGCAGTGTGTGGAAACAACCACCCTACAATGAAAAAAAAAAAATTCACTCTCAATTATCAAGCCGTTTTGATTTTCTGAGCAATATGATGTCACACTCCTCATTCATTCAAAATATTCATGTATTTCGTTCTTCAGTCGAAAAGAAGGTTTTTGAGGAAAAAACTTCCAGGATTTTTCTCCATATAGTGAACTTCAATAGGGACCAGCAGGTTAAAGGTCCAAATCGCAGTTTTTAATGCAGCTGCAAAGGATCCCAGCCAAGGAATAACGGTGCATTCACACGAGGCGTTGGCGTCAACATTTGGCAGAGGGCGTGTCTGAAGCTTGGCACTGACGCGACCATCTTAGTGACAACAGCCAATCACTTTACTTTTCTGGTGTTGCATAAATGCGACTGGCTAGCGTATGCACTAGTATTTTGCATAAGGAAATCTGATTGGCTGACGCCTGCATTGGCGCTCAAAGTTCAGCGCAACTCAGCAGACCTCTGCAACGCTTGACGTCACTCCATTCAAAGTAAACAAGAGTGGAATGATTGGAAATTTTCTAAAAAAAACAAAAAATTATATACTTTTTAACTACAAATGCTCGTCCTGCACTAGTTCTGGCATTACATAATCACGTAGGAAAGGTCACGGTTAGTTCTTCGTCTGTCTACTTTGGTTCAAAAAGGTAGTGTAGGGCAAAAAACTCCATCTTATTTTCTTCTCCAACTTCAAAATCATCCACCATTGATGTTTTACCTTTTTTGTAAATGTGTTTGACTTTTTTTGCACGTTCGCTTTGTAAACACTGGGTCCTTCCACCAACGTCATGTGTGAACTTTCCAACATGACTATGTAATGCCTGAAGTCAAGCTTTTGTGGTTAAAAAATATATATATATATTTTTTTTAAAGAAACTTACCTATTGTTTCGCTAGATATGACCATAATTTCTCGGCTGTGATCATTTGAGCCCTTTGAAGCTGCATTGAAACTGCAATTTGTATTTTCAACCCACTGGCCATCACTGAAGTCCACTATATGGACAAAAAAAAAACACGGAATGTTCTCCTCAAAAACCTTAATTTCTTTTCAGATGAAGAAAGAAAGACATGAACATCTTGGATGACATAGGGTTAAGTAAATTATCAGGAAATGTTCATTCTGGAGTGAACTAATGTTTTAATAGATTTGGTCAATGAAGGTCAATTCTTGACTTATATTTGTCTTGTGCTTGGCTCATGCAGAGCTCCATATGGGAAGGCGGTGGACATGTGGTCGGTGGGGTGTATTTTGGGAGAACTGAGTGACGGCCAGCCTCTGTTTCCGGGCGAGAGCGAAATCGACCAGCTCTTCACCATTCAAAAGGTGTTGGGCCCCTTACCACCAGAGCAGATGAAGCTGTTCTACAACAACCCTCGTTTCGCCGGACTAAGAGTAAGGACCTGTCTTCTAATTCACTCCTCTGTCCTGTTCTGTTCTCTGCTTTCCTCTCCTCGCCTCTTCTCTGCTCTCCTTTCCTATGGCACGGATCCCAGGATTCTGAATAAGTGGCTGCCTATGACTCATGTATTGCTATGTGCCAGTGTGAAACACAACTGGCTTTGCCTTGACAGGGCTGATCACAGTACATAATATTCACACACATGCGCACACACTCACACATACATAGCCTCAAAAAGTATTTGGATACTTTTGGATGCTCAAGCCACATCTTAAATGGTAATTTGTTTCCACGAGCGGCATCTGCAAACAAATGATGCTTGACTTTTTCTTTTCTTAGCCATTTTTGCAATTACTTTTCACCCTGTAGGGGTTTCTTTTGCTGTAATAACTATCTGACTATACATTGTCTAGCTAATTAAACTGCTACTTAAGTAAATAGTTAGATGAATATGAAATATTGATGTGAGATCAATGTTGTTATCATACTTGCGGATTTGGTTAAAGAATGAAAACTAGCTTAGCTATAATTGATGTTATACATATATATACTATTATAGTTTTAAATAAAGTTTTTACTTTTTATTTTCAATTTTTATTTTAATTTTTGTTACATTTTTAGGAATTTTGTTGTTTTTTAAATATTGCTATTTAAGTTTTAGTTTTAGTTTTTATCCATTTCTGTTTACTAATTGTAATGCTTCATGCTTAATTGTAATGCAGTTACGCAATCACAAGTATTCCATATTTGTTATGAAATGTGCAACTGTCCCGCTTTGTTCTTTAGTCCTAGTTCTTTCTATAATTATATACGCATGTGTTTTTGTTACAGTTTCCTTCTGTAAGTCATCCTCAGACGCTTGATCGAAGGTACCTGGGCATCATCAATGGACTCATGTTGGATTTAATGAAGGTAAATCAGTCTGCAACATTCATTAGAAAACAGTATTCTCTTTCAAATCCCTGCAGTTGTGATAAATTCTGTGTTGATTTATTTTAAAATAAACTGCAATGTCATATCACCCCCAAGTGCAAAGTGTTATTAAAGACTGAATGTGAATGAGTTTTATTGTTCTAGTGTGGCATGACTCTCCTCACTCTCTTCTCACTGTATCAGAACCTGCTGTGCCTGAATCCCACCGAACGCTTTCTGACAGAACAGTGTCTGAACCACCCAGTGTTTCAGGGCCTTAGAGGGCCAGAGCGGCCAACTGTCCCATCGCCAACCCCACCTCGCTCCTCAAAGAGAAAACCATACCATGGAGACAACACCATACCCAGCCGGTCAGTAAGAGCTGCTTTTATAAACTACGTTAAAGGGATAGTTCCCTCAAAAATTAACATTATGTTATTAATTACTCACCCTTCGTTCTTCTTCGGAACACAAATTCAGGTATTTCTGTAAAATCCGAGAGCTCTCTGTCCCTGCATAGACAGCAATGCAACTGAAATGTTTTACAGCCCAGAAAGGTAGTAAGGACATTGATGAAATAGTTCATGTGAGATCAGTGGTTCAATTGTAATTTTATGGTTTGGAACAACATGAGAGTGAGTAATTAATGACATAATTTTCATTTTTGAGTAAACTGTTCGTTTAACGATGAAACGTGTGATTTCAGAGCCACCACTGGCAGCAAATGGAACTGCCAAAATGACGTTACTTAATCATTACTGCATGTTGGCTACATGTTGGCTTCCCCCCTGAATAAGCATTGTTTAAATAAACAGATAGCTGTATTAAAGGTGCCACAGGAAGTCTTCTTCAGGAAGTCATCCTGAATAATCTACACTGCCACTGAAATGTAAGAAAGTATTTTATAACATTCTAACAAAATTACACTTCACCTTTCAGTGTGACTAACATAGAGTAACACCTGGCATTTTTTTTTTTTTTTTTTTTTTAGTTTTTTTAGTTTTTTAGTTAATTTTTTTGCTAGATGGGATAAACCATTCCATAATTGAATACCCTTAAGTATTATCAAGTATTGACCTCTACAAGTGAGAGCTTTAGGAAGATGAAAATTTGGAAACTGACAGGTTAAATAACAGCGAACCTCTGAATTCACTTTAAAATACATTCTATTTTTTTTTTTTTTTTTTGGCATTTATTTTAACAGAACAGTATAGCAGTGAGGGGTGGGATTGGGAAAGGTCCAAGAGCCGGGACTCGAACTCGGGACGCCCAGAGCGCAGTGGCGCTACGTGTTGACGCGCTGCCCACAAGGCTATCGGCACCGACAAAATACATTCTAAATTGTTCTGAAATGTTAGCCTCACTTGAATATAACTTATACATGAACACATATTTGAAAAATATTAATATCATAAATATTAAGAACCTGAATTTTGTGAAATAAAGAAGCAGATTAAGTATATGTGTTTGAACAGGCAATCCTAATAATCGAAATAGTAGTTTCTCGTGTTCTTAAAAACCTTACGAGCTAATGGTTTGTTTAAAATAGAATTAGTTTTAAATTGATAATATTAGTTTTGTAGAAGCTTTTCCAAGCTTAAGGTTGTTTTAAAATAAATATTTGACTTTGAAACATTACAGAAAAACACTTACACAATTAGAAAAACATCCAGTGTTATTTGAGTATTATTGATATACTATAGTGTTATTTTTTACATTTTTTAATGTTATTTTTTAGTTCTTGTATTATTTTTATATTACATTACATTAAGGTTTAATTTAACTTAAGTTTAAATGTTGGAAATTTTGTGATGCCCTTTTTTGTAATATTTCTGTTTACTGTAATTATTTTTTATTTTTATTACGTTTAATTAATAAGTAATTAAGTAAATAGTTTACCAAGTAAATAGGTAAATAGTTAGATGGATATGAAATATTGATGTTGAGCTTTTTATTTATTATTTTTTTATTATTTTACTTAGAGATTTTGTTAAGAAAGAAAACTAGCCCATTACTAAATACTACTGTAGTTTTAATTAATATTTTAAATTAGCTTTTACTTTTACGTTTTTAGTTTTCATTTTTGTTACATTTTTAGTAATTTTGCTGATTGCTTGTGTCTTTTTTTTATATATTACATATTAAGTTAAATTAATTTCAAATTTCAGTTTCAGTAATATTTCTATTTAACTTGAATTATTTTTTTATTTTTTGTAAGTTTAATTATTAAGTAATTATTAAATTAAATAATTATTAAGTGTTCATTACTGAACTTATCTTGGTCGGGATAGTGCTGGAGAAACGTGTATTTTTTTTTTTTTTTTTTTTTAAGTTTTATAAGTTTAATTTTTTCATCTAATCTTTACCTTTCATTTTAGCCTTATTCAAATGATTTGTAATAGTTTTAGTTAATAATAACAGCAGTGAACCAGGATAAGATGGGTACCAAAATGATCAGAAGTAACAGAAATTAGGCTGTTAACTGAAAATTAGGAAGAAATATTATGAAGGCAAGACACAAAGACTTTCCACCAATGGAAGACAATGAATTTACATAAATGTCTGTACAAAACTAAAATTTACAATGCAATTTATTTAAAGGGTTAGTTGACCCAAAAATGAAAATTCTGTCATTAATTAAACCAAACCTGTAAGAAATTAAGAAATTTTTGATGAAATCCGTGAGTTTTCTGACCCTACATAGACAGCAACACAACTGACATGTTCAAGGCCCAGAAAGGTAGTAAGGACATCATTAAAATAGTCCATGTGACATCAGTGGATCAACTGTAATTTTATGAAGCTACAAGAGTGCTTGTTGTGTGCAAAGAAAACAAAAATAACAACAATTCAACAATTTCTTCTCTTCCTATCAGTCTACCAAACAAGTGTCCAGCATACATGGGAGCACCTTCAATGCTGTTTTAAAATGACCCCAGGTTGCACCTCTTAAAGTTGTTTCAAAGTCCAGAACATAAACCTCTTCTATTTATCCCTGCAGGAGCCACGGTAGTAAGAGTTCAGGTCACCGGCGTGCTAACAGCAAAGACTGCTCGTCTCTACCGCGCCACGAGGACCTCCACCGGAGCACCGACAGCTTTCTGAACGGCAGCAACATGCCGACCTCATCCACCTTGAGTCCCACGCTACACCCCAAGAGCTACCAGGCCCAGACCCTGAGCCGCTCAGCATCTAGCAGCAAAGACCTTGCCAACAACAACCTTCCCCACCTACTTAGCCCCAAAGACGCAAAGGGAAAAACCGAGTTCGATTTCAACCTGGGGCCTAAAGCTGGAGGTGCCACCGCGGTAGGAGACACTTCTACCGGCAAGTACCTCAAGTCATCCAAACAAGGCCGCCACTCGTCCTTCTTAGAAGGGAAGACCAGCACTCTGCAGTCTGGAGACAAGCACAGCCGCCATAACTACATGGAGTCCTCGCACGGATCAATGCCTTCCACATCCTCCTCCAAAAGCTCCTCGTCCTTCCTCAGCCTGTCCAAGAGCCACGGAGCGCTGAACGACGCCAAGTCCGTGAACAATCTGGCCGAGACACGGCTCCACCTGGACGATCCCATGGTGGGATCAGGCTCAGGTTCCCGCTACTTCCCGTCCAGCTGTCTGGATCTAAACGCAGCTCCCGGGAGCCCCAGAGGTGAACGGCACGCTGGGACGGAGCGACAAGGTCACAGTCCTAGCGGCCGGGGGAACACGCGTCTGGAAGGGGGCACTCTAGACTCACGTCGTTCTTCGGGACGGAAAAAGACGCCGGATGAACCGAAACCTACCGACACGTTGGATCCAAGCAGGGCTGCCGCAGCAGGGGCCAGCCATGCTCACAATCTGCCTTCCCCGCACGAATCCTATCCTTACGGTCTCGGCTACACCAGCCCGTTCTCCTCGCAGCAGCGACCTCATCGCCACTCAATGTACGTGCGGAGAGAGCGACACCGGCCGCACGGCCAGGAGGCAAATTTGGTGGTCGGGCAGGGAGTGCCAACGCGTGCCAGCAGCCTACAACTCCTCTCGCCGCAGCTCCAGCATCGCACACTCCCACGCCACAACACCAGTTCCTCCCGAGAAGAACTCACGCAAGATCTGAGCAGGGTCAGTGACCCGCTCTCGTTTTATCTCTGTGTCCTTTGGCGTCTTAGATGCTGATATTGCTAAAATCCACATTATCTGTTCAAATTTTCTCTACCGTTCTCAAACGGCAATATTACAAATGATGCTTGTTCAGTGTAATAATTTTGGGAGATTCGATTTGTGGTGTGTTTGCATGCGTGTATGTGATCTAATTTAAAATACGGCGCTGCTGCATCCTGCATTCACGCATTTTGTTTTGTTCTTTCTGATTATTACATGCACACTCCCAGTGTCTCCCAGTGTCTGCTTATTTTGCTGTGTGTTTATGTCTGCAGAATGACCAGTCTCCCAAAGAGAAGCCTCATTCTCGTCCCCCGATTAAAGATTCTACGAGGGACAACACAACTTCCTTCCACTCACAACGCCCCAAAAACGAGGTCCGAGGTCTCAACGGGACCCTCAGAACGCGTCCACTTACACACTCACTAGTTGCTACTGTTTTTCATGCCTCGTCTTATCTTTGTTTTTTAAATGCATTGATCATAAAAGCAACTCACATTTAGCTTTCAGACCATTGGTATGGATGTTTTGTAAATGTTCATGCCACTACATTAACTGCTAGCTCATGTCTTTAGCATTAAATATCTAGGTTCTCAGTTAAAAGGACAGTTCGCTCAAAAATTACATTTACACACTATATTGTTTTTAAATTCAAATCCGAATTCAATTTTAAAAGCTATTTCTATAGTATATTTACATGCAATTACAATGTAGGGAATGAAGCTTTCAAATTTCAAAACAAAAAAGTGATACGACTTCAGTAGTCTATTCCATAGTCAAAAGTCTTTTCTTTTTTCTTCTGTTAGAGAAAGAAAGTTACTCAGGTTTGAATGATATGAAGGTGAATGTAAGCAATGACAGAAATGTTATTTTTGGGTGAACTGTCAGTTTAACCTCTCTTTCTCGCTGTTTCTTCTCTTCCTTAATCATTCCTTTTTTTCCCAAGCCAATATTCAGTTACAGTATGTACAGTACGTTGTTGGAACTACTGTTTTATATTATCCTGTGGTGTGACTGTCCTTTTGTAACTTAGGCTGGGATGTACCATGACACTCATATGGAGGATGGAACCTCATCCAAGGAGAACAGAATAATTTACAGTGACTCGATGCCTCGCAGAGTGGGAAGCTTTTACAGAGGTACCGAAAACATTTACTTGACATACGTGACACTGGGCCACAAAACTACTGCAACAAATATACCATGCTACCAATGACTGGTTTTGTGTGTCAAGGGTCACATATTGTGAAATAATTGTTTTCTATTTGAATATATTTTAAAATGTAATTTATTCCTGTTATTGCAAAGCAGAATTTTCAGCATCATTATTCCAGGCTTCAGTGTCACATGATCCTTCAGAAATCATTCTAATATGCCGATTTGCTGCTCAAGAAACATTTCATATCATTATTGATTTTGAAAGCTGTTTATTATTTATATGGATCTTTTTTCTCAGTATTCTTTAATGTATATAAGGTTTTAAAAATAGCATTTATTTGAAATAGAAACCTCTCAGAACATTCCTAATAAAATTATTATATTCATTTAAAAAAATGTATGTATACACTACCAGTCAAAAGTGTTTGCACAGTAAGATTTTTAATGTTTCCTAAAGAAGTCTCTTCCGCTCACCAAGCCTGCATTTATTTGATTCAAAGTAAAGCAAAAACAGCACAATTTTGAAATGTTTTTACTATTTAAAATAACTGTTTTCTATTCAAATATATTTTAAAATGTAATTTATTCCTGTGATTTCAAAGCTGAATTTTTAGCATCATTATTCCAGTGGCATGATCCTTCAGAAATCATTCTAATATTCTGATTTGCTGCTCAGAAAAAAAAATTATTATTATTTTTTATGTTGAAAACAGCTGAGTAGATTTTTTTTTTCAGGTTTCTTTGATGAATAGAAAGTTCAGAAGAACAGCATTTATCTGAAATAGAAATATTTTCAGAATCTTTTAACATTATAAATGTCTTTCACTTTTATGATTTCACAATCATCACTTTTGATAAATTTACAGCATCCTTGGTTAATAATAGTATTAGTTTTTTATCATTTCTTTCCCAAAATGTAAAAAACAAACTCCACTGACTCCAAGCGTTTGAATGGTATAGTGTATAATGTTACAAAAGCTTTTTATTTCAGATAAATGCTGATCTTTGGATCTTTCTATTCATCAAAGAATCCTGGAAAAAATGTACTCAACTGTTTTAAATATTGATAATAATAATAATTAAAAAAAGCATTTATCAGCATATTGGAATGATTTCTGAGGGATCATGTGACACTGAAGACTGGAGTAATGTTGCTGAAAATTCAGCTTTGAAATCACAGGGATAAATTACATTTTAAAGTTTATTCAAACAGAAAGCAGTTATTTTAAATAATAAAAATATTTCACAATATTACAGCTTTTGCTGTATTTTGGATTAAATAAATGCAGGCTTGGTGAGAGTTCTTTAAAAAACATTATAAATCTTACTGGTAGTATATATGTATTTATGTGGTAATAATATTTAACTTAAGCTTTGATGTTCTTGTATTTGTTCTGTCTTTATGTGCAGTCCCCTCTCCTAGACCTGACAACACGTTCCATGAGACTGCCGGGCAGAGCAGAGTCCCGGCAGTGGCGGCAGAAAGCACAGCCATGACAAACCACCCCAAACGTCAGACCAATTTCGACCCCTGGTGAGCGAACGCCCTTGTTAAGGCATCACATCCTCGATCTAGATAAATAAATGATTCTGTGCGCATCTACTTTGGATGTAAGATGAAATGCTTTGTTAAGCTGGAAATGACAACATTAAATATTTGGCTTCAAATGAAAAACTAGAAGATCAAGGTAAAAAATAATTAGTGTCCTCAGCGGCAACAGTGGGTGCAGAAAATAATAAAGCATGCCTACTTTATATTCTGTCTAAATTCACTGGTGATAGGCAGAAATGTAGTGTTTTGTTTGTTTTTTGATTGATTTGCTTTCATTAGCCATTCTCTGTTTAAAAAAATATTTTTATTATTAAATTATTTCATATTTACCTAACATTATATATATATAATCGTCGGTCATTGTCCAGTTGGTGGCGAGTGCGCTCCAATCTGGCAGCAGAGCAGGGGATACGGAACAAAAACGAAATTGTCAGGAATGTTTTCCTATGCGTTTGATTATGGACAGGCAAGTACCCAGAAGCTACAACGGTATATCACGCCACATTAAAGAATGCCAAAACGGTATTTATTGCTTGAATTTCCTAATGAAACAGACAGAATTTAAAATCTGAGACTTTGTTTCATATCAAAAGTAACACAAAGCCTAGCCTATTGCTAATTATTGAAAGGAAGACACACTATGTACTGTTTATTCACCAACTGAAAACAGCATAAACCAAAAGATCGATTGGGTTTTAAGAATCGATATTGGTTCATTAAAATGAGAATCTATTAAAATCAAGAAATCGTTTTTTTTTTTTTTTTGTTTGTTTACCCAGCCCTACCGTATTTTGTTTTTAAACACTGCGCTGTCGTCCTGTAGGTTCATGATTAAACATGAAAAAATGTGAACAAAAATAAAAGCAAATAAATGTGTTATTCTAATTCAAATATGAAAATTAAAATGACGGGTATGACGGAATTTTTACGACCCCAATGTTAAAGTCTAGCGCAACCTCTAACTTTTAATAATTACATTTGTAGGAATAATTCAGAGGCCATGGTCATGAACCCACCAGAGGTCCCTAAACAAAAAGAAAAACAAGGTTTCTTTAGAGCTATAAAGAAGAAAAAGAAGAAGTCACAGCCGGTAAGAATGTCTTATTCATTCATTTACTCCATCCATTGCATTTCACTTTTTCAACCCTCGAAATGGTATCAAATGCAGTAAGAGTATAGTAACGCTTTAGCCAGAAGACCTTTTCTGTGTGTGTGTGTTTTTTGTAATTGTTATTTCACATGTATGTATACAGTACGTGTTGCTTAGCTGCTGTGTTGTGTGTTTTTGTATGTCTGTCTGCTAGTCATTGGTCTTAAATGATATATATATTATATACACAAGTTAATAGATAGGAGAATACTCTCTCTTTTTGATAGGCCAGCTCGTCTCAATCAGCAAGTAGTTGACCAGTGCAAAAAATGAAGTGGGCGTATCATCCCAAAAAGGAGGGTGTGCACTTGTTCCATTGTCCAATTAATGCCAGACAGAATCCAACAGAGACTCTGAGTGCAGTTCAGTTCCTTCAGTAGCATTTCCCCATAATAGCCATATGGAGACCATTACAGACCCGAGCAGCATGTGTGTGGCAGAATCTGCCTCTACTGTGCTCTGTCCACAAATATTGAGCCAGAGGACCGTATGTTCATCTGCTGTATTCAACAACAAAAGATGTTTGGTGTTAATAGAATGAGCCACTGGGGTTTTGTGCGTCTTATATTGCAGACGGACGGCAACGCGGGAAGGAACCCGAGCATCAAGAAAAGCCTTTTCCCCCTCTTTAACTCAAAGAATAGCTTAAAGCATAACTCTTCTGTCAAAGTGCTCCCTGTTGTCCCGCAGCCCATGGTATTGCTCGCATAAAACCGCGCCGCTCTACCAAATAAACACATCTCCATTGCATGTCATGCTAAATGTATAGGTGTTTTATAACTGGATGTCTTTTTGTCATTTTATATAGTTTTTATCTAAAGTTTTATTTCTTTGCCAGAGCCATTTTTAATGAGTAAAACATCAGGTCCAGATATATGTTTAAACATTTGAATTCAGTTATGTGATTATTATTTCATATATTTAATTTTCTGAGAAATATAGTAGTTAATTATAGTAGGATTTCATTAATTATTAGCTTTTTATCAGCTCACGGTTTACTCAAACTCACTAATGGAATATTTATTGCATTTTATGTTTATATAGAAAATTTAAATATATGTTTTATATTAATATGGTCATTTAATGGTAAGTTTAAAGGTTGATTAAAAAAGTAATCTAAAAATAGTCAGAATACGTTACCTAAAATGAGTAACCTAGATTATGTTATTACATTAATAATTACAGTTTTAATTCCATAATCTGTAATCAGTAGTGGACTACGATTTATATGTATGCTACCGGTCAAAAGTTTTTTTTTTTTAATTCTCTCTGCTCATCAAGCCTGCATTTATTTGATCCAAAACACAGCAAAATCAGTAGTATTGTGAAATATTTTTACTATTTTAAATAACTGCTTTCTATATGAATATATTTTAAAATGTAATTTATTCCTGTGATCAAAGATACATTTTCAGCATCATTACTCCAGTCTTCAGTGATCCTTCAGAAATCATTCTAATATGTTGATTTGCTGTTCAAGAAACATTTATTATTATTATTATTATTATTATTATTATTATGAATCTTTAAAACAGTTGAGTACATTTTTTAGGATAGAAAGATCCAAAGATCAGCATTTATCTGAAATAAAAAAAGCTTTTGTAACATTATACACTATACCAGTCAAAAACCTGGAGTTAGTTTTTTGTTTTTTGTTTTTTCCGGAAAGAAATTTAAAAAAATTTATTTAGCAAGGATGCTTTAAATTGATCAAAAGTGATGATAAAAACATTTATAATGTTACAAAATATTTTTATTTCAGATAAATGCTGTTCTTCTGAACTTTGTATTCATCAAAGAAACCTGAAAAAATTATCCTCAGCAGTTTTCGATAAAATAATAATAATAAATGGTTTTGAGCAGCAAATCAGAATATTACAATGATTTCTGAAGAGTCATGTGACTGGAGTAATGATGCTAAAAAATCAGCTTTGAAATTACAGGAATAAATGACATTTTTAAATACATTAAAATAGTAAACAGTTATGTTAAATAGTAAAAATATTTCAAAATTTTACTGTTTTGCTGTACTTTGGATCAAGTAAATGCAGGCTTGGTGAGCAGAAGAGACTTTGTTAAAAACATTAAAAATCTATACACAGCACAAAAAAAAAAATTATTTTGTGTTATTTTTAGATAATTGTGTTAACGTTTAAGTTAATATGTAGTGAAACATTAATCATGAATTTCAAACCACATTAGGTTAAGACAGTATTTTTTAATATATATGTATTTTGATGTAACAAATCTGGTTCAGTGTGTTTTACTCACCAAACATCATTGCTAAGATCACTGCTAGCATTGCAAAAGCATCAGCATGTGTTCAGTTAGATGCATGAACCCCATAACCGTCTTTAGCAGCACCTGCTCAAAGAGGATGCACGTTTCCTCATTTACCATTCTCCAAACCTTGGACAGAACAGGAGAATTGGTCAAAATGTTTTCACAAACTCTCTTTGTGTCTTCTGTACACAAACACTTCCACATTTTGGTACAAAAGGTCAGAAACTGGGCACGTCCCGAAACACTCAGCTCTTTATCTATCGTCAATAATTCATCCGTTCCAGAAATGCTTGCAAAAGCTGGTCCTCGGAATGAAATCTTTTTTTAATTCTTAAACTGTTTCCATTATAATCAAATGAATGCTGTTGACTGATTAAAAGGGCAATATTTCGGCACGTTTCCAGTCTTCTGGCCTAATGCACGTGATTATGGGTGAACTTTTGTTTGGAGAGGAGATTTATTGTACATAATCCCAGTATTCAGGAGGTTTCACAGCTGTTGTGGTTTGATGTGTGTGTCAGGTTCCTAGTGAGGCCCAGCAAGACCAGCTAGTGATACAAAGACCAGTCAAATCCTCATCTCATCACAGCAGTCGACACCGCAACCGAGATCGTGACAGGGAACGTGATCTGGAAAGAGACAGGGAGCGTGACCGGGATCGGAACCGCGAGAGGGATCGCGATCGTGACAGGGACAACACTTGGCCGCCCGAAAAGCAGACAGATGTGCAGCCGCAGGTAGGCAAATCTTAAGATGAACTGATAGAAAATCTCCTTGTTTGTTCCTACTAATTTGGAAGGTGTCTTTTTTGTTTACAATTCTAAAGATATTTATAACAATAAAATATTAGCATCCAAAATAACTTTGTGTTTATTCTAAGCACATGCTGTGGTTTTGTTGTCTGCTGGAGCTCTTTAAAGCAGGATGGATTCTGATTGGCTGGCAATGTTTTTGTTTATCATCTGGAAAAAATAGTTTTGAAAGTGACTCTGCTGTGTGTGGGTGTGCGATATATGTGACCCTGGACCACAAAAACAAAGTAGCACGGGTATATTTGTAGCAACAGCCAAAAATACATTGTATAGGTCAAAATTATCATTATGATATTAAGTAAAGATCATGTTCCATGAAGATATTTAATACATTTCCTACCATAAATATATCAAAACTTAATTTTTGATTAGTAATATGCATTGCTAAGTACTTCATTTTTGCAACCTTTAGATTCCAGATTTTCAAATAGTTGTATTTCGACCAAATATGATACCATATATGATGACCATACACCAATGGAAAGCTTACTTATTCAGCTTTCAGATGATGTATACATCTCAGTTTCAAAAAGTGGACCCTTGTGAGTGGTTTTGTGGTCCAGGGTCACATATATCATTTACAGTAACATCATAATTATTGTCATTATCGAGTATATTGCAAAAATCAAACAAAAACACACCCAGAGAGTGCACATATACACTATTAGATGTAGGTTAGTTATGTTTTCACTGCGTGATTTAGTCTGTTAAAATACATTTAAAATACCCCCAAAATCCAAGCAAATGTGCCCCAGTATGACTTTAATATGTCTTTTATATTATATCATCTGATATAGTTAATATCACAAAAAGAGTGATGATATCCAAATATCAGCATGACTGCAAATGTGATACCACTCTATTTCTAAAGCGAAAATATTTTCAAAGCCACAGCAGAACTAGTTTTGTGTCACTGAGCAACATGCTATGGTGTTTTGTTACTGAATCAATCAGCCATTTGAACGAATCGATTGAGTGAATGACTCAATGACTCACTCATAGAGCAATTTGCCGCCACTTACTGGTGATTTTAGGTTTATATTTAAAGTTTTTTTTTCCCTTTTATCCCATAAAATCATTTCAAATATTAGTATTCAAATTTTTTCAAATTTCAAAACATTATTTATGCATTTGTAACTGCATTCATGTCCTACATTAAACAGTCAGTGCAAATGCCACTTCAGATGCATATTCTGCATTGCAAACACAAATTTGATTTGTACTGATTTAATTTGATTGGTAACATCCATATAGTGTCTCACTATTTGAATTTATTCAATTTTATTCAATTTAAGAATTTGACACAAAATGGTGATGCATACACTACCAGTCAAAAGTTTTTGAACAGTAAGATTTTTAATGTTTTTTAAAGAATATTGTCAATATTTAAAACAGTTGAGTACTTTTTATTTTTCAGGATTCTTTGATGAATAGAACATAAGATCCAAAGATCAGCATTTATTTTAAATAAAAAGCTTTTGTAACAATATACACTATACCATTCAAAAGCTTGGAGTCAGTATAATTATTTTTTGGGAAAGAAATTATAGAAATTAATACTTTTATTTAACAAGGATGCTTTAAATTGATCAAAAGTGATGATAAAGACATTTATAATGTTACAAAAGTTTGAAAAACTTATTTTAAATAGTAAAAACATTTCAAAATATTACTGTTTTTGCTGTACTTTGGATTAAATAATTGCAGGCTTGATGAGCAGAAGAGACTTTTTAAAAAAACATTAAAAATCTTGGTAGCGTATGTCATTAAAAGCACAATATCCACTAATATTTTGAAACATTTTTACAATTAAAAATAACTGTTTTCTATTTCAGTCTATTTGAAAATGTAATTTATTCCTGTGATGCAAAGCTGAATTTTCAGCATCATAACTCCAGTATTCAGTGCCACATGATCCTTCAAAAACGTTTGTTATTATTATCAATAATAGTTGTGCTGCTTAATATTTTTGTGGAAACCATATGTTTTTACTTTCTTTGATGAAAGAAAGAGAACAGCAGTTATTTGAAGTAGAATGCATTGTAAATGCCACATTTAATGCATCCTTCCCTTGTATTTTATGATTGCACACAAACTAACATTATTAATCTTGCTTTCCTATTGCAGAACCAGCCTCTGAAGTCCCTGCGGAAGCTCCTACACCTCTCCTCTCCTGCTACGTCCAATCAGCCCCCGCCTCCCGATCGCTCGGCAGATCTGCGCTTCCAGCCCCTCCCCAACCCTCCTTCCAAAGGGAACCTGAACGAGGCCAGAGGGCTCCCGCCAGGCAGCGTCACCCCCAACACCAAGAGCCGCAAACCCCACAACTACCCTCTGCCAGGGCAGATCGAGTCCAGCTGGCACGTCTCCGCGCTGAATCGGGCCGAGGGCGCGCCGTACCCAGACCAAATGGCAAACAAAGGTGGGCAGAACGGTATCGGCTTTACCAGAGCCGCTCGCGCGAGAATGCCGAACCTCAACGATCTGAAAGAAACGGCTCTTTAGAGGAGAAAGGCCCCCTAGTGGCCGTACTTGGGTTTCTCTCCTTTTTCCTTCCTGGCTACCTATGGAATGCTATTGTTCATACAGTGGTACACTATGCCACTTCTGGCCAGAAGGTGGCAATAGTTATGTCTCAGATTTGTTTTTTAAAGCATCCACATTTGATAGAATTTGTATTCTTGTTCATTACATCTGGGTTCAGTTTTCTGTTGAATATATCTGATATGAATCTATGTATTTGTATATGGAAACTTAGGGACGGGGGACACAAAAAAAAAATCTGTGGAATTGTAAGAGCTTTAGTTTATACACAAGAGAATGTATAAATATTTAACGTGTAATAATTCTATATTTCATGGAGATTATTTAATGAATTATCGGTGTGTTAATAGTTACGATGTACAGAGTGCATTTTATGGTTGTAACAAAAGTACTTATTGTTTCTGAATTATTTTCCTCTCTTTATCGAACATCGTTTTCTGATATGAATTCTCAGTGCAGACTAAGTCTATATTACACACTGTCTCATACTGCAGGTTACGGAATCGATCATCCCTATTTAAAACATACGACAGCATATCAGCAACTACTGATGCTTCCTAACCAGGTTCTGTGTTCTTCTTCTCATGCGGCACCATTAAATCGTCGTCCCACGATGGCTATTTGTCTCACTTTACCCGGTGTTTCTCTACTTCTCACGAGCTTGGCATTCAAAAACACATTGGGATCAGATAATGCTTGAGTTCATTAGAGCCCAGATCCCTGAAGAGCTGGATTTCCTGTGAATAATGAATTTCAACAGAGGCCCCCGGGGCCTCACCGTGTCTCCCTCTGCGATCTAAACCCCACCAGCTGGTGACTAAGTGTGACTTTGCCTGTGGCACGAGCGAGCGGTGGCTCTGCTCAAGGTTGCGAGAGTTAAGTCTGTATCGCAGACTTTCAGCGGTCGCACGTGCGCGCGATTCTTTTAACAAACCGAATAACTGGCGGTTTTATTTTAATCAGTTTAACGGCATGTTTTTGAAGAGATAAAAGCATTGCCTCGGGACCTGGTAAAAGGGTTTCAAAGACGTAATGCGGTTATTGATCTGGAGGGCAGGTGGGAGACGCAGTGAGATTTTTTTTGAGCGGCCTCTGAAGCGCAGCACATTTTCATTCAGGGTTTCAGTGTTTGCTTTAGATTTATCTCACTGTACATTTCTTTAGATTATATTCTACTAATATAGATTGAAACGAGATGGATATTAAATATGCAAAATAGCTATATTAAGAATTCCAGGCATTTGAATTCCAATGCAAACAGAGCAATATATCATGATTCATGGAGTATTACGTTGTTATCCATTTACATTGATTATCACGACAGGCACTTTGCTCAACTAAACTTTTCTCAAAATCCCCCCTCAAAGAGAATGACAGAGCATTTTCATTTCAATAGCGTGTCCTTGAATATTTTTCCGGAAACTTTTTTTTTTTTTTAATATTGTTTCTCAATGGTGCACTTTAAACACATTTCACAGGTGTTTGTGTTGATATGGTGTTTGATTAAAACCGATTTTTCTATCTATCTAATCTTCTACCTTATCTTCCTACAGTATATGAGCTCTGTCTTTCACAGGACTGGATTTGGGACTTTTATGTTTAAGTTACAGTATTTTTGACATTTGACTTTCTTTTTTAAAAATCTGTTCTCATTTATATCTTTTTTGATTCTGTTGTCTCAGTGTTATGCATAACCAAGTTAATTTTCAGTAACGTCTTGAATCATTTATATTCCATACACTACCAGTCAAAAGTTTTTAAACAGTAAGATGTTTTTTAAAGAAGTCTCTTCTGCTCACCAAAGTACAGTGAAAACAGTAAAATTTAGAAATATTTTTTTATTTTTTAAAATAACTGTTGTCTATTTGAATATATTTAGGGTTTAGGGGTTCAAGTGCATAGGATCAAGTCAAGGATCAGCGATCACCACGTAAAACTGATCGTTTTATAAACCATTAGTCGTAGAGACTTGAAACTTGGAGGAATGGTAGTACTCACACCGCCGACAACGTCACCAAGGCTCACCCCAATCGGCCTGATGGGGGGGTACAAAATATTCATCAAAATTTTTGTACATCAAAAGTACAAAATTGCTTATAACTAAACCATCAGTCGCAGGCTCAAGTGTCTTACGTCATTGGAATCCGTGGCGACACCGGACAAAATGCATGCTGATTCAATCATGAGCCTGCCTGGATTTTTTGCGAAACTTACTTTAGGTTTTTTACCTAGGTTTTTTGCCCAATCAGAACCAAACCAGTGCAGGAAGACTCACCGTCGCAAAGGGCCACCAAAACGTTTGAAAGGGGCAGGGCCACTTTGAGTAAAATGCCTATAACTCCTGAACGGAATGAGATATCCACCAACTGAGAACAATTATGTAAGAGCTCAATCTGAGGTTACAGGACAAAAATCACAGAGCTTGGCGACTTGGTGATGCTATAAGAGGGAGAAAAAAATTAAAATGGATATACCTGTGCAACCATTTGTCCTGTCAACATGAAAATTGCTGTGCACGGTCTTGGTCCAATGTGCCACAAGGTATCTATAGGGACATTTTTGTATCTCAAAAAAACATGGTCGCCATTGGGTGACAAATTTTGAGCACCTATTAGACAAGGTTAATGGAGGCCGATCGGAACGAAACTAGGTGGGCCTGTTTGACTCATGACCCCTGAGGTCTATGAGAAATTTGAAATAAATTGGCTACTGCCAATATCGTTTTTCTAGGGTGTAAACAATTGTGCATTGTGTGGTTTTTCGCACATACACACAATATTCATATCATATGACATAACTCCTCAATCCAGACAACTTTGCCTCTAGAACCACTGCTGTCAATCAAATCGTTTGTTATATGATTGCGAAGATGTAAAAAAACCTACTTTTGCGAACTAGTCCTAGGTTTTTTGCTCAGTCTGGAAGAAAAAACACTGCAGTACAATTCTCTGGACTCTCAATCAATAATTATCAAAAAAGTAAGAAATTACCCTTTGGGAAGCTAGAATGGGGTCGTTTAGAAAAGGGGCCTGTTTAAATTTACCCAAAATCCTATACAACCTAAAGGAAAGCTCTAAACTTTACAAAACCTGGTGAGCACATGCTATAGGTGATTCTAAACAAGCATTCAAAGTTTTAAGGAGATGGGACCACAGCTGGTGCTATAACAGTCATAAACTCTACAAAACATATTTCTGTGGTAAATGTCTGCAAAAAAAAAAGGCTTGCTATGTAATGTATTTTTTCATATGTGCTTAAAAGCCTTAAAGCGCTTGAACCCCAGTAATCGCTGCCTGCAGCTGTATTTTAAAATGTAATTTCTTTGTGTGATTTCAAAGCTGAGTTTTTAGCATCATGACTCCAGTTACATGATTCTTCAGAAATCATTCTAATATTCTGATTTGCTGCTTAAATTTTTTTTTTTTTTTTTTGTTATTTTTATTATATTGAAACAGCTGAGTAGATTTTTTTCAGGTTTCTTTAATGAATAGAAAATTCAGAAGAACAGCATTTATCTGAAATAGAAATCTTATGTAACAACATATGTCTTTATTATCACTTTTGATCAATTTAAAGCATCCTTGCTAAATAAAAGTATTTATTTCTATAATTTCTTCTCCAAGCTTTTATTTCAGATAAATGCTGATCTTTGGATCTTTCTATTCATCAAAGTATCCTGAAAAAAAAATCCTCAACTGTTTTGAAATATTGAACAGCAAATCAGCATATTAGAATGATTTCTGAAGCATCATGTGACACTGAAGACTGGAGTAACGATGCTGAAAATTTAGGTTTGATCACTTGATCATTGGATCACTGGACATTTGCAATATATTCAAATAAAGCAGTTATTCTGAATAGCAAAAATATTATATATTTTGGATCAAATAAATGCAGGCTTGGTGAGCAGAAGAGACTTTTTTTAAAAAAACATTAAAAATCTTACTGTTCAAAAACTTTTGACTGTGTATATGTCACATTATATATCTGACAGCAATCAGGTTTAGTTGTCATGTTCTGTTAAACTCTCCTGTCGTCTTTCATGCATTAACAAACGGTTGATTTGTAGTAAGAGATAAGAGTCCCTCTCGTTGCATATTTTCAGGTTAATATTAGACATGAAACATTTTGTTCCTGAGTAATGCAGTCTGAGTATTTCATCCTGGCTGAGTATTAGAATGTGATTCCATCACTCCTGGATTAACACCTTGTCCATAGACACTCTGACATCCTTTAATCTACAGTACATTGGCACAGTCTGTCTCTGCGGTGCCAGGTAATCCTCCCATCAGCCAGCTGTTAGGATTGCCAAAATAAATAGTTTGGCAGTCGACAGCTGTGGTGAGGTCGCCTACGAGTGGTAATCTATGACCAGTCTTGTTAACCCGCTACAAAACCTACATCTGCAGCATGTAGAATGTCACTGATTCTGCATTACTTCTGGTTTGCTAATCACCATTGTTGTTTTTAATGTCATGTTTTTTTTTCTTTCTTTCAAAATACTTGATATGAAATCATGCTAACAGAAGATCAGGGCAAAGAATTACCACTTCCCTATCCCAGAGTACTAAAATACTACAAAAGCTAGTTTTAAAAGATTTAAAAATAGAAAACTGTTCTCCGAAGGGCTGCATCGTCTGTCGACATTTCTGCCTGATAGTGTGATATAGAGTGAATATACAATACCGTTTTAAATTTTGGGGTTAGTTTTTTTAAATTTATCTTTTATTTAGCAAGGATGCATTAAAATGATCAAAAGTGACATTAAAAATTTACAATGTTATAAAGGATTTCTGTTTCAAATGTTTTTTTTTTAGCTTCATCTTTAAAAAAATGTTTTAAACATTGTTAATAATAAATGTTTCTTGAGCAAATCAGATATTAGAATGATTTCTGAAGGATCATGTGACACTGGAGACTGGAGAAATGATGCTGAAAATTCAGCTTTATCATCACAGGAATAAATTACATTTTAAAATGATTTTAAAAATATTACTCTTCTTACTGTATTTTTGAGCAAATAAATGCAGACTTGGTAAGCATAAGGGACCTTACCATCCCCAAACTTTTGAACAGTAAGATAGCTGAATGTATTATTATGTGTATATTGTCTTTTAAAATAATATGGGATGACAATGTAGCCTAATAGTTGTGTGATGTAGAGTGAATATACAATACCATTTTAAAGTTTGGGGTCAGTTTTAATTTTTTTTTTTTTTAAATTAACGTTTAATAAAGCAAGGATGCATTAAAAAAAAAAAAAAAAACAATTTGTTGAGTCAACTTAAAATAATTTAAGTTACCCTGCTGCCTTAAAATTTTAAGTTCAATCAACTCAAATAAGTTTAGTCAACTTGAAATGTTAAATTGCACTAATCTGAAAATTTTAAGTTGAATGAACTCAAATATCTAAGTTGTCACTTAGTACAACTTAACATTTTAAGTTGACTAAACTTATTCGAGTTGACTGAACTTAAACATTTAAGCCAGCTGGAAAACAAATTATCTGTCTTAAACATTGTTAATAATAATAATAATAAGTGTTTCTTGAGCAGCAAATCAGCAATGATTTCTGAAGGATCATGTGACACTGAATACTGGATTAATGATGCTGAAAATTCAGCTTTATCATCACATGAATAAATTCAATTTTAAAATATATTAAAATAGAAATCAGTCATTTGAATTCATAATAATATTTCACAATATTACTGTTTTACTGTATTTTTAAGCAAATAAATGCAGCCATGGTGAGCATAAAACGTCTTAGCAACCCCAAACTTTTGAACGGTTTATTATTTTAATGAGTCTATTATTATGTGTAGCCATTTTGGATTATGTTTTAACAACCACACTGACAAATTGTGTCTCACTATTCACCTTAAGTATGGACTGAACAAGTAGGGTTTTGACTGCCTTAAATGTGTGTTGAAGGATATTTTGAAGGTGATTCAGAGTGCTTTTTGGTTCACTGCCATATTGAAGTATACCTGCAGGTACTGACAACTCATCTGTCATGGTTTAATAGCCATAGACAGCTTGTCTTATATTGGCTTGTAGCATCTATCATCCAAATAGGATGCCTGTTAGCTTTCCAGTGTCTGAGCTGTTGAATGCAGGGATACAAACATTCAGGTTCGTCCCCAGAAGTGCACAGAATAGATGAAATATACTGGACATCTTCATCAATTCTCATATTTGCATACGGCTGTTCATTTTCTGTGACTAGAAGCTGTATCCACTTAGAATGTAATGTATTTAACTCTTTCGGTTTACCATTGGGCAAATGTTTATATCTGCATAAGAATGTAGAACCTCGTCTCTCTTTTCTACTTCAGACATTTCATGTTTATTCCACCTTTTTAAGTATTGAAACCGCTGCCACATTTTTGTCTCAAGCAGTTGTTGTGCCAACTAAAGCCATTGTGAAGTCATGCAAGGCCAAAGGTTTACAATCTATCAGGAACAAGAGTTTATTCTGTCAGATGAGCACCGTGCAAACATATCTGTCGTTCTTTTTTATTATAGTGTTATAGACTGACTTCTGAGTCTGTCATAGAATGTATTTAGAAAGACATCTGTTTTTATTTTATTCAAATGTTAAGACTGTTCTTATTAGATGTTGAACTGTTTGCTGAGTTTTTGCAGTCTGTTCTAATCCTGTTTGCTGATTGATAACATGATCCATCCCTAAATTGTGTCCTTCTATCCAACCAATCAGGATGTGACTGTCATTTAGACAACAGCCAGCATTTTAGCTATCTTTCAGGCCCACACAGAATCTGCAGTGCTTCACTGCTTGCAATGACACATTTTGGCTTTTTAATGTTGCTTTGAGTTACCAATTAGACTGTAGAACATTCACTTTCATATTTATTTCCACCCGAAAAAGTGTGGATTCTGTCTGGGCCTTTATCTATCCATTCAACCGAGTCTGTAAACTGAAAGTTATTAGCTTATAACTTCATTCACCAATGCACAACATTTAGCTCAAGCATAATCAGCACCACTCACTCAGCACTTTGTCTATGTCTTTTGTGAAGACTATTTGTCTGTGTGTTCTCTTTAGGGTACAAGTGGGAAACAGCACCCTAACGTTTGATTTAAGTCCAGGCATGTCTGATTCCAACAGCGTTTATAATGTATATTCTGCTGTAATTAATAACAATTAAAACAATGTCTACCCAACTATGTTCTAGCATGCATCATTTCATTGCAAACACCTGCCAGGATATACAGTTGAGGACAAAAGTTTACATTTGCAGAATCTGCTAAATGTTAATTATTTGACCAAAATAAGAGGGATCATACAAAATGCATGTTATTTTGTATTTAGAGCTGACCTGAATAAGATATTTCACATTAAAAAACGTTTACATATAGTCCACAAGAAAAAATAGTTGATTTTATAAAAATGACTATGTTCAAAAGTTTATGTACACTTGATTCTTATTTGTTCTTAGTTATTTGTGAGTCTCTTGTTTGTCCTGAACAGTTAAACTGCGCACTGTTCTTCAGAAAAATCCTTCAGGTGCCATAAATTTTGTCAACATTTTTGTGTTTTTGAACCCTTTTCAGCAATGACTGCATGATTTTAAGGTCCATCTTTTCAAACTGAGGACAACTGAGGGGGTGAAAACTTTTGGAATTTAAAAATCAGGGTGAATTTAACTTATTCCGTCTTCTGGGAAACATTCAGGTAGCTTCTAAAGGGCAGTACTAAATGAAAAAAATATGATATTTAGGCAAAATAAGAAAAATGTACACATCTCCATTCTGTTCAAAAGTTTTCACCCCCTGGCTCTTAATGCATTGTTTTTTCTTCTGAAGCATCAGTGAGCATTTGAACCTTCTGTAATAGTTGCATATGAGTTTCTCAGTTGTCCTCAGTGTGAAAAGATGGATCTCAAAATCATACAGCCATTGTTGAAAAGGGTTCAAATACACAAAAATGCTGAAAAACCAAATTTGTGGAACCTGAATGATTTTTCTGAAGAATAGCAGCCAGTTTAACTTCAGCACAAACAAGGGACTTACGAACAACTATCACTAAATAAAAAAACACAGATCATTCAGGTAATGATGTGGATCATTCAGGGAACAACACAGTATTAAGAATCAAGCTAAAATTCTTAAACTATTATTTTTTCTTGTGGACTATATGTAAATGTCCTTTATGTGAAATATATTATTCTGGTCTGTACTAAATAAAAAAATAACATGCATTTTGTATGATCTTTCTTATATTGGTAAAATAATTAACATTTTGCAGATTCAGCAAGGTGTATGTAAACTTTTGACCTCAAATGTAAAAACCCATGTCTTTGAGATTATCATTAAAAATAAGTCTGTACATAGTAAGTCACATTAGTAGCAACTACTAAAAAAAGACAAAGAAACCAGCCTTCATCTTGTCTCTCCATCAAATGGCATACTGTACGTAGTGATTTGCATCAACAGATTGCCGGGGAAGTTGAATTGAATTAATTGCATGCATTGAACCATTAACTGGGTCACAGAAGGTGACCACCCGGCTTTATGATCTGGGATCATTTGGCTATTTCTCTCTTTTTTAACAGACAAGGGTTGGACTGGGATGTGAACAATTTCAAACTAGCTTTCAGCAGTAAAGGGAGGAGCTTTGAGATGAAGGGCATTAGATAAGGCCATTAGTGCTCTGTGGATTACAGTAATCCAGCCCCTTTAATATCAGTGCGGTGGTCCACCACTCGAAAAATAAACCATCATGGAGTACAGACTGCAGAACATGTTACTGTTAGCCATCCTGCTGGTGTCTGAAGGTATGTGCTATTGAGTTCATTATTTTTCAGTAGATTAGCAGAAATAAACGGTCACATTTTGTCAAACTGCATTAGATTTAAAAACAAAGAACAGTTACAAAATATGTTAACTATAGCTAATCTATGTTAATAAAGATGATTGTGAATGTTGAATGTAAATAAAACATTTATAGCCTAATAAGTTAATAAAAAAGACTTGTTCTTTTACCTTTCCACATTTCGTCCAGGTATTATTGGGCTGCAAGCACAAGAGGTAACTAAACGCATTTAATATTGATATTATAGGCAATTAAAAGAGAACTATTGATGATAATGTTAATATATGCTTAGGATGGCGAGGGAAATGACACATGGGCTGGGAAAACCTGCACGTGTGACTGTGATTCCTCTAGCAAGTTGCTTTCCAAAGGTTCTTCACCAAGTAGAGGGCAGGAGATGGACTGCATGCCAGGTAAGAAAGAGGAAGGGGACTGAAAGAAATATGGATAAAAAACATTAATCACATTGCTGTCTTCTTCTAAAATGAAATAAGCACTAATTGTAACCTTCATGTGAGTGCTTTGTAGGCTTTGTCTGATTCAAAAATGTGTCAAATATATAATGAATCAGTATTCTTCTGTACTTAGTTTTTACTGGCTGAGGGTGAATTGTGAATCAAAAACCACTGAAAAATGCTCATTTTGTCAGGAAAGCGAAATTTGTGAATGGGGCTTTGCGCTAACATTGACTCTTTGGGAATTGAGATGGATGGATTAGTTAGCACTAGCTGGTGCCCTTTGGAAACAGAAGGCAGGACATGTGCGAATGAGCTGGCTCCCGGACAAGCCCTCGCCTGCAGCGCCGCAGAAAGTCATTAATCATTTGGTTGCAGCTTCACCTGGGCCATGTGCGCCATCGCCGCATCCCATTGGCACACCACCACAGGGCAGACATGCTCCATTAACACAGAGCAGCTCGTGTTCGGAGTCCTCCAAGACTGATGTGTTAGATTCAAATGAAAGGGAGGAAAGTTGAGAAAAAAATTAAAAGGGAGTTTGTTCGTAATCCCATTATGTTGAGATGCGAGATTAAAATCGAAACTGGAAGTGCGTACGTCAAAAAGAACATCCTAAATCCTTTAAAAGAGGAACTGTTATGTAAAAATACTGATGTGGGACTGGAGCTTAAGTGTGGAACGTGACCATCTGTCGAGCTCAAGTCTTAATGGATGTTGATCTTTCACTATGGGGAACTAAAGCTTTTGGGATTGTAAAGTCACCAGCAGAAGAGTGGAAGCACGGAATTACAGAGCCGGCAGATTAACGCTTTGTCCGTTTCTCTTAAACACAGCAGGGCAAAGAAATCTCTCTGATTGCGTGACTAATGTTTTATTAAGCCCCCTGTCGGACACGAGGGGCTTTAGGAGGAACCTTTTCATAGTTTCTAGAACTATTGGCGTGTTCTCACCACAGGAACTAGGAATGTATTCTGTATAATTCTAGGAATTCTGTGTAGGGTCTAAAACAGTTCAAATGACCTTATTCTCCAGAGAAACAAGCATGTTACTATCTTTAAAATATTGTCTTTGAACTTCCGTTTGTGTGGTAGCTCTGTATATTTCTATGGCATCGCTGTCTAAGAGTAATTTAGCTGGTAATGTGGATTTATGTAAAGTTAACGAAAGTTATTGTGAGCATTGTAATATTTAAAGCAAATATCTTAACAAATGTCAATAGACCAGGAAGATTTTAAAAAGATAGGTTTATTCATAAATCTGTGAGATCACTGTGGTAATACAATTAGGAGACAGAAGACGACAAACGCGGTGCTAAAAAGGGGCGGGGATAAATAAGGTCAATAAAAACTACCAGTGACGTAAGTGTAGGCTAACTGGCCAAATGCATATGAAACACCGGCTACCCGACATTTTTAAAAAGCTGCGTACAAAATATTTGCTCCTCGAACATGGAAAACAATGATAATAACGGCATTTATCTACCTGTTGTCTGCAGCATTGTGTTCTTTTCTCAGCCTCGAAGATAGGAGATTTAATAGGAGATTAGGAGATTTAAGCCCTGTTTACACTAGACATTTTAAAATTAAAACAATCCTCTCTACACTGACGTTTAAAACGTATAAACTTTGCTATAGTTACGCCTGGCGTTTACACTACTCCGGCATATCGAAAACGCTGCAGATCCTGTTTCTGTTTACACTAGTGCAATTTCATGTTAAAACATTTACCTTTTGCTACGGTTACACCTGTTGTTTACACTACTCTGGCACTTTCGATCCTCGAAAACGGAGAATTCCAAAAACGCTGCAGATCCCGTTTCTACATTTACACTAGTGTATTTTAAAAAGCATAACTTCTGCTACAGTTACGCCTATCATTCACACTACTTTGGCGTTTTCGACCCCGAAAACTGAAACTTTCAAAAACGCTGCAGACCCCATTTCTACGTTCACACTTGTGTTTTCATTTTAAAACACATAACTTTTGCTACCGTTACACCTTTCATTTACACTACTCTGGTGTTTTCAACCCTCAGAAACTGAGACTAGTGTGTTTTCATTTTAAAACACATAACTTTTGCTACGTTTACACCTGACGTTTACACTACTCCGTTTTCGACCTTTGAAAACTGAGACTTTTGAAAATGCTCCAAACCTGTTTCAGCTTGATCCGGGGTTGTGTTTTAGTGTAAATGGACCAAAGTGTATACTTTTGAAAACAATGGCGTGGGTGCCCACATTTGCTCTGGGTATCCTTGACCATGTAAACGATAACATCATGCTTATTATGAATAGTCATGTAACATGCGTTTTTGGTTGTGTAGTGTGGAGAGAGAGAGTTTCTGAAACACATTGAAAACAATAGTGTAGACAAGGATCGTTTTCATTTTAAAACACTGTTTGTAGCCCAACCTATCCAAAAGCACGCTGTCTGACATCCTGCAGGCTTTTGCTGAATGGGCCTGTCCATAAATTTTTGAGCCAAACTGACAGAGATCAACGGTTATATTTCTTACTGCAAATTACATGCAAAGATAAATATTAACCAAATTTCTCAATGAACTGTCCAGAGTGTCCCTACCATAAGCCCTTGGGTTTTGAGGCAGGATCTGTGACTTCAGATCAGATCAGCTGCTCTAATGAAGACCAGTACACAGGCTGGTTCTCCTCCTGGGTTCCAAGCAGAGCAAGGCTCAACAACCAAGGATTTGGGTGAGTTCTCTGAAATATTGCTTATTATTTCTTATCTTAAAGAGACTTGGACTATACAACCTGCATTTTTTGCATAGATAGGTTATCTCTCTTTCCCGTCCCAGGTGTGCCTGGCTGTCTAAGTTCCAGGATACAAACCAGTGGCTTCAGATTGACCTGAAGGAGGTCAAAGTGGTTTCTGGTATCCTGACCCAGGGCCGCTGTGACTCTGATGAGTGGATTACCAAGTACACCATGCAGTACCGCACCAACGAGAAACTCAGCTGGATCTACTACAAGGACCAAACTGGAAACAACAGGGTAAGATGACAAACACCCCATTCTGGAATAATAAATATTGAAGAAGAAAATTTCTTTAAAGGATTACATACATTTACTTGTTTTTTTTGCAGGTCTTCTATGGAAACTCTGACCGTTCTTCCACAGTCCAGAACCTGCTGCGTCCACCTATCGTAGCACGTTACATCCGTATCCTCCCTCTTGGCTGGCACACTCGTATCGCCATCCGCATGGAGCTGCTGCTTTGCATGAATAAATGCACCTGACCTGGAACATGTTAACAAAGCCATACTCGACTATTTCCTGTTCCACCCCTTTTCTTTCATCACAACATGCCAAAGTGAATATCACTGCACTCAATTTTTTTGTTTTCTAGTGTTTTTCAAGAAAGAAACGATCATTAGAAGGTGTTTTAGTTGCATTAATTTGTGTTTAACATGATTTCCTTTTCATTTTACAAACAAAAACCTCATGTATGTTGCATTCATTTTATAAAACAAAAAATCAGGCATAAAGGAGCTGTCCAGAGGTTTGCATATCTGGAGAGAAGTAGGAGATCTTATGGAGTCTTGTAGTATTGTGAGTTCTAATGTGAATTGTGATGGTGATGTAGGGTGTTTTATTCCCACAGTTATGACCAGTTCCTTTTTTTAATTTATCATGAGCATACATTGTTTAATTGTGGTTGTGACTTACCTGAGAACCAATGCCTTTGAATAAAGGAAGTCTCTCTGTGTACCTTGTATGTTACTTGTTGTATAATCTATTCACTCTCAAGTTGGATTCACTGCAATCCACAGCAGTCCAGTCCGTGGAAGATTTGTTTTTGTATTCTGTCTACTATATTTTCAAGTTTATGTAAACATACACTAAAGCCTTTGAAAGCTGCATTACATCTTCTTCTATCTTCGATCTGATTTATAAATTTCAAGTGTTGAAATCAAGGCAACAACAACACAATAATCATTCAGTTTCAGTCTCTGAGTTTATTGCATTTCATTCATGTATTTTAAACTCTTTGGTAAATGTCCTCATTACTTTGAATATGGATTTGATTTCTATCTCTATTCATAAATATGGTTTATAGCAGGTGTTAACAGTGATGAACAACCATTACTAATGAAGGGCGGGGTCGGGTGGGGTTGCTATAAACCGTTAAAGCTCATTCGGTTAGAGAGAATAACCACCTCGCCCTCCTGTTGTCAATCACCGTGTCACACCCCCCACCACACACAACGCACTAAACCACACCGGTCATTTACGACTCTACCCGGCCCCCCTGCACACCCACAGACCACCACAGCCCGGCAGGGGGGGCAAATATACCGACTCACGTGCTTTTACATACCACGAGGGGTCTGTACAACACCGGTCAGCAGGTAAAGTACCAGTTTTTACATTAACTGCAGCTACACTATCCGCTGAACTTCAAATTCGAACTTACCAAGAGTCATTTAGAACACTCATTTCCAGCACTTTATGACGTCATACTAAGTCGTCTCGGAAGCCCGATTTTTTAAAAATAAATACGTAATGTCTCCAATTTAAAGGACACGCCATCATGCTGACATATTAGGCCTTGAATACCAACATACACTAAGCATACTTGCACATATGGTGTTATGGGGTAATATATTAAGTTACAAGAATATATACCCTGGTGAAAAAACCAGCATAAGCTGGTAGGTATGTTTTGATGCTGGAATGCTGGTTAGGTAGGTTTTGATGCTGGTTTAAGCTGGTCCTTTGCTGGTTTATGCTGGTCATGTTGCTGGTCAAGGACCAGTATGAACCAGCAAAGGACCATCATAAACCAGCAAAGGACCAGCTTAAACCAGCATCAAAACCTACCTAACCAGCATTCCAGCATCAAAACATACCTGCCAGCATATGCTGATTTTTTCACCAGGTATATGGTGGTTTCTTAGGAGTTTATTTTTTTTTTAAAAAAAGTAATAAATTCCCTTTTTTATTAAAGTCACATAATTTTTTAAAAATGTTTTACGATAAACATTTTTAGCACTTTGTTTTGTTACTTTTCGAATGCCATTTATGTATACTGTAGTTTACTTTCAGTTAACTTTAGAATGTTTAAAATTATGATCTAAGAATAAAATCAAAGAATAAAACAATTTCTGTATTTATTATCTGAATGTGATTTATATAAATTTTGCGAAAATGTTCTTAAAAGAGAAGTTCACTTCAGAATAAAAATTTCCTGATAATTTACTCACCCCCATGTCATCCATGATCATGACATTTTTTTCCATCAGTTGCAAAGGAATTACGTTTTTGAGAAAAACATTCCAGGTTCCCCACTTCAATGGGGAACAAAGGTTTGAAGGCCCAAATTGCAATTTCAATAGCAGCTTTAAAGGACTGAGGGCTGAGGGTCTTCTCTAGCTAAAAGATCAAAAGGTAATTTTCTTTAAAAAAATCTAATTTATACACTTTTTAACCACAAATGGTCATCTTGCACTAACTCTGTGATGTGTGTCTTCATACATTACACACCCAGGATCCATCTGCCTAGGATCACTTGATCTGGAAAGCATCTGACAGACGTCTGTAAGATGTCAGTTTTACATTCTAAATCATAAACATCTTAAAGACATCTATTTGACATCTGATAGAAACCTTAGACGTATTGCAGATGAGCAAACACTTCAAAATACGTCTTCCAGATGTAAATGCAGACGTCAAATAGACATCTCTGTGATGTATGCTATCAGGGTAATCACGTTGGAAATGTCACGCGTGGTTTATTCTACACCTGTGTACTTAAGTTCAAAAAGGTAGGGTAGGGTGAAAAAATCTCATTTTCTCCTTTTTTATTAATAATACATTTTTATACATTTATTTTTTAAGAAAATGACTGGTAAATATGATTCAGCTGAGATCATGTAGAGCCCTTTTTTTGCATTAAAACTGCAATTTGGACCTTCAACCTGTTGGCTCCCATAGAAGTCCACTATATGGAGAAAAATTCTGGAGTGTTTTCTTCAAAAACCTGCGACTGAAGGAAAACAGGTAATAGGGGTAAGTAAATTACCAGGTATTTTTTTATTCTGGAAGTGAATTTGTCACTTAAGATGCAGTGTTACTGCACCACAGCTATTTTAAGTTTTTTTTTTCCATCCAAATTATTAGGTGGCTGTCATGCTACAAATAGACTTGACAACGGTAAATATTCTTTCCAAACATTTATACCATCAGTTAAACAGCTTGCGAATAATGTGATGTGATTCTTGTAATGTGATGTACCTCAGAAAAGACAACAATAATGAGCTTTGGAGCCCACATTAACCCTATAATTAAGCATATTTCAAAAGGGGTCATTATCCCCCAAAGTGTCTTAACTTTTCCACTAAAAAAAAAAAAAAAAAAAAAAAAAGTATTTCCCCGTAAAGTTTAAATTAATTAGGTGTTCCATGCAAATTACATCTCCAACAAACATGATATTCTGGTCAAATTCACTGAATCAAATCAAAGCTAAACTCTTCAAACGGAATAAGTCTGATAAACGCTGATGTTCAGAAAATTTCTTTATTGAGTTAAGTGAGTGCGCATGCGCTTCAAGGCAAATTAAAAAGACATGCACCTGCTTGTTAGTCATTAGGGAATTGATTAGACATACCTTAAATTGTGGTTTCGCTTCAGCGCCTGTTGTTTACACACTCGCTCCTCTGATCATCATGAAAGCTCCTGGCCTTAATAGAAAGCAGAGCGCGTCATCCAGAAGTTCCATATCAAGAACCAAAGGACACGCTACATTCATGTACACAGTCCGGCAACAGGTGTGTTTTTTTTTAGGTCCAGAAGTAACTAAAAGCAGAAGTTGAAAATGTTACATAAAATGATTACATATGAAAACGCTGGCTCTCATGCACAGGTCAATCAGACGGCAATGAGACGCGTTCATGAGTCCAGGGGCGTAAGCAGATATTTGCTGCAGAGAGTGGGGTCAGAGGCCGCGCGTCTCTCCTGTTTCAGCCGCCACAGAACCGTGACGAGGAGGGAGATTCTGGAGGCCTGGGATCAGATGAGACGACGCAGAATTCCAGCTCCGCTAGCAGGCGCTTGAGTCTTTTAAACAGACGTTTTTAATATATCTATTTTAATGGATCTGTAAATATTTAACTGTTGAAATAAAAACTTTTTGTTAAAATGGTGGAGGTATGTTTATTGTACAATGTGTCTAAGCTTGTGATTTATGGAATATTGTGTGTGTGTGTATGTACTTGTTTTTGCTACATTGTGGGGACCAAATGTCCCCACAAGAATAGTAAAACCTGAAATTTTTGACATTGTGGGGACTGGCTTGAGGTCCCCATGGGTACAAACGCTTATAAATCATACAGAATGAGGTTTTTTTTTTTTTTTTTTTTTTTTTAAGAAAGTAAAAATGCAGAAAGTTTTCTGTAAGGGTTAGGTTTAGGGGTAGGGTAAGGGGATAGAAAATACAGTGTGGACAGTATAAAAACCATTGCACCTATGGAGAGTCCCCACAAGGATAATAAACCAGACTGTGTGTTTTTTTTTTTTTTTTTTTTTTTTTTTTTTTTTTTTTAAACCGAAGGGAAATTCGGTAGTGGAAAACAGGTCTCCTGGCGTAATTTAAAGACGCTTCAACCCCCTTGAGAGGACTTTCCTCCGTTTCCCGGCTTATTGCTCACATTTTGCTAAGCGCATCACGTCTACACTACAAGACTGTGAATAATCCACTTGTTTATAAGAGCGTTTTTTGCATCTTTAGCAGTGTAGATGGGTGTGAGATTTTTAGTCAGTGAACTTTAACGAACCTTTAAAGTATAGGCTAATTTTATTCACTGAAATCTCTTCCTCTTACAGTGTGACTGCTCACCCACATTTAAATGTTTATTTTCTGAAATAGCGTAGCTGATTATATACGTTCAGAAAGTCTTCAGGTTTTGTGGACATTCACACAACAGTCATTATTCAGGTAGCAACACAGCACTGATTTACAAAAATCTTTTCAGGTTTAAGGTTTACTACTGATGAACCCATTGATTTTGTATTTGAATTATCACTCTATAGATCAGGGGTCACCAGATCCGGTCCTGGAGGGCCGGTGTCCCTGCAGAGTTTAGCTCCATCCCTAATCAAACACACCTGAACCAGCTAATCAAGGTCTTACTAGGTATACTTGAAACTTCCAGGCAGGTGTGTTGAGGAAAGTTGGAGGTAAACTCTGCAGGACACCGGCCCTCCAGGAACAAGTTTGGTGATCCCTGCTATAGATTATTTTACCATGTATCTCTATGTCTTTTGAAGGCTTTTGTTTTCAAACACATAAAAATCCACAAATTCACAAACTTTTTTTTTTTTTTTGGTCACCCTCTTTCACCACTATATATTTACTTGAAATACCCCTGAGATTTTAAAATAAATATTTTAATTAATTTGCATGTTCATTAGTGTACGTTATGGCCACATAACAGGCAGGTAACCAACTAAAATATTTAATTTTTATTAAGTTTTTTTTTATATTATTTATTTATTTATTTTTTTTTTATTTTTCTCTATTTATTATTAGGATTAACCCCTTGAGATGTACCATCTCGTTTTCGAGATGCAATATAATCGCAACATAAAACAAAACAGAACACACATTAACGATACATCTTTAAACAACACTAAACACAAACGATTAAAAAAAAAGCACCACAAAATGATTAACTAGCCATTAAAAGCTAGTAACAAATATACAACAAAACACCTAATACAAAATACACTATACACTGATCAGTGGATCCAATACACAAAAGAAAAAAACAAAAAAATTAAAAATTAAAAAAAAAATTAAATTATTTTTTTTTTTTATTATTTGTTTTAGTTTAACATTTTTTTTCTTATTTAATTAATTATTTTATCACTAAACTCAAACCCCCTGCAGCACCTTCACAAACACCATGGGGAAACTTTGATGTAATATAATGTTTAATGCACTTCATGTTGTTAATGACAACAAATAGAATGTTTTTCTTATTTTTGTATTTTATGTCAATATGATACAGTCCTATTTAAATCAATGTGATAAACGAGTTAGGTCAAAAGTAATCTAAATGTAGTCTGATTACCTAAAATGTGTAATGTAATGTCATGTAATCTGAAATCAGTGACAGATTATAATGTGTAAGTAATCTACCCAGCTCTGGAAATATAATACAATATATTATAAATAATAATACCTTTCATGAACAAGGCTGACTGACTAAATTCGTCATATGAATAAATCTCGTTAGTAACAAAGGTCACAGAGGAAGCGGAGGCACTTATTTTTTATGACGTTTATAATCATAATTATAAATAATTATAAACATGACTGAAGGTGACATTTCCTGTTGTAAACGTCACTTATAGACAGAATGAAGGAAAAATTATAGATTTGAATTGTTGTTATTTATGGAGGAAACACACATAAATACTCATGTTATAAAATGTCATATTATAAAATAACACTATGGGCTGTTCTACAAAAAATGAAATGACTCAATAATGTCGCCACCTACTGACGTAAATTCATAAAGGTTTAATAACGAATCAGTGACTGAATCATTTTACTGAACGGTTCCAAACGATTCGAATGTGTGAATTAAAACATCCTCACTAGACTCACACGAGTCATCAGTGAGGCAGACTGCCACAGCGTTTCATGCAAGCTAGCCTCATCTGACACCTGTGGTGTTTATCTATCGCATCACTGCACTTTTGGAAATGAGTGTTTGATTTTTCATCATCTACTTTTTATCCAACTCTAATTTCTCAACGTATTCGCGTGTCGTACTGAAAGATGGACAACGGAAAGGTAACTTGTGCATCTCGTTTCCAATACGCTGTGTTTTGTTTGTGTTGCACGCCTGATTATACGTGTTTGTTCTGCAGTTTTTGTCTTTAAGGAACAAAGACCGTGTATTTTAAATGCATCTTTAAGAGTTTCATGCGACTTAAAAATTATGAAAAATTATGTCTGAGGTAACAGAAGTTGGCGCAACATATTTAAACTACAAAGACACATTATTATTATTATTATTATTATCATGCTTCACGCCTTCAATCAACAGTACACCTCTCTCCCTGTGTCCCCTCTCAGAGATTGATCGCTGTTAAAAGGGTCTTTTGAAAGGCTCTTTAGGGCACAGATTAAAGTCCAGCGTCATTTGCAGTAAGTATCTTTTGTTGCTTTATTCTACAGAGACACATTATTGTGTTGCAGGATTAATTTTAAGCAGTACTGCTTTTTTCTAATCCCATTTCGCTTCATTATGAATATCAAAACAGCACTGAATTATCAGGTCTTTTTTATAATAGTGGCAACAGAAGCCATTAGGATGCATCTCTACAATTTTCAGCTTGTATTCAAATGTATTTTTATGAAACTACTACATCTGTTACCTTCTGTCCTGAATATGTGTTTGCAGTCTTGATTAAATTTAAGATATTTTTGGAGCAATTATTTTGTTATTTCTTTGCACAGACATTTTTGCTTCGTAAACGAAGATGAGAAGACCAAGAACTTCAGATATTCATGACTAGAAGCAAGCAGTTCCATCATGGGATGTGGCACATCCATTGCCGTTGAAAACCAAACACGCCCCTCGGAAACGGGTAAATGTTGATTCTTTATCTGTAATGCTTTAATGTGATTTGCAAAATTGTTTAACCTCTTTGTCCTCTCCCCTTTGCAACAACCCTGGTTTTGCAAGCTTTGAATTATTTATTTGTTGAAAATATGGCAGTGCTTGCACTGCATTTAGTCCCCATTTCTATCTTTTTTCATTTTTTCCCACCCCTAAGGTGTTACTTAAATTATTCAATTTAATTTAATCACCTCTCACACAGATGGCTCCATCAAGCAGCCCAGCCCAGCTCTGAGTAAGGCACTTTCTTCAGCATCTGTCATCACTGTTTGTGTCCCATTTGTGGCTATAGAGAAGTACTAGTTGGCATGAAGGCACAGTCTCACCAATGTAGATTTACTTTAAAAGTACAAACTACTGTAGATGGTTTACCATATTTTTAATATGGTGTGATTTTTTCTGTATGAATATGTACTCTTGGGCAAAGCCTTGTCTCTTAAGTATTCTGTTCTTTCTTCTTTACTGCCTTAGCACTTCTTTAATTAGCACCTGTGATATTGACCTCCTGAGACAAGGTGTATTTTTAGCACACTCAAGTGTTCTGGAAAAGATGCAAGTGTCCCTGTACCAGTTGTATGCGCATTAAAGCAAGTTGTTAACATGGTAACGTGATTTTGATGAGACAAATGGGAATTAGATGTAGCAGTAACTGTACATCTTTAAAGGGTTGCTGTGGTACTGTCCTAAAATGAACTGGTTTTAATCTTTCGTGTTTAATTTCTCTGTATATGTGCAGATATTTCCTAGAAATTCTACATTGTTGCCATGTAGGCGTTGTCTTTTGACTCATGTTCCCAAAAATAATTTACTCAGGTGTTAAGTAAAATTTAACCGTTACGAGCAACCTTCTTTATACCAAGCACCTACACTTATAAATATGTCTCATTATGTATTTATTTATTTCACTTGTTTAATCTGACAGCTTTGCAGCTTCTGTAGCCTAATGAGATAGCAAAGTGTCTAATGGTTGTACGTTCTCAGAGGATGTAGTAGGTCGTTCCAGGTCTTGTTTCATGAATACTGCATATTTAGACAGCGGCTGTGTCTGAAATTGCATACTGTCTGAGTTGGTACTTCGTTTGGATAAGTAATTAAATTGTGTCGGCTAAAAAGTAAGTTCTATATAGGTAATGTGTGTGTAGTGTGAATGAAATACAGATGGGTTATTCCATGTCAACTCAACCACAGGTCCCCGGGTCAAATTTTTGATTTTGCTAATATTTTTTTCAGAAGAAAGACAGACATGTATAGTGATGAAAGCCAAAATATTAAATGTCATGGAAGAATATTTACTGAGTAATCTGAAAATGGAGCCTCGTTGAGATCCCCAAATTGAAGATTGTGAGAGACTCAGATGGCACTCAGTTGTATATTCAATGCAGTTTTGAAAGAAGGAAATGAGATACATTTCTAGTTTCAACATTATTTGCTCTTCAAACATTCCTCTTTGAAAGAAAAGAAGCATCATATTTTAGCAAAATTGACCCACATTGGGTTTTTGACCAATGAAAATGTGTACAATTTTACTGAACTGATTTTTTTTGGAAAATAAAAATGTGTATACTTTTTAAGCACAAAAGCTTGTGTAGCACAGGCTCTGGGATGCGCGTTCACGTACTATTGAATCATGTCGAAAGGTCATGCAGAACGTAGGGGGAACCACAGACCCGCCAAAAGTGAACGCGCAAAGACTAAGAAAGTGCAAGTAAGTCAAATGCTGTTTACAAACAAAAAGGTACAACGATGTGGGACGATTCTGAAGTATTAGGAGAAAATAAGATGGAGTTTTTCGACATACTCTACCGTTTTGTACCAGAGTACACAGACAATGAACTTGGGATGATTCGAAGACGTGATTCGTAGTAGTAATGGGAAGTTCGGATCATTTTAGCGACTCGGACCTTTGAGTCTCGTTCAGCAAAATGAAGGAATCTTTTTTTCGAGTCATTTCATTCATTTTAGCAAAATCAGCATCACGTGACAGCCGCATAAGATGAACGAATGACTCGGAAAAACCCGAACACTCGAAACAGATGAACTAATTCCAGTACAGAACCTAATAGGATCTGTATTCTTCCCGAGTCACATTAAAGATTCGTTCAAAATGAACAAATCATTCAAGAACGACCCGTGGACGCGCATCCCAGAGCCTGTGCTACACAAGCTTTTGTGCTTAAAAAGTACACAAGTTTTTATTTTCCGAAAACAATGACCAATCGTTTCACTAGATAAGACCCTTCTTCCTCGGCTGGGATCATTTAGACCCCTTAAAAGCTACATTTACACTGCATTTTGGAAGATCAAATCAAGCACCAATGAAGTCCATTATATGCAGAAAAATCCTGAAATGCTTTCCTCAAAAAACATAATTTCTTTACGACTGAAGACAGAAAGACAAATAATTACTCACCCCACATCTTGGATGACAAGGGGGGTGAGTAATTATTTGTAAATTGTTGTTCTGGAAGTGGAGTTCTCCTTGAAAAAAAGAAAATGCGTAATCCCATTTTACTTCATTATGAATATCAAAACAGCACTGAAATATCAGGTCTGTTTTATAATAGTGGCAGCAAAAGCCATTAGGATGCATCTTCACAATTTTCAGCTTGGTATTCAAATGTATTTTTATGAAACTACTACATCTGTTACCCTCTGTAATATGTGTTTGCAATTATTCTGTTATTTCTTTGCACAGACATTTCTGCTTCATAAATAAAGATGAGAAGCCCAAGAACTTGACTATTACAATTTAACAATTTTCCCCGGTGCCATATTGAAATTCCAGTATCTCTGGAACTGAACATTGTAGGGCCATTGTAGATGCCAAAAGGAAGGTTTTTTTGAGACCCAATATGTAAAAGGACATTAAAATATCTTTATTAATTTTTGAGTTATAGGTATGCAAACATGGTCGTTTGCCCTATTTATTTATTTATTTATTTTTTTTTTTATGGCACATAATATAACAAAGATGGCTAAAGTCAATAGATTTTACTAAGAGACCTACCAATCTCTGTGTAAATATAAGATTATGATGCTGCCATCTTTTTGAAGGAAGTTTTAATGTAATTTGGCTTTAAATCTCAGTTGAAAATTGTCATTTTTGACTCCCCTCTATAAAATAAGGGATTACTCAGTAAATATTCACCCATTAAATTTAATATTTTGGCTTTCATCACTATACACGTTTATCTTTCTTCGGAAAAAATATTAGCAAAATTAAAACATTTGAGCCAGGGTTTCTGAAATTTGTTTAATTTGACACGGAATGACCCAGATGTACTACATTCACCATGTTGTCATTATCATGTGAGCTACCAGTGCCAGTTGTGTCGATTCACAAATCTTCTTCCATGGCCTCATGGGATAGCAAAGTGTTCATTGTATGCAAACTTTGGAATCTCGTCAGAAGTAGCAAGTCTTATTGTATGAGTACAGTGAATTTGGACTAAAACTACTGTTTTTTTGCCTGTGTATGCAATTTCGGATGTGGACATATTGCTGCTTTTTGCATACTAAGTAGGGAAGTATGCATATTTAGTGCACTGAAAACCCTCATTGCCTGCATTTCTCTTTTCTTCAATTAGTTTTTGTCTCAGAACTGTGGTTACAGGCTTCAAGGATTCTGTTTACACCAGCCACTTGCATTCTTTGTGTGTTTCAAACATATTTAGCCATAAAAGCTGCCATACTGATCCAGCGTTGGTACAGACGCTATGTTGCTCGTCTGGAGATGAGAAGACGCTATACGTGGAACATCTTTCAGTCCATTGAGTATGCAGGGGAACAGGACCAGCTACAGGTATACAGATCTTTCTCTTAATAAACTTGTAATGACATTTTAAACTTGATTCTACAGAATGATTGGACATTCATTTTTACACAAGTTTGAATTTTTATAGCTCTCCAGTTTCTTCAGTTTCATGTTGGACAACTTCACACAGATGAATGGGAATGGACCAGGTAATAAATGAGTCAGATTCAAAGATACAAAGGCTTCTTTAAGGTAAAGTGTGTCGTTTTTGCAATGCCGAATTGAATCGCAAAAATAATGAACTACTTCAAATGGTAGTTTGTCAGGCTATTTTGGTTTAAAATGGCTAAATATCATTTTATTTAGTGATTTTTATTACATTATCATCTGAATTTGGCTGTCCCTAAGCACACATTTGGAAAGCCCCTAGCACTTGTGATTTTGCATCAAACGATTTCCCTCTGGAGTGTTGCACACCTATCCTTTCAGTGATTCCAAAAAAACGCTATATGGAAACACAGTTGCTTAGCAACGTTGGGAGATCCCATTTTGAATGGTGGTAATGCAGAGAGAGCCAGAAATGCAGCAACCAGCCTCCACAGGCAGCTGTCCAAAGTGCAGAATTACAGAAGACAATTAGTCCCGTCTTTAGTCAAGTAGAAACTCAATTGAGATCACAGAGAATGCAGCAGGAAAATCTAGAGAGAGGCTGTTCATAGAATAGTGTAAACACTACAACACTGTTTTACCCAATTTTATATTCTTCACATTGAGGTTTGTTGCTTCAGCCTGTGCGGACGTAAAATTGGCTTTCCTTGGGGAAGGCTGTGTTTAATCAGTTCCTATTGAGTGGGCCGCAAGTGCACATGACTGGTCTTGTCAGGTAATCATGTATCTTGGGCTTGGATTGGATGGTTTTCAGCTTCAGCTGCTTGTTTCTGTGGCTCCAGAATCTTTGCCTGATGGCAATTAGGAAGCATGTTATTATATTATGGTAAAGTGTATCTCCATATTTATTATAGAAAGCTCTGCAGTCACAGCTATAGTTGAGTTTTTTATTTTCTTAACATATTCTGTCATGGTTATCAAGGCTGCATTTAATTGATCACAAATACAGTAAAAATGTAGTATTGTTAAATATTATTACATTAAAATTACTATTAATATTTGTGTTATTATTAACATCTGTGTATGTAGTATATATGATATATACTAATATCTATTATATGTTAAAACATAAATTTTGAGCAGACACTTGAAAAACACTTGAATTTTCAGCAGTCAGTGTTGAAAACAGCTGTGCTACTTCATGTTTCTGTTGGAAGTGTGATGCATTTTCTTTTTCCTTTTTTTTTTTTTTTGACAGAAAGTTGGAGAAACAGCATTTATTTAATATAGAAAATAAGAACATTTAACATAGAAATGAGAAATCCATCTTTACTGTCAGGTTTGATCAATTAAATGCATCCTTAATAAGTAAGTATTATTTAATATTGCTAACAGAATGGTTATTGGTTTTTGAACAGTAAGATTTTACTGCTCACCAAGCCTGCATTTATTTTATCCAAAGTACAGCAAAGTAGTAAATTTTTTAAATATTTTTATTGTTTAAAAAGCAACTTTTTTTTTTTACTTTTTCTAATTATATATATTAAAAATGCAATTTATTTCTGTGATCAAAGCAAAATTTTCAGCATCATTACTTCAGTCTTCATTGTCACATGTTCAAGAAACATTATGTTATTATTAATATTATTGTTATCAATATTTAAAACAGGATTCTTTAATGATGGAAAGTTGCAAAGATCAGCATTTATTGTAAATAAAAAGCTTTTAAAAACATTATACACTATACCATTCAAAAGCTTTTAGTCAGTTTAATTATAAATTATAGAAATTAATACTTTTATTTAGCAAGGATGTTTTAAATTGATCAAAAGTGATGATACAGACATTTATGATTCTACTAAATATTTCTATTTCAGATAAATGCTGTTCTGAACTTTCTATTCATCAAAGAAACCTGAAAAAATTAAACTCAGCTGTTTTCAACATAATAATAATAATTAATGTTTTTTGAGGAGCAAATCAGAATATTATTCTATTATTTCTATTATTCTATTATTTATTAAAACATAAATTATTCTTGATTATTCCTGTGGTGGCATAGTTGAATTTGCAGCAATCATTGTTAAAAATAGCTGTGCTTCTCTTCATGTTTTTGTGGAAAGTGTGACCCTTTTTCCAGGATTCTTTAATGATTAGAAGGCTAAAAAACAGTGTTTTATAACATTTGCAACACTTTTGATCAATTCAGTGCATCCTTGATAAATAAAAGTATTATTTAAAATTGCCTGATTATTGTTTTTTTCCAGTTTCTCTCATTTACGAACTGCCACAGCATCACAGACTACAAAAATGTAAAAATATCCTTCCCGTTTCTTGAAACCAAATGGAGCTTAATATTACTTGTTTATCACTAGCAATCTAGGGAAGCAGGGAATGATATCCGGCAGATATTGTCTAAATCAAGGCAAGAAAAAATAATGTTGCATTTGCTTTCTCTTCAATACAAACATCTGTTCCTGAAATTCAACTCTCTCTGCATAAATTCATGAAAACACTGCAAATTTACATTTTCAAGAATGACACAATGGGTCAGCACTCCTCAAATCCCTGTGCAGGGCCAGACGCTATGCAAATTGAAGTATGCTACATTGTGTTATGGCACTGTGTGTTGGGTATTTTGATGGGCAATCAAAATAGGCCTTTCATAGTAGACTCCAGGTTGAGAATTAATCATTTATTTAATAACTGAAAACTGGAACAGATACGCCTGTCCGCCTGTATTCGTGTTCCCGTGTGCTCATCTTGTCACATGCACAGCGTTGCTTAACAATAACACAAACCTTTTGATGTCGCAGAGTGTTTTGTGATTCACATTTACATTATTTTATCAGGCTGCTGTTTTTACTAATGGATAATTCTCACATGATGTGTTGATGAAGAAAAAAGGTTAATGTTGTTATGATTTTGCATTTTCTACTTCATTTTAAAAGGTTAGTTGGACTTCTATGATCTAAAAAGCTGTAATTACAGAGACGATGCTTTGTTCATTATTGGCAAAGTCCACTTCTAACATAAAGATTCACTGAACACCTTGTCATCCAAGATGTTCATTTCTTTCTTTCTTCAGTCGTAAAGAAATTAGGGGCACCATATCAGTCCATTATATGGAGAAAAATGCTGAAATGTTTGCCTCAAAAAGCATAATTTCTTTACGACTGAAGAAAGAAAGACATGAACATCTTGGATGACAAGGGGCTCAGTACATTATATGTAAATCTTTGTTTTGGATGTGGCCTTCTCCTTTAAAACACGTTCCACCATCCATGTAACAAAGAATTGTTTAATCATTGCTTTGTAGTTAAACCAAATCATAGCAAGTTAATCAAGTTGCATGTCACACTTTGTTCTTCTTTTATTCTTCACACATAGTCACGACAGCAGCCATGTTCTCTTTCCCCCAGACTTGATCTCTCACCTCCTGGACTCTGTGGTTGACCCGCTAACTGAGGAGGTCAGGCAGTTGAAGTACGAGCAGATTGTCGTGCCGGAATCGTACAGCGGTCCTCGTCTCTCCTTCCCGCTGAGCGTGACTGATACCAATGCCCTGCTCAGCGCCTTTAAAGAGGAGCAGGTACAACACCATAAAACTTTCACTAATAGTCTGAACAAATATGAGCCTTCTGGCCAAAACCAAAATCATCTTGTACATTATTTATCTCTGTCTAGCAGACTTTAATTAGTCTTTATATTGTGCTACACTAACGCTCAAAAGACTGAGGTTGGTAAGATTTTTAAAATGTGCTGACCAAGGCTTTTATACAGTAAACAAAATAATATAGTGAATTGATTGCAATTTAAAACAACTGTTTATTTTAATGTTCTTGGTAACTTGTTCTTGTGATGGAAATCTGAATTTTCAGCATCGCTACTTCAGTCTTCAGTGTCACATGATCAGTGTTGGGGGGGAAACTTGATTTGTAATCAGATTACTTTTTCAAGTAACTAGTAAAGTAACACATTACTAGTTGAAATAGTTGAAATAAGTAATGCGAGTTACTTTGCTTTCTTTTTTTTTTTTTTTTCGATTGAGACCTAGAAATTAATATAAACTGTTAAATGCATACTCAGAATATACCGCAAAACTGTGATAATTAAATGTTAAATTACACAAATATACTTTTATGTATTTAATCTCTCTGCTGACCATTGTTGGTCCAATTCTTTTTAAGAATCTTAAAAAAAAAAAAAAAAAAGATTTAAATTTTTTTTTTTTTTTTTTTTTTTTTTGCTTTACTTTTTTGATTTAATGCTGAAATCAGAGTGTTATTGTGATTAATTTATTTTTATTTCATCAGCCCAGGTGTGGAAAAGTTAGATTTTCCATAATTGCGTTACTTTCTAGTTACTTTTTTTAGGGAGTAATGCAATATTGTACTGCATTACTTTTAAAAGTAACTTTTCCTAACACTGCACATGATGCTTCAAAAATCATTCTAATATGCTGATTTGTTGCTCAAGAAACATTTGTTATTATTATTGATGTTGAAAATTGTACTAAGTAATCCATAATTTATTTTTATTTTTTTTTGTATTTTGTATTAAAAGTAAAAAAAAAAAAAACAGCATTTAATTAATATTTTTTTTAAATTATAAATGTCTTTACTGTGACTTTTGATAAATATAATGTGTTCTTGTTGAATAAACATATTAAACTCTTTAAAAAAAAAAAAGAAAAAAAAATCTTACTGACCTCAAATTTTAGTAAAAAGTAGTGTATATGTAGACCTTGTAGACCATATATTTATATATTTATATTTATATTTATTTAATATATAGTTCTATTTACAATTATAAATTATAAAATATTTTTAATAAACCATATAAAAATATTTTTGTTTTGTACAGTTCTATTGATATTTAGGTAACACTTTATAAGGTTCATGAGTTAACATGAACTAAGAATGAACAATTCTTCTACAGCATTTATTAATCTTAGTTAATATTAATTTTAGCATTTACTAAGGCATTATTAAAATCGCATTAGTTAATGCACTGTGAACTAACATGAACAAACAACGAGTGACTATTTTTATTAACTAACATTAGCAAAGAGTAATAAATGTATTATCTAATATGAACGAACAATACATTAACTAATGTTAACAAATGACACCTTAAAGAAACTGCATCCAGTGACAAATGTATGATTACATCTCATTTTCAGACTCTTCATGGCAAATATGTGCTGCAGCTACTGTATGAAACAAAGAAGTTCTTGAAACAGATGCCAAACGTCATATACCTGTCGACATCCTATGCCAAAGAGATAACTATATGTGGTGAGACACAAGTATTTTGTACTGTGGAATCCACCCCAGATTTGTTGCAGCAGCAAATGTGAATTTTTTGGTAGCTTGTATGGAAAAATAGCGATGCCTGCATGAATGAATGAGTGCTTATTTATTTTGCACTTCATAAAGCACTTCAATGTACCTCAATGGGCTCCTCACAGCCAGACCTGAACCATTTCGTACTCAACAGCGCTCCAGATTCAATTAGTACAGAAAAGCTTGCATGAATAACTGAATTCCCGTCTTGGAATACTCTAAAAGAGGTCGCGTTATACCATTTAAAGTGTTTGCATATTTTCATCACAGATTCCAACATTTGATTTTCATTCCCTGAAAGGATAAACAGCTTTTGTATCTTTCACACAGGCGATCTGCATGGTAGACTGGATGACTTACTGCTTATATTTTACAAGGTAAATGTAGATTGATTGTTTAGATATAGAAAATGATTTCTAGTAATTACATTTTAGCATATTGGTGCAGGGGTAATGTACCTAAGCAAAGCAAAAGAATGGGTTCATTATAGCCATTTGGGCATTACTTGTGACATATTACATTCAAGATCTATTGCCTTATTACCCAGAACGGTCTGCCCTCTGCGGAGAACCCTTACATATTCAATGGAGACTTTGTGGATCGAGGAAAGAAATCGACAGAGATTATCATTATTCTGTTTGCCTTCCTACTGCTCTACCCCGACCACATGCATCTTAACAGAGGCAACCATGAAGACCACATCATGAATCTCAGGTAACATGCTAGATCACCCATTCTGAAGGCATGAATTTTAATAAAGCAATAAAAAGTCAAAAAAGTTTTTCTAGGCATACCATGAGTAGGATGCCCTCAGAAAGCATGTTTTTGTTCCGAACTGAGTTAAAAATATTATTTATATTGTTAGTGTATAAGCTTTTTATGTTCTTCCAGATACGGATTCACCAAAGAAGTCATGCAGAAGTATAAGGTATATTTTTATATGTGCTTTATATAATAATATTTTGATTATAGGTAACTTAAAAGGAATAGTTCACCCAGAAATTAAAATAGTCATTAATTACTCATTACTCTCATGTCGTTCCAAACCCATGAGACCTTTGTTTATTTCCAGAACACAAATTAAGATATTTTTGATGAAATCCAAAAACTTTCTGACCCTGGGTGAGTAATTAATGACAGAATTTTCATTTTGGGGTATACTATCACTTTAAATCAGAAGTTTCATAGCATTTAAAAATTTATATATATATTTTTTCAATCTTTAAAGCAGGTACCCTTAAAACTCTATATATAAACTTTTTTTTTTTTTTTTTTTTAAATAGCTTGTGAGGTTTACTGACGAATATTAGATGTCACCGCCACCTACTGGACAAGTAAAGATATGCACATTAACTTCTGCTTTTTTTAATAGACTCATGGCAGGGAAATCCTCCAGCTTCTTCAGGATGTGTTCAGCCTGCTTCCCCTTGCAACTGTCATCGACAACAAAGTGCTTATTGTTCACGGTGGCATATCGGACAAAACTGATCTGGACTTTCTGAGCACTGTTGAAAGGCATAAAGTAGGTCTTTTATTTACTTTCGGATGGGTTTACAGCAGGGTCAGAAATAAACCATAATGTTGTCTTTAAAGTCAAATCAAATCAATATTTTAAACTTTTGTCAATAACAATAGACTGTTTAAAATTGTATCTAAATTCTACATGTAAAAAACAGGAGCTCATAGTGCTGCAATATTATTTTAAAAATCATTATTGTAGATGATTGCTCTTTATATTGTAATAATGATTATTAGTATCGATTTAGAAAACAATATAAAATGTTTTTGTTTCGTTTTGGACACATCACATTCTGGCTTCACAGACAAACATGTCGGTCCATGACGTTAGCCAAGTCTAGCACAAGTTATGCGAAAACTCCCGTTATAATCATTGAAGCTACGTAATTAATCTTTTATATTATTTACAAACAGCTCCGGTGTTCGAGTGATCTAAGAAGTGCCTCTGATTGGTGCGTTTTCAACGCTGACTAATCGAAGCACCTCTGATTGGCCAATGCATTCCTAAATTCAACAGAAATGCGTTTGATTGGTTATAAAGCTCAATGCTGCACAACAGCGCTAAGCAATCTAAAGCAGTATGAGCGAATCTAAATCACTTTTTATTATTTTTCACATTTAATTTTAATCGCTACAGACATAATACGTTGTTTAATTGTGCAGGGGTATTTTTTTGTCCATTTGTTATGAATTTCTGGGGCGTTTTTGTTCATTTTGGTGGCATTTTTGCCACAAGCCCTTGTTAATTTCCATCCCTGATTTATAGTATATTCTTTCTTTTGACATAATTTTTTTTCCATTTAAACCTATAATTCATGTCCATTTCTTTATTTATTTATTTGGACTTTCTGAGCACAGTTGTGAAATATGAAGTAGATTTATTTTTTTTATTATTTGGAGGCTTCCTTTTTACATAACATAATTTTAAGTTAAATCTATAGTTTGTTTGTAGCTATGTAGCTATGTAGTAACGAAGTGCATCTACTTTGCAGGTTAAGTCTGCACTCAGGTTTCCCAAACGTAGCATTGATCATCTCAACGTCCGTGCCTGCACTCGCAGCAGCAGCAGACACAGCGGCAGATCCAAGTTAGACAGCCCTTGCTCCTCTGGCCGTACCAGTCGTGCCTCCCGCAGAAGGAAGAAGCACCTCACCAAGCAGGGGAGCTGCTCCTCTTCCTCATCATCTTCATCCTCCTCATCATCCGTGTGCTCCCCTCGGGTCTCGTCGCGGAACACTCCACGTCGACCTCCGCCGTCCCCCAGTCTGCCAAGCCCCACCGACGTGCTCCAAGTGCCTTTCCTGGACTCCTTCGTCTCCTTAGAGCCCCCCGAGCCACCCAGAGAAGAACTGGAATGGCAGCAAGTGAGTTGAAATGGTTCCCAACAAATGTTGTGCGTTTTGTCGGTAAGAGTATGTGACAAATAGCTTTTGGAACTCCATTTGGCTAAAACCTCCAGTACAGAATATGACTCACTTTATTGCAGGAGATGTGAGATTTTTGCACCAACCAAGTGAACGTTCACAGAAAGTTGTTTATGAATTATAAAAGAGCATGGGTTTTGTGCTTAGAAATAATACATTGAGAACCACAGTACCACGTATTTCTAGAGTCAGTATATACCCTTCTGGTCCTTGAATGTGGTAGTTGCGTTGGTGTCTATGCAGGGTCAGAAAGCTCTTGGATTTTATCAAAAATATCTTAATTAATATCTTAATATCGTAATACTGTGGCTCAAAGTATAAATTCTACTTCTGGCCCGAAGCATTTTGCTGTCTTTATACCTGTTTCAGCTGTTTCAAGTTTTAGTTAATGATTTAGTTAATAATAATTGTACTGATCTCAATGGAAGTATTTAAAATCATTTAATAATTCTTAAACATTTAAAATGATGGAAAAGTATAAGCAGATGCTTTGCAAATATGTGTTATTTCACATGGTCATAATTTGTCTAATACAGGTTGTTGATATCTTGTGGAGTGACCCTAAAAATCAAAACGGCTGCAGTCCGAACTCTTTTCGCGGTGGAGGCTGTTACTTTGGGCCGGACGTGACTCAGACTCTACTGCAGAAACATGGCCTCTGTCTGCTCATCAGATCACATGAATGTAAACAGGAGGGCTATGAGCTTTGCCACAGTGGACAGGTGAACACTGGAGCACAGAGCATGATCATTTTAGCTTTTGTCGTAAAAACGTTATCAGAGATTTCTTACAGTCCTGTAAAGCTGCAGTAACGTCAGTTTTTATAGGAACACTCGCATGTTGAGGATAAAGACAAAGCTAAAGAACGAAAGGGCACAACAGTTCAGTTTTGATTTTAAAGGGAACCCCAGGTATTAAGACTTAATAGAATGTAAATGATCTCTCTTACTGAAATATGTAGTAGAAAACCCATGAAAGATTAATGTTATTTAAAAAATCCACATAGTTTTATACATATTTTGGACTACAAGGGGTGCTGTTATTTTGCTGACATGAAATAGCTGCATTCACTGATGCTTCCTGTTGCTATTTTTACTGCAAAAAAAAAAACTAAAATACTGATACAATAACCATCAACAGGCATCTTCCCATTCTTTTCTCTTCTTATTGCTAGAAAAGCAGCGAAGACCTACATTGCTTCTCTTGCTACCCTTCGGCTGAAAATTACAACAAAAAGCCACACAATGTGGCATCGTATCAGTATTGTATTTTCCGAGTTGTGCTGTGGTAAAAGTAGCAACAGGAAGCGCCAGTAGCTCAACGAGCGCAACCATTTCATGTCATCAAAGTAATGATAATCCCCCATAGTCCAAAATGTGTATAAAACGATGTGGATTTTTTAAATAACCTAAATCTTTCATGGGTTTTCTATTACATATTTCAGTAAGAGACATCATTTATGTTATATTAAGCCATAGAAGTGTTAATACTCAGGGTTCCCTTTAAGGAGTTTTTTAAACTTGTACGTCTTTTGGTACCAGCATTTTTTTTTTTTTTTTTTTATTCAAGGTTATCACCATTTTCTCTGCATCTAATTACTATGAAGAGGGTAGTAACCGTGGGGCGTACGTCAAACTAGGGCCTGAATTGGTCCCACGCTTCTTCCAGTATCAAGTCAGTCGGAGCACCAGAAAACTCACACTTCATCAAAGGTATTCTCGCCACACCTTCGAAAACAAATAGGTGTTAAATGCATTACCAGTCAAAAGTTTTTGAACAGTAAGTTTTGTAATGTTTTTTAAAGAAGTCTCTTCTGCTCACCAAGCCTGCATTTATTTGATCCAAAGCACAACAAAATCTAAATTTTGAAATATTTTACTGTTTAAAATAACTGTTTTCATTTGAATACATTTTAGAATGTCATTTATTCCTTTGTTTTCATTTATTCATTTGTTTTCATTATTCCTTTGTTTTTTTTCAGCATCATTATTTCGGTGACGTGATTCTTCAGAAATCATTCTAACAGTCTGATTTGCTGCTCAAAAACATTTATTATGTTATTATTTAGCTTTGATCACAGGAATAAGTTGCATAATAAAAGTGACAAATACATAAAAAATTTAATTTTACAAATATGTTTACAATATACAAATGTATTTTGGATCAAATAAATGTAGATTTTGTGAGCAGAAAATATTACTGTTCAAAAACTTTTGACTGGTAGTGTATATGGAACAGTGTGACTGGTTACATATTAGATGGAGGTTCTCATGCACCCATATTAATTTGTTTGTGTGTGTGAGTTTTAGGGTTCGGGTAGCAGAAGGTTCAGCACTCAGGGCTCTAAAGGAAAAGCTGTATGCTCACCGCTCTGAGCTAATGGCTGCCTTTCAACAGTATGACATAGACAACACAGGTTATGTTTCATTATATTATGGTATGCATTTGCAGGTAATTTATAATTGGAAGGTTAAACCAAAATTGTTCTTGTGTCTACCGCTTGCAGGTCGCATCTCCACTAGCGAGTGGGCACAGGTGGTGGAGTCTGTTCTGCGATTGGATCTGCCATGGAGAACCCTGCGCCCACGCCTGGCCCGTCTTGGTGCAGATGGCAATGTAGAGTATGAATCCTGCTTTGAGGACATCAGCCCTGGAGACCCCATTCCTCCGGTTATATATCATTTATGGTTTATATTTAAGTAGTTATGTGATATTGCTTATATTTTGACTTTTATTTTAAAAATATTGCACCTAAGTCGGTGCTGTTAGCATAGCGATTAGAGCACTGACATATAGTGCAACTGCACCTCTGGCGACCCGAGTTCGGGTTCCACCCCACACTTTCCTGTCATTGTCTACTTAACTTAATTTTTTTGTTTATTTTTAGGTAACACCAAACTTGGCTGAAACTCTTTATAGATATAGAACTGACCTAGAGATAATATTTAACATCATCGATAAGGATCACTCAGGTTAGTGCCACTGCTTTCCTGAGTGTTCACTAAGATTAATTCTGGTTATTATATGCTAATCATGATCCAACTCTCCTCCCTCACACGTAGGTCAGATCTCAATTGAGGAGTTTCGTCAGACATGGAAGCTCTTCAGTTCTCATTTGGGGGTGGCTGTGAATGACCAGACGATTGACGATATGGCTCGAAGCATAGACTTTAACAAGGATGGCAGCATTGATTTTAATGAGTTCCTGGAGGCTTTCAGGGTGGTGCATAAACTTGACGTCAAAGAGCAGCAGCAGGGTTAATTCTGGATGAGCAGATTACAGAAAAGGCAGATTTACAAATCATGTTTGGCTCTTCATCTTTTTTTTTTTTTACAACTTGTGGACAAGAAGTTATTCATTTTCACTCTCCAGGATTTGCATTTTTCATAAAGGTAAGACTTTTCAGTCTTCCTGCCATTTGTAATCTGAATGAATAAAAAACTGTTTAAATACAGTGAAATATTCACAGAATAAATAGTCACAGCTATTGTTTAGTACTGTAATTCACAAGTGCAGTATAATTGTTCAACAATACATAACCCTGTAATTGTGACTTCACTTTGAGTCATGAGTCATTTCTGTTGTAGATATTTCTTTGATATTAACAGCCGTTTTCATCTTGTGCGTGGTTTACATGACATCTTTTATTATCAAACCTAAAATGTTAATTTACGCCTCCACCATACGAATTCCAAAGGTCAATTTTCTCTCAACATATAAATGCTATAAATATTATCATATTTAATAACCTTATACATTTAGTGTTTATTTTTATCAAATATATATATAATGTATTTATTTATTAATTATTATTATTATTAAAAATATTTTAAAAATTAAATGTAGAATTGCATTGTCATATTAAAGTACTAAATCAATAAAAATTAAATAAAAATATAAAAACTCAAATTAAAAAAATGACAATTACTGAAATTACTAAAACTTAAAGTAAAATTAAATTGTAACACTGCAGAAAATGATTTTCTTCCTTACTATTTTTGTCTTGTTTTCTAGTATAAATATCTAAAAAATCTTAAGTCAGGATGCATTTACTGGACAAGTAAAATGACTAAAGATATTATGTCTTGTTTTGACCCAAATTGTGTTAGTTTTTGCTTAAAACAAGCTAAAATAGCTGCCAATGGGGCAAGAAAAATAATCTTGTTTAGCCTTTGATTTAAGATTATTTTTCTTACCCCATTGGCAGATATTTTTGCTTGTTTTCTGAAAGAAATTTAGTTTTTGCTTAAAACAAGACATATTACTTGTCAAGTAAATGCATTGTGATTCAAGAATTCTTAGATATTTATACTAGAAAACAAGACAAAAATACTAAGGAGGAAAATATTTTTTTTGCAGTGAAAATATTATTAATCAAAGTATTAATAGTATAGTAGTACTACTAAAGAAACACTTATCTGCATTCACTCAGGTATAAAAGAAAAAAATGCTATTGGATTTTATGCAGTGTTTTTATCTGAAGTCATCTGAGTTGACTTGCTGTTGCTCCTCTTAACAAAAAAAAACATTCCGTCTGTTTCTGTTTTCATCCTGTTTTGAAGAAGAGTATCCAGGAGGTTATAAACTCCTGTTATTCTGTTTTGTGTCTCCTCCCCTTTTTTCTCCCTTTCCCTTCTCTCTTGTCTCATCTTTTAACTCCATCTGCTCAAGACTCCTCTCTCTAGAGTTCAGTTTGCCTGAGTGATCTTCATCTATGGTCTGACACTCTTTTATCTCGAAAGCGTCTTTTATATGGTGGAATTTGCTCAATCATGGTTGGTTGGAGAGGTGCACTCCTGTGTGTATTTTTGTCCCAACTCTGGATGCAAACTCCAGGTACAGTATCATGATTAATTAATTATTATCAGGTTAAGCCACAGGTAAATCATTGAAGGATTTTTTTTTAGACCTTCAATCTGCATTGACTAAGAATTTTAGTTGTTGTGATTGTTGAGAGTTCAAAGTTGGTCTGTGTGCATGTATATGATTTCTTATGGGTTTCACTTAGGCATTGCTGATAAAGGCTGCAGTGGTTTTGGGAACTTGGAAAATGGTCGTATGTTTTTCCGTTACGGAGGACTGTATGTTACCTTCACCTGTAATCCAGGATTCCGGATCCACGGATACCGTACTAGCAGCTGTGTGTCTGGACAGTGGGCCAGAGACCCACCACTGTGTGTGGGTTAGTAAATTCATATGTTTGTATATAAAAACGCATGAAGCAAATTAATTACAAATGACAAAGCTTGTTTAAAATAAACTTCCATGGTTAATTTATTGGATTGTATTTGTATATGGTTTCATAAGTTGTTTTATAGGATTATTAATATAATGCTGATACTTATAGCCATACCATAAGTTGATTTTTACCCCCAGCGTCAGGATGTCCCAGCCCTGGTGATCTCCTGCATGGCAATACTGTGGTTTCTAAAGACAGATCTCTGGCCTTCTTCAGCTGTGACACTGGATTCAGTTTGTTTGGATCTGCTCTTCTCTTCTGCAAGGGGAAAAGCTGGAACGGCACTAAGCCTGTGTGCAAGGGTATGTCATCTGAATCAAGCGTAAATGCCAAGACTGTTTGATCTAATAACATATACCATTTTTTGCCATATTGTTTTTACATTACTGCTACAATGATATCCTGTAAAACTGACCTGTCTGTTTGCTTTGGCTCGTTATGGTTTCTTGGTTCTTACAGTGGCTGATATCATGAGTGTTCTTCATCTGAAGCAAGAGCCTTTACATAGCCATGATGTTCCAAGCCTAAAAGTTCACTTGCATAGCCATTTAAACACCCTAGCTATCACCGCTCCTAAGGATGCTTTTTTAAAAACAGCGTTGCTTGGGGCCCCTCACATCAAACTTGACTTTACAGACCTCAAGCAGAAAAATATTGAGAAACCAGTAGAGAAAAAGCCCTCAAAGATTCTATTGTTTGACAAAACACAGCACAGCGGAAGACCTGAGCCAATCAGCAACTTTGAAAACTTCAAAGATCCAATCAGGAACGCCGATCTGCAGAAATCTATGCCGGTGACGTCTGCGAATGTCAACACGATCTCATTAGCCACTTCTTTTCAGAAATCCTCTTTTTTGAGCACCACACCAACCAGCTTCGTCATTCCAGCGATGAACGCTCAACAGGTCACGGATCAAACATTTACTGAAGCGCCATACAGAAGAAACAAAACAGGTTATCAGTCCACAATAGATCAATCAGTCATTTTAGCTGCTAAGACTTTACCAGAATACATTAAAAATAATTCATACTGGATCTCAACTACATCTGCACCGAACATCATCACGTTAGGGACAGATGTTCATCTACAGTCAGAGACTTTCATCAGAGACCCTCATAAAGTCACCACTGAGAGTTTTGCATTGGTTTCCAAACATGAGTCTGTTTCCTTTGCACCCATTATGGGGTCTACAGCTCCATCTACCTCCGGAGAACTCTATGAACAAAAACCAGATGTCCAGGAGACATCTCCACCACCAGATACCACTGGATATACATCATCTACCATGGAGGTCTTGACGACAACCACCCAGCTAGTGTCTGACCTGCATCTTGCGACTCCAACAGACGTCCACCATTTCACTAACGTTACTGATGATCATCAAATAAATGGAAAAAGCAATCAGAGTGATTCCAAACAAGCATTTGATACTTCAGCATGGAAAGATCTTCCAAGATTTCCAACCAGGATGCGTCGTCCAGTTTGTCCCTATCCTCCGTTTCCTTCCCATGGAACGTTCTACTTTCGGTCGATAAAGAATCCCAGCCCGCATCAGTATAAGCATTATATACAGTACGCATGTTACCCTGGATACACACTGACCAATGGTGACGTCTACAGCTATTGTCAACACAATGGACAATGGAGTGGCCAAACACCTCTCTGCTTAGGTGAGATATGACACATATTAGATCTAAATATGTAGGGAGGTCGTTTTTCCAGGAAACGTAGTAGTTGCGTTGCTGTCTATGCAGGCTCAGAAAGCTCTCGGATTTCATTAAAAATATCTTAATTTATGTTCTGAAGATGATCGAAGGTCTTACGGGTTTGGAACAGCATGAGAGTGAGTAATTAAAGACCGAATTTTCATTTTAAGGTGAACTGTCCCTTTAACAGTGTTGAATCAAGTTCTCACAGAAGACATTAAAATTGTCAGATTCATTGTTCGTAATCCTGTTTAGGTGTTTTTATTGTAGTATACTGACTCTTTCCTGTCACCACCCTCCCCTCTTATATGCCTGTAGATATTAAATGTGTAATATCCCACTCATCAGTTCTTAAAGCAGGTGACAGGCAGAAATGTTTAACACAGAGGGCCTTCGAACTCTTTTAAACGTCATCAGACACATCTGGGAATATGTTTATACAGATGGGCATTACTGTTTTGAACTCAAGTGTTCTGCTAAACTTATTATCTTATTATAAAAATGCACTTAAAAATGTCTTAATGAATCAAATTCAGTTTACCGCTGTGCTTTAGTGGGCTATTTTTGTTAAGCACAAAGTAATTTTAAAAATCATTTAATTGTCAAAAGTGTTTCCTGTATACACAAGGTAAATTCATTAACCCGGAGAATCTATAAGCCACTGCGGATGTGGGATTTCACTCTCAGCAGTGAACAAACCATGTCCTGTTCTCTAAACCTAAACCATGCCATGTAAATTAAATTATATTATTTGAAAGGGACCACTTAGACAGTCACTTTCGGTTTCACAAGCAGTTAAAAACAGACAGTTGAGGTCAAAAGTTTACATACATCTTGCATAATCTGCAAAATGTTAATTATTTTATCAAAATAAGAGGGATCATACAAAATGCATGAAACTTTTTGCATGATCAGGGTAAATGTAAGTTGTTGTTGTTTTTTTTTTTTTAAATCTTCTGGGAAACAATTATTTTCTGTAGCTTCTAAAGGGCAGTACTAAATGAAATGTATATATATTTAGGCAAAATAAGAAAAATGTACACATCTTCATTCTGTTCGAAAGTTTTCACCCTCTTGATGCATTGTGTTTACTTCTGAAGCATCAGTGAGCGTTTGAACCTTCTGTAATAGTTGCATATGAGTTTCTCATTTGTCCTCGGTGTGAAAAGATGGATCTCAAAATCATACAGTCATTGTTAGAACGGGTTCAAATACACAAAAATGCTGAAGTAAAAAACAAAAATACATTTCATACATACAACAGTGGGCAGTTTAATTGTTCAGGACGAACAAGGGACTCATGAACAATTATCACTAAACCAAAAAACAGCTGTGAATCATTCAGATAACAACACAGTATTGAGAATCAAGTGTATGTAAACTTTTGAACAGGGTCATCTTTATAAATTAAACTATTATTTTCTCTTGTGAACTATATGTAAACGTCTTTTATGTCTCTTATTCAGGTCAGTACTAAATAAAAAATAACAGGAATTTTGTTTTGGTAAAATAATTAACATTTAGCAAATTCTGCAAGATGTATGTAAACTTTAGACCTGTGCAGTGGCTTTGATCATTACTAGTTGTATCTCATTTCCTTTAATTTCAGAGTTGACGCCTTGCTCCTTAAACAATGGAGGATGTTCTCAGATCTGTCATGTCAATGAACAGAATCGTGCCCAGTGCCTTTGTAAACCAGGATTTCTCCTTCTGGAGGATCAGCGCACCTGCCGAGGTAAGAGTGGAACTGCATGCACATTTAATGTTGTTATCTACTGACTGTGGTATCATTACCACTGCAATACAACCACGCAGTAGCATTCTTTAGACATGCAGACTCCAGTGATTATAGGTTTTCCACTTTAGGAATGGCAGCTTTCTTTCTTTCTGTTATGAGGTGGTCCTGACACCAGGTTAACAGCTTGTTTATGCATCCTTGACCTGTGTGTCATAGATTTATGGTTTTGGTTTCAAACCAGCTGTGTTGTGTCTGTTCAGCCTTGAATGCCTGCATGACTCCAAGGCTTTGAATTTTTTACCTATATCAGGAAATGCCTGTTGTATAGAGTTCAAACACAAAATACAGCATGTGTATGAGGTTCACATGGTGTTTAAGAGTTATCCATCATTCATATAAGAAGGAAAAACACAATGTACGCTCCTAAAAATAGTTTCCAAAAGGGTTTCTCATTTTTTGGGTTTCCTTTTATTTTGTTATCTAATTATCTGTTTACTTCGTAATGCATCTGCATATTTTGAATATATATATTCCTCTTCATCAGTATGTTTGCATTCATGCGTTCATGCTTGTAAGAATGTGTGCAGGAGTTTTTCATGTGCCTATCTGTGGTATTTTTAGATTTGGACGAATGTGTGGAGGAGTTGCACCTGTGCCAGCAAGGCTGTCAAAATACCTTGGGCTCTTACAGGTGCAGTTGTAATCCAGGGTTTCAGCTCTCTTCAGATGGGACATCCTGCTCTGGTGAGTGAATCGGAGTCTGGTGTGTGCTGATGCACTGCCAATGACAAAAATCATTCCTAAAGGGGTCATCGGATGCCCATTTTCCACAAGTTGATATGATTCTTTAGGGTCTTAATGAAAAGTCTGTAATATACTTTGGTGTAAAACAACATCCTTTTTACCTTGCCAAAATCAGCTCTGCAAAAATCATCCTGTTCTGATCAAGGCTGCTTTAAATGTTAAAGAGCTCTGTTTGCCCCGCCCCTCTCTTCTCTTTGTGGAGTGACAAGCCTGTTTACTGCAGCTAAACTAACTACCACGTTATTAGGAAAGGCGATCGCAAAGATTCATAAAAAAAAAAACCTTATACTCACTTCTGCTGTAAGTGAAGCTGGATCACGAATGATTTGCACGAACATAGACGGATATATGTAGATCAGGAGGCGCACATTTGTACATACACTGCCAACACACATTAATGTTCAAACAACATGTAAAAGTGAACTTAGCATCCGATGACCCCTTTAAGGTTGCAGTGTGTCATTTAGTACCACTAGTGGCCCCTAACGGAAAATAATTTATTTATTTTTGGCCCCTTGCAAAAAATAAATAAATTAAATAAATAAAAAAATTAAATAAATACAATTTAACTAAATCAAATTAAAATGTAAAAATATAATAAATAATGGTTTTAATAATAATGGTTTTAGACATTAATGAGTGTGAGGCGACAGCGCTCCTCCAGCACAGGTGTGAGTGGAAGTGTGTAAATCTGCCAGGAAATTACAAATGTATCTGCCCTCGAGGATACAGACTGCACCGTAATGGACACCAGTGTGAAGGTCAGCACACAGCAGATAGATACGGACTCTAATATACATGCATGTATATACTAAACACATAAAAAAATCTTTGTAGGTATTAATTGAAAGATGAATTCATGCTCAAGTGTTCTTTTTTTTTACATTTGTCAGATGTTAACGAGTGTGAACTGAAGAATGGCAGCTGTTCTCACCTCTGCATCAACCACAGAGGCGGCTACAAATGTGCCTGTCCAGAAACGCACCGGATATCCCCATATAACCCAAAAAACTGTCAGCTGGTAGACACACACACCAGCTCCTTACACTGACTCATATAACTTTATTTATTATCTTTTGTATTTAATGCAAAATATTTTGTATTTACGCACCCATAGGTATGTACGAATAAGCTCTGATGGTAATGGTGTATTTATCATTATAACTTGTTAATCATAGATTTCATGTGATGTCACACCCTTACAGAAACGCCCACATGGAGGGCAAAACGAGGCTTTCCTCCTCCACTAACAACCAGTTACTTTTAGTACTTAATGCAAACCTTGTAATGTAGTAAAGACAGAGATATTTGAAGGGATAGTTCACCCAAAAATGAAAATTCTGTCATTCAAGTTTGATTCTAAAGTATTTAAATTGTATTTTTAAATGAAAATAACCGATCGTCTCGCTAGATAAGACCCTTCTTCCTTGGCTGGGATCGTTTACAACTGCATTTGGGATCGTTTGAAGCTGCATTTACACTGCATTTTGGAAGTTCAAAATCGTGGGCACCATACCAGTCTATTATATGGAGAAAAATGCTAAAATGTTTTCCTCAAAAAACATTATTTCTTTACGACTGAAGAAAGAAAGACGTGAACATCTTGGATGACAAGGGGGTGAGGAAATTATTTGTAAATTGTTGTTCTGGAAGTGGACTTCTCCCTTGACCATTTAGCTCATTGCGTTCAAATTCTGGACTCATTTGCTTGCCTGTATATGCATCATCAATAAGATGTGTACTGAATTTGATCTTTTAATATCACTGTTTTAAAGACATTAAGTGTTTTCAAATTTGTAAACGTTTTTAAATGAATGTCACGCTGTTTTTAGTGATTTTAAATGCAGGTGTTTTATATGTACTGCAAATGGCCAAAATTTTCATTTCGTTCATGTCTTTGGAGAACTGATCTAAATATTTGTGGATTGGAAACAGACTGAAAATTGACAAGCTTGTGATGCATTTCTATGGATGTTTTACCCGCCAGGTCTTCTAGTCAGTCACATGACTGAAAACTGAATTGACCAATTGTCCATACCTTGTCCCTTCTACTTGGTGCAATGGCACCACCTTGTGGTCACACTTAACACTTCCTGAGAAATGTTTTTTCATCTCCGTGGCATTTTTATTAAATATACATTTCTGTCTCTATGACAATGGGATTATTTAGCAGTTTTACTTGAATGTTTGGATTTTTTTTTGTTTTTTTGTTTTTTGACATAGTGACCTGCACTGTCATTGTGCATGCAGGTCACTGCACAATGACAGAGCAGGTAATTGTGTCACTTGCAGAACAACATATTAGCCAATCGCCACTTGGTGACAACCGAGCCACCGCGGTCGACGGTTGCCACCGGCAGTACTGCACGTGACGTCACACAATCTAACAAGCATAAAATAGAGTGTTTCTACAACAATTATTCTGCCGTGGCCGTGTTTAGCAGCGAGCGCAAGTGTCTTCGCAGCTGCTGGAAGAGATCCACGTTCATACGCACACGCACCATAGGCTAAAGCTTGCAAAACTCCGGGAAAAGTAATTACTATGACTATGTTAAAATAACCTTGTGATAAGATTTTATTTTAGACAAGTCGTGATAATTTGAGAAGGCAAAATTGAACAAACATAGGCTGTGATCAACTCCCTGCCTCTGTCTGTTTGGTCGTTACGTCTTAAAATCTTAATTTAACAAACAAAATGTTCCAAAAACATTTCTAAATTAACTTTATAAAGAAACAAAAAGAAAAATAATGTAATGGGAAAAAGAGAAAAAAGACTCGGGCTCCAGTCGGACTGGGAACAGGTTGGGCGAGGTTGTTACGAATTTATGCAACAAATGTTTGTTTAATATTTACTGTTTTTATTTTGTCTACTCTTTTAAACTGTATAATTTCTTTAATATTTACTATAGGCTGCGTCCGAAAACCTAGTCAGCTGACTTGATGCCTCGCTGCCTTATCAGCCAGTGACTTCGAAGGCTGCGAAGGAAACTCTAGAAACAGTTTCGGACAGACTTCAGAGGCAGCAGAACGTGACGCCGTTGCTAGGTAACCTAACGGTTAAGTTGTAGAATTTGTAGAAAAACGATCTTATACAGCTATATATAAATGCTTTAATAATACATAAAGTCCTCAATTTCATTACCAGTGTTGCCAACCTAGCAATTTTGTTGCTAAATTTAGCAACTTTTCAGACTACCCTAGCAACTTTTTCTTCCAACAGCACCTAGCAATAAATTTAGCAATTTTTAAAATTTATTTGGCAACTTTTAACAACTTTTGATAAGTGACTTAGACAATAAAAAGCCACATATTTTCCATTAAAATTGCACAGAAAGAGGAAACTAAAGATGCCTAGCAGTACACACATCACCCGACTTTGCTGCTCTTTGCAATTGTTCAATTTAATAATAATAATAATAATAATTGTTCTTTTATGACACACTTTGTTAGTATTCTTGTACCTGCGATTGTTGATCAGTTAATACACTGTACGAAAAATGGAAAATATACTGGTAATTTTCCAGGACATTATCCATTATCCATTGGAACCCTATAACCACCATGGAAAAAAAAAAAAAAAAAAAAAAACAATACAAAAAAATTATTTCATATTAACATAGTAGATTGTGCCCTATTTTACAGATTTTTCTTAGAGTGTAGCAAACTAACTAACTACTAATACACTGCTTAAAGCAGAATTATTGAGAACTTGTAGTATTATTAGTTTACTATTAGAAGAAAAAACTTAAATTGTAATCATTCAAAAATGTGTGTTCAATAATTCAGTGTATTTAAAAATACAGTTATTTATATGTTGACATTATATTACGCATATTATTTTACTTTTGTTGTTGTTGTTGTTGAGATTTGATGTTGTGACAACTTTGCGTCGTGATGTCACAACATCATTTAGCAACTTTTAGCAACAAATCGACCTTCCTTTAGCAACTTTATCTGAAAATTAGTTGGCAACACTGGTCATTACCCACCGAAGGTCTGTGTGTCGGAGAAGACGACTGGCAGCTACTTTTTGCTTAAATAAATAAAAGCACTGATGCAAGTAATATTGCAGAACAGGTCATTGTTATTAGTGGCTGTTTCGTTATTATTGGTAGTATATTGTAAATATTATTCTTATTCACTACTCATTTGAACCCTTTTAACATTTTTTTTTAAATATTATTACAAACACTATTATTTATCATGCTTTTTACACTATTACGATTCATAAAGAATATCATGGTCAAGATCTCATCTGTTATATAAAGTAACAAGTTTAATTTCACCCGAATATCTTTATTTATATAGCCTATATGATGCACACGCACAGGATTGTGGGAAATCGAAGGCAGCGAAGGATACATCTATGCTGCCTTCAAAATTCCATCAGATAAAGGTACCTCCAGAGACAGGGAGTGAAGCAGAATTAGAATTCGGACGTGCCTTGATGCCTTCCTGCCTTGGAATGCTGGCTCCGAAGGCAGCGTTTTAGAGCTTTCGGACGCAGCCATAGTGTTTTGTAGGCGGAAATAAACACGCACGTTTGTTATGTTTCAAAATTATATATCAACACCGCGCCACCTGTAGTTGGTCCATTACCACGGCGGTGGGAAAAAATCTGCCATCAACCCTAGCTACATCCACAAGTCTGTGTTTGAGGTCCAACTTTATGCAAAAAAGTTCTAAATCCTGAACACTGGAGCTGTTTGATGCAGTATGATTTCAGCATGGAGTTCCCCAAACCTCTGATGCCCAACATGATGCTGATAAGAGCGATAAACTGAAATTGGGAACTCGCCGACAAAGGTGAACATCTTATTTATACTCATTACTTGATACTTAAAGTAGGACAGCTGTATCCATAAAAGATTTGTATATGCTCTTAGACTACTGGCACACTAAATCAGTTGATTTGGTAAGTATAAATAAATTTGTTCGAATGTAGAATATTCACAACTTTCAGGACTCACACTGTGTGATTTTTAAACAAAATTTTACATTTTCAAAATAACTATTATCTGCTGGTAAACCCAGGCTGAAAATGGTAACAAAGTTCCTGGGATATCAGCCAGGAAAAAGCAGGCAATAGTTGAGCAGGACTTTGTACCTACGTTTTTGCAAGGGTCATTGTGATGCATGTGTACTGGCTCTTTATTTATTTTAACTCTCTTTGGTCAAAGCAGTTACTTTTGTCTTTTTCCAACTGCTACTCACATTTAAGAATGATCCCTAAACTAACATATTTAATTTAATCACACAGTTGGTTAATCCTGCAAGGAATTCACTCAGAAGAACAAAGGCTTAATCTAATTTGTTCCATACTGTGAAGAGGAGAGATTCGGAGAGAGTCAAGTTACACTAGACATTGACCACTCGTTGCCAGAACATAGAGACCCAGCGATGAAACCGGTTGCATTTGTGGGGTGCTTAATGCTCTCCTTTGCAGCTGTGGGAGCGACAATACAGCCTAGAAAACCTGTTTGGACTGGTTCACTTTTAGTGGTGCCGATGGATGGGAGTCACTGGACTGGTGTGAAAGCTGTAGCGGAGGAGATGGGCCGCAGGGGACACAAAGTGACGGTTGTCATTCCAGAGGTCAGTGTACTTCTAGGACCTGGAAAACACTACACTACTAGAACATTTCCGGTTCCGTATGGAAAGCAACAACTGGATGAACTCCAAGCTCGGAATGCTGAGGTAATGGAGAGTAAGCAGCTACCTTTGTTGGAGAAGATTAGCACAAGGATTAGCAACATGAGAAAATTTGTGGACCTCCAAAGAGCCACGGCTGAGAGTCTTCTATTCAACCAAGAGCTGGTGGAATTCCTGAGGAAGCAGAACTTTGATGCTGTACTCACCAGCCCAGCTGTACCAACTGGTGCCATCCTGGCTTATAACCTCTCCTTACCTGCTGTGTATATGTTGAGAGGCTTACCTTGCGGACTAGACTCGACGGCCACGGCCTGTCCAAACCCTCCCTCTTACATCCCAAGGTTCTTTACAAACAACTCGGACCGTATGTCTTTTCGCCAACGTGTGTTGAACGTTCTAGTGAGCATCGTAGAGCCGCTGCTTTGCAGACTGATATACTGGTCAACTGAGGATGTAGCATCCCGTTTCCTGCAGAGAGATGTACGTGTGGCGGAGATCTTGCGCAGTGGAGCCATATGGCTGCTGCGGTATGATTTCAGCCTGGAGTTTCCTAAACCTTTGATGCCCAACATGGTTCTAATTGGGGGAATTAACTGTGCCTTGAAAAACCCTCTTACGAAGGTGAGTGCAAGTTTAAAGCCTAGACGGAGAGTTTACCCAAAAATGAAAATTCTGTCATTTGCTCACCCTCATGTTGTTCCAAACCTGTAACCTGGTTAACACTGAGGTAGTCTTTGCACATCATCAGGTGGAATTAGGAATATCCTTTGGCTTGAGAAGCTTCTGGTTGTTTTAAAGGTGCAATAGGAGATCTTGGGAAATGCTAACACTGAAAGCGAACGTCCCACCCTCCCGTCCAAAGCCACGCCTCCCGAATGCATAAACGCACACAGACTAGACGACCAGAGACAGCATTTCTACAATACATTGTAACACTGAGTTGAAATGTTCAATAGTCCATTTAGGAAAACTGTGTTGTGCTAATAATGCACAGGTAATGAGAAAATGGGGGATATTTCCGAGTTTAACCCTTTCAGAATGGAATTTTTTTCACTGAACAAAACATTTTTTGTCCTCATGTTTTATTAGATTTTTCTCATGTCCACTATAATGGACGCCAGGATTTAAAATAAAATAAAAAACTGAATATCTTTGAATATGAGTCTTAATTTTACAATACAACCGGTACAAGTTGACGAGGCTACCATTAACATAACTCATAAAAGGTAAAATATGGGGTCCTTCCTCTTCCTGTCTACACTGTAAAAAACAAAAAACACAATTTGACAATTTGTTGAGTCAGCTTAAAATCATTTGTTGCCCTGCTGCCTTAAATTTTTAAGTTCAGTCAACTCAAATAAGTTTGGTCAACTTGAAATGTTAAGTTGTACTAAGTAACAACTTAGATATTTGTGTTTGTTAAACTTAAAAGCTGGGTAAGTAACCCAGCTGCCTTAAAATTTTAAGTTGAATCAACTCAAATATCTATGACGTCACTTAGAATAACTTAACATTTCAAGTTGAATAAACTTTTTTGAGTTAACTGAACTTAAAATTTTAAGGCAGCCGGGTAACAAATTATTTTAAGTTGACTCAGCAAATTGTTTTTCACAGTATAGTTGGTTATCATGTCTCTCTTTTGTGATGTCTGTAGCTCAATCAGATTAAGTTAGGAGTCAGATCTTCATTGTGATTGGTTGATCAGGGACCAATCAGTGACCAGGCATTGCTCATATTTTAAAAACATAACATTTTATTGGTTTAAACAAAAAATCATGATGTCCATTTCAATGGACGCAGGGTCTGAGGGGGTTAATAAAATGCCTCACGCTACCATACGCTCGTCCACATACATGGTGGACGGCGTGAGGAATAATGTACACAATTAAGCATGCATGCAACTCTGGTCACAAACAGAAAGGAAATTAATAACATAAAGAGAGCCAGATGTTGGTAGAGTGAGTCATCTCTTCACCTTTCCAGAACGTACAGATACACGTTATGCACATGCACAGTTGTCAATCTGCCACAAAACTACCGTAAATACTCTAGTGGCCGTTACAACATCATATGCCATTAACCGTGAGAACACTTTATAGTAAAGTTAGTAAAAATATTACAATACCAGGATGGAAGATCAGGTTATTGGTGTTAGGCTGCCATTCTCGCTCTGTCTGCACAGCGTATGCGAACACGCTAATTTTTGGTCCTACGCCTTCCAAAAAATATATAAATACAGAGAAATACGTTTAGACCACTTAACTTAATAACTGCTATCGAGATGTGAAGACACTTTCAACCAGCATAACAAAAATGTTTCTAAAGACAATCACCTATTGCACCTTTAATGTCAAATAGCCTCTATAAAAGATGGGTTATCTGTTCTTCTTAGAAATTAAATTACTGCATCACGATACGTGGAGGCTTTGTTGTTATCTTTGAACATAATTCAAGTATCAACAATGTTTAACAATGTCGATAATGTAATTCTGTTCACACTGGCTACGTTGTAATCATTATCCATCAAAGTCTGTGTGCAACTGGCCAACGTTAACGTTCCATATCTTTTTTTGTTCTTGTACAAAAACATTTTTTTTATTGTGCTTGCTTTTTAATGGATTTTGTGTTTAAAAAACAACAACATAAGTCCCTCCCACATTGTGTGTCTAGCCACTAAAAATGTGGAAAGCAATCTGCTTGCTATCTCAAAAGCAACCAGTTGATTTATTTGTACTGTACATCGTGAGACAAACAGAAACACAGAGGTGAAGGTAAACATTGTCGGTCTTTGGCTTCAAAGATGCACTGCAGAGTAATTTTACGTTTAGTGATCATTATAGCCTGTTCTGTAGCATTGGAACAGGGGGCATCCAGAAAAAACAATTAGACTGGGAAGCTGTTAGTGGTGCCCATGGATGGAAGTCACTGGACAGGAGTGAAGGCCGTGGCAGAAGAAATGGGACGTAGAGGACACACAGTAATTGTAGTGATTCCTGAAATCAGCATGCGTTTGGGTCCAGGCAAACACTACATTACGAAGAAGTTTCCAGTCACATATGGGCAGGATTTAATCCACCAATTGATAGTGGAACATGTTCGTGAAATAACAGCACCAGAGCAGTCAATACTGAAGAGTGTGACCTTAAAGGTCGACTTACTGAGAAACGCTTTTAAATATATGGCCTCTACGACTGAAAGTTTGTTCAACAACCGGGAGCTTATAAAGTTTCTGAGAGAGCAAGACTTTGATGCTGTTTTAACTGATCCTGCCCTACCAATGGGAGCCGTATTGGCGTATAATCTGTCCATACCTGCGGTGTACATGTTAAGAGGTTAATGTGTGAAGCTGCAGTCACAGCCAGTCCTGACCCTCCGTCGTATATCCCACGTTTCTTTACACAAAACTCAAACCGCATGACTTTTAGTCAGCGTGTACTGAACGTTTTTGTGAGCATGCTGGAACCGCTGATATGTAAATTCTTATATTGGCCCCTTGAAGAAGTGACGTTCAACTTCCTGCAGAGGGATGTGAGCCTGACTGAGATCCTGAGCACTGGAGCCATCTGGTTGATGCGGTATGATTTCAGCCTGGAGTTCCCCAAACCACTGATGCCCAACATTCAGCTCATAGGAGGAATTAATTGTGAAATTAGGAACCCACTGACAAAGGTTAGCAGCAGCTTTGTACTCATCACATGATATTCATCATTTCATGGTAGATAAATATTTTAGAATGTGAAATGGTGACTCTCAAGACTCATTTGAACTAAGGTATTTTCACTTTTTTCATTAAGAGGCAATATTAATATTTTTATAATCACCTTTTATTATAAAATCCATATGTTGTGTTTAATGTTGAATACTTAAATTTACCCAATTACTTGAATCAATATTTTAAACCGTTTCAATAATAGACTGTTTAATATTGTATCTAAATTATACATGTAAAAACTCATAGGGCTGCAGTATTATGACAAAAAGCATTATTGTAGATTATTGCTCTTTATATTGTAATACCCTGGTGAAAAAAACAGCATATGCTGGTAGGTATGTTTTGATGCTGGAATGCTGGTTAGGTAGGTTTTGATGCTGGTTTAAGATGGCCCTTTGCTGGTTTATGCTGGTCCTTAGCTGGTTTAATCTGGTCCTTTGCTGGTTTTTGCTGGTGGTCCTTTGCTGCCAGCAAAGGACCACCATAAACCAGCAAAGGACCAGCTTAAACCAGCATCAAAACCTACCTAACCAGCATATGCTGTTTTTTTCACCAGGGTAATGACTGATATCGATATAAAACATTGTTTTTGTTTTGGGCAGGTCACATTCTGACTTCACAGACAAACATGTCGGTCCGTGATGTTAGCCACGTTTAGCACAAGTTATACAAAAACTCCGGTTATAATCACTGAAGCTATGAAATTAATCTTTTACTTACATCGTATTTGCACTGTGTTTATGATGAGGGAATTCGCGAGTGTGCGTGCTCATCAACAGCACCGGCGGGCGTTTTCAGCGCTGACTAATCTACACGCCTCTGATTGGCCAATGCATTCCCAAGTTCAACAGAAACGCGTTTGATTGGTTATATGGCTCAACGCTGCACAAAACAGCGCGTATAAGCAATCTGGTGCGTTTCGTTCATTTTCACATTTCATTTTAATCGCCACAGCCGTAATACATTGTTTAATTGTGCAGGGGCATTTTTGCCCCCTTTGTCTTGAATTTATGAGGCTTCATTTTTGTAGCAACATTCTTATGAGTCCTAGAATTCCTGGCATGTAACATATTTTGATTCTCTTTGGACTAAACTCATCACATCCTATGGACACTTAGTTTTATATTCTATGATTCTTCACACAAAACAGTACTCCTGAATGTTCGATTGAACCTGGAGCCTGTTGTTGCTGACTGTTATACTGGTCACACAGGGTTCCTGCAGATTTTTGAAACCTTCAAATGAATTTGATCAAATTTAAGGCCAGAAAAAGGTAAATGAAAACTAAAAAAAGTTATATGCATAGTCTTTTTTTCCCCCTGGTTTTTATGGTATTTTGGTTACACATTGAACTGTACCTGGATTTAAAAACTGGTGATCTGCAGTCTTAAGGGAGAACAAAGAGTATCCTTTGGTTTGAGAGGCCACTGCTTGCTTAGGATAACAAATTATGTCTAGTGAAAATAATCCGTTCTGTTGTAAAGAGACACTACTTTATTGTAAAAATAAAGGTTTAAAAAAAATAAAAGTCCCTCCCACATCACATATCTAGCCACTAGCAAGCCAGAAAGTGAACTGCTTGCTATCTATCTGATACTAAATTGCGAAAGCAATCAGTTCATGTATTTCCACATAGGGACACAAATAGACACACAGAGGTAGAGGTTCACAATGTCGGGAGAAGACTTTTTGGTTAGAAAGATGCACTTAGGAGTAATTTTATGTCTAGTGATCAGTACAGTCTGTTCTGCAGCACTAGAACAGAAACCATCCCAGAAGAGCAGTTGGACTGGGAAGCTGTTAGTGGTGCCCATGGATGGAAGTCACTGGACAGGGGTGAAGGCTGTGGCAGAAGAGATGGGACGTAGAGGACACACAGTGATCGTAGTGATCCCAGAAATCAGCATGCGTTTGGGTCCAGGCAAACACTACATCACAAAGACGTTTCCGGTCGGCTATGGGCTGGATTTGTTCAACGAGATATTGAACAAGCATGTTCGCCAAGTGACAAGCCCAGGGCAGTCCCTTTGGGACAGTGTGACTTCAACAGCTGGCAATTTTCTAAAGATGTTTAACCTGATGGCCTCTACAGCTGAAAGTCTGTTCAAGAACAAGGAGCTTATAGAGTTTTTAAGAGAAGAAAACTTTGATGCTGTATTAACTGATCCTGCCCTACCAATGGGAGCCATATTGGCGTATAATCTATCCGTACCTGCGGTGCACATGTTAAGAGGAATACCGTGTGGCCTTGATGCAACAGCCACAGCCTGTCCAGACCCTCCTTCATATATTCCACGTTTCTATACACGAAATTTAGACCGCATGTCTTTTCGTGAGCGAGTGGTGAATGTGCTTGTGAGCATGATTGAACCACTAGTATGTAGGGTTTTGTTCCAGTCCTTTGAGGAAGTGACGTCCAACTTCCTGCAGAGAGATGTGAGCCTGAGTGAGGTCCTGAGCACTGGAGCCATTTGGTTGATGCGATATGATTTCACCTTAGATTTTCCTAGACCCCTGATGCCCAACATGCAGCTCATAGGAGGAATTAATTGTGAAATTCGGAAGCCATTGAATAAGGTGAGATTATTGAAATTCTAAATCATGTTACCCTGGACCACAAAACCAGTCATAAGGGTCAAAATCTGAAGGCTGGATAAATAGGCTTTCCACTGATGTAACAACTATTTGAAAACCTGAGGGTGCAAAAAAATCTAAATATTGAGAAAATTGCCTTTAAATTTGTTCAAATTAAGTTCTTCGCAATGCATATTACTAATCAAAAATTAAGTTTTAACATATTTCTGGTAAAAAATTTAGAAATTATCTTAATGGAAAATGATCTTTACTTAATATCCTAATAATTTTTTAGCATAAAGGAAAAAATTATAATTTTGACATATACAATGTGTTTTTACCTATTGCTACAAATGTACCTGTGCTATTTATGACTGGTTTTGTTGTCCAGGATCACACAGAGAGAGCTTTGCTGGTGAACCCAGGCTGGATAGGGTGATAAAGTTCCCAGGATCTCAGCCAATTAAAAGAAGGCAAAACATGAGTGGGACTTTGGACTATACCTAATTGCCACTCATAAAGTAATTAATTGTCAGGGTCTTAATGATACATATCTACAAAGTGGTTTATTTTGTTATCTCCATCTAAGTCAAAGTGATTATCTTTTTCTCCTTCTAACTCATATTTGTGACCCTGGACCACAAAACCAGTCATAAGGGTCAACTTTTTTTAAATTGAGATTTGCTGAATAAATAAACTTTTCATTGATGTATGGTTTGTTATGATAGGACAATATATTTTGGACAATAGGACAATAACAATTTGAAGATCAGGAATCTGAGGGTGCAAAAAAATCTAAATATTGAGAAAATTACCTTTAAAGTTGTCCAAATGAAGTTCTTAGCAGTGCATATTACTAGTCAAAAATTAAGTTTTAATATATTTACGGTAGGAAATTTACTAAATATCTTAATGGAACATGATCTTTACTTTAATATCCTAATGATTTTTGGCATAAAAAAAAAATCGATTATTTTGACCCATACAATGTGTTGTTGACTATTGCTACAAGTATACCCGTGCTACTTGGTTTTGTGGTTTTTGTAGTTTTTTTTTTTTTTTTTTTTTTTTTTTTTTTTTTTGCAGTGTGTCACGGACAGATCAATTAAAAGTCCATATGTTAACCTATTAACTTTAAACTTACTATAGCTAACCACACAGCAGTGTTTGAACAGGGAAAGCTTCAAAGACTGCAAAGTAGACCATGTTTGCATTGTAAACATTATTTCAGCGACAGGATATTTTAAAAGTAGGCTATGGGTTAAATCAAGATTGGCCTTCAACCAGAATATCTGATAAGTAAAATAAGGACTGTGCACCAGTTATATACTCTAATACTATATTACTGCTCTGGCTTTCCAGGGGCAAATTCATATATGCACACACTACCAGTCAAAAGTTTTTGAACAGTAAGATTTTTAATGTTTTTGATCTCAAGTACAGCAAAAACAGTAAAATTCTGAAATATTTTCACTATTTAAAACAACTGTTTTCTATTTGAATATACTGATTTCAAAGCTGAATTTTAACACCATTACTCCAGTCACATGATCCTTCAGAAATCATTCTAATATTCTGATTTGCTGCTCAAAAACATTTATTGTTATTATTATTATTATTATTATTATTATTATTATTATTATTATGTTGAAAACAGCATAAACTAAAATCTTACAAAATCTTTTTATTTCAGATAAATGCTTATCTTTGGATCTTTCTATTCATCAAAGAATCCTAAAACTGTTTTAAATATTAATAATAAAAAATGTTTCTTGAACAGCAATCAGCATATTAGAATGATTTCTGAAGGACTATTAGGTGCTTTTTGCTAGAACAGGTTTTTCTTCCCTTATACCCCTATATTTGTTTTGTTTGTTAGTTATTCTTTGTACCGAAGCACAACACAGCACCCCAAGTGGTGTTTCGGTGGTTACCATTTTCCTCACACATATGTGACTCTGGACCACAAAACCAGTCGTAAGTTACATGGGTATATTTGTAGCAAAAGCCAAAAATACATTGTATGGTTCAAAATGATCAATTTTTCTTTTATGCCAAAAATATTAAGGATATTAAGTAAAGATCATGTCCATGAAGATATTTTGTAAATTTCCTACTGTAAATATATCAGAACTTAATTTTTGTTTAGTAATATGCATTGACTTCGGACTGCTTCAAAGGTGATTTTTATCAATATTCTGATTTTTTTGCACCCTCAGATTCCAGATTTTCAAATAGTTGTATCTCTGCCAAATATTGTCCTATGCTAACCACACATCAATGAAAAGCTTATTTATACAGCTTTCAGCTGATGTAGAAAAAAATGACCCTTATGACTGTTCCATGGTCACATATGCTTTATTTTATGTTTTATAAAATTATGACAGATGCCACAGTTCTCTCTTATATCCAGTCCCAATCCTAAAGAGATAAAAACCAGTTCAGTTGTGTTACTGTTGTATTCCCACGGCATAGCTGGGTGGGGAACGATTACAATGTAAGAGTTTGCACGCAACCTTGACTGGGTCAGTGGATCTTACTGGATACGTTGTTTTACTTTGTCATTACTTTAGGTGCTTGGAGTTTGTCGCATGTATCATTTGTCAAAATACTACACCAGGACATGGATAAGGTCAAAATTAGAGCTTTACTCTCTATAGTCTATAGTATACTTAAAAAAAAAATAAATAAATAAAAATAGTTCGAGTTTACATAAAACCAGTCAGTGGATTAACAGTATTAAATAAGAGACCATGAGAGAACTATGCCAAGGTAAATCTCCCTCCTATTGTTTTTCTTAAAACAAACATATTGATCATTTCCCTTCATTGCCAAAATGTGCTATGTGCGTGTCAAAGTTGTGGAATGCAATTAGTAAGCATGTGGAGGTGAACTGTTGGTCAGGTTATCTCTTGAACATGGGGAGATGGGAAGGAAAGGAGTGGCGAGCTTCTCACGCAAGCTGGGTTTGAGGAGACGGGGGGAGGTGCTGGAAGGAGTTGCCTACTGGCGACCTGACAACAATTACAATTCTTCCTTCTTATGCTTTTGAGTTTATACAGCTGGTTGTAAATTAGCCTTGAGTACTGTTGCTTTACTTAGAATCTGTGTCAGATGCTAAAAAAAACCTCTAAGGTTCTGCTTTCAATTTTGTATTTAGTGTTTAAAGATTTCAGTCTCTTAATCATAATGAATACTGTTGGCATTTTGGTTAGGGAATATGAAGTTCACAGATTTGTAAAAAAACTACTTCTGTATATTTTTTTGAGTACAATTTATGACCGTATGTGTGTTTGCTAGCAGAGCACTTACTTCCCTTTCAGGAAATGTTTTTCGCTTGATTAACATCTGCAAACCAAAACACGGACAACTGTCGTACCCTCTTGTTCTTCCTTTCGCCCTGTTGTTTCACAGTCACACACGAGAGAGTCTAAACACAGCCCCTTTTCCTGGAGGAGGAGCTTTCTCCTCTCCTTTTCTTTCAGTGTTTGTGTCTAGTCTTAGGCAGACCCAGTTATGCTGAAGAAGGGTTGGTTGCGGGGGCTGGGTTCAGGGTTGCTGCTGCTCTGGCTGGGTGCCTGGCTGAGGCCTGCGCAGGGTGGCCGGGTGCTGGTCATGCCTGTTGAAGGCAGCCACTGGCTCAGCATGAAGGTCCTGGCGACAGAACTGGCCAGGAAAGGCCATGACGTCCTGGTCCTGGTGCCCGAGAGTAACATCTTGATCAAGAGTTCAGAGCTCTTCCGCACCGAGACCTTCCCGGTGAAGATCTCCAAGGAGCAGCTGTCCACCAGCTTAAAGGGATTTCAGGAGGATGTGTTTAAGCGTAGCCCTGCACTGATGGACATCTATATCCAAGTGGGACGTCTGCTGAACTTCACAGGAACGCAGGTGCAAGGATGCGAGTCGCTGCTTTACAACGAGCCTTTAATGAAGAAGCTGAAGGAGGAGAATTTTGACTTGGTGCTCACCGATCCCTTCCTGCCCTGTGGACCTATTATCGCTACCGCGCTCGGTCTTCCTGCTGTCTACTTCCTCCGTGGCATGCCTTGTGGCATTGACCTGTTGGCTTCACAGTGTCCTTCTCCTCCATCTTACATACCTCGGTTTCAGTCTGGCAGCACTGATAAAATGACCTTTGTAGAGCGTGTTCGAAATTTCGTCATGAGTGGCATAGAGTTGGGCCTGTGTCGAATAATGTACGCCAGTTTTGATGAACTTGCTGCAAGGTACCTGGATGCGAATGTGACGTACCAGGAGATCCTCGGCCGAGGAGCTATCTGGTTGCATAGATATGATTTTACTTTCGAGTACCCTAGGCCTCTCATGCCAAATATGGTTCTCATCGGGGGCATCAACTGTCGGAAAAGTGCCGAACTTTCTGCAGTAAGTCACCTGAGGTGCCTTTTGAATTTGGTCAAATAAGCTAACTGCAAAATGCAATGAGATTTTTAACATTTTTGCAATTTGAAGTTCTTAAACATGTTCAGTAGTAAGTGACTACTGCTCCTAAGATGTGATTTCCTATTTGGGGTTGGGGTCAGTGTCAATTCTGGAAATATTGGCTCTATTTTTCAGCTGTGACATTGGTTCTTTGTCTCAACATGCATTACATTTGTCCTCATACTAACATAACCCATGGTAATATGACTCCCATCTCTAGGGCATTGGTAACCTAAGGCAACGCAGCGTATTCACTGTGCTCTTTGGCACGCAACTTCCTCCTTTGCTCTCCCTCTGTGTTATATTCCTTGTCAGCCACCCTTCCGACCGAGACAAGAATGCTACAGGTTTTTTTCTTTGTTTATTTGAGGCAGGGGTTCTTTTACTGGCGAATTAATGAGTTTAGGAAAACACTATGTAATTGTATGTGTGCAAAGCAGGTTCAGAAAAATTGTATTTACTTAAAAGTATACCTTCCAGAATCTCCAAAATGTTATTTATTTTACCAAAATTAAAGGGATCATATAAAATGCATGTTATTTTTTATTTAGTACTGACCTGAATAAGATATTTCACATAAAAGACATTTACATATAGTCCACAAGAGAAAATAATAGTTGAATTTTTAAAAATTGCCCTGTTCAACAGTTTACATATGCTTGAACAGTTAAACTGCCTGCTGTTGTTCAGAAAAATCTTTTAGGTCCAACAAATTCTTTGGTTTTTCAGCATTTTTGTGTATTTGAACCCTTTCCAACAATGACTGTATGATTTTGAGATCCATCTTTTCATACCGAGGACAACTGAGGGACTCATATGCAACTATTACACAAGGTTCAAACACTCACTGATGCTTCAGAAGGAAAAACGATGCAGTAAGAGCTGGGGGTTGAAAACTTTTGAACAGAATGAAGATGTGTACATTTTTCTTATTTTGCCTAAATATCATATTTTTTTCATTTAGTACTGCTCTTTAGAAGCTACAGAAGATACTTGCATGCTTCCAGAAGACACAATAATTGTGTAATTCCAATAATCATTGTTGGAAAGGGTTCAAATACACAAAAATGCTCAAAAAGCAAAGAATTTGTGGGACCTGAAGGATTTTTCTGAAGAACAGCAGGCAGTTTAGCTGTTTAGGACAAACAAGGGACTCATGAACAACTATCACTAAACAAACAAACAAAAAAACAGCTGTGGATCATTCAGGTAACAACACAGTATTAAGAATCAAGTGTATGTAAACTTTCGAAACGGGGTCATTTTTATAAATTCCACTATTTTCTCTTGAGGACTATAAACGTCTTTTATGTTGAATATCTTATTCAGGTCAGTACTAAATAAAAAATAACATGCATTTTATATGATCCCTCTTATTTTGGTATATCACTTAACATTTTGGCAGAATCAAAAATGTCCTTCAACTGTAGGAAAGACGCTGGTGAGATGAAAAGGTTACGGTTTGGTATTGATTAAGCGATGACATGGGCCTTGATTGATGAAGCTGTGTGAGTACATAATGCAAACATGCCTGCTTATTCTCCGCTAGGTCATTATTTCATTTTGGCTTATTATTCTGTGGCTTGTTCTTTGTCTTTTGCAGGAGGTGGAGGAATTTGTCAAGGGCTCTGGAGAGCATGGTATTGTGGTATTCAGTCTGGGTTCTCTGGTCTCCTCCATGCCAAAAGAGAAAGCTGCCATCTTCTTCAAGGCTTTCAGTATGATTCCACAAAGGGTAAGAAAGAATTTAGGCTGGAACACCATACGTTTTAGAAACTACATGAATCAAATTATTTGATACGTTTTGTCAAACAAAGTGTGAAATAATCCATTGAACTAAACACATTTAGTAATCCCAGGCTTTTACAGCTGTATCTTCTGTGCAAACATTGTGGTGCGTGACCTGAGTCCATTCTGTTTAGCACCCCAGATCTTCAATCTCTTAGTCAAGGATTGTAGGGTTTATGAGTCTACATTACCCACTTGTTTTCTCAGCACATTAAAGTGTAAAACTAAGTGGAGGCTGCACACAGAGCTTTAGCTTTAGCTGTGGAGGACGTCCAGGAACATCTTGTTCTCATTAAAGTTATTGTGCGTGCTGAAGAGAGGGTTTGGCACGCTGCAGGATGCTGCATTACTAGAGCGGGTAGTATTTCTGTTAGACTCAGCAGGAGTCTGTCACTTTTTAAAGATCCTTACATCCTTGCAAAAAAAAAGTAGTGGTCTAATGGACTTGTGTCCATAAGATAGCTTTAGGAGGACGGTAACTGGAGTAAGTGTGTTGCAATTTGTTTTGAATAAAAACTGTCAGCTGAATGTCACTTTTTCTAGGTTCTTTGGCGGTACACAGGTGAGATTCCTGACAATGTCCCAGAAAATGTCAAGCTGATGAAGTGGCTTCCACAGAATGACTTGCTTGGTGAGTTTCTCTAGTTGTGTTTTTTTTGTTTTTTTTTTTTTTTTTTTTTTTAACTATGCAGTGGGTAACTTACAAACTTTTCCCATACCATACAACATTTAATGGTCTATTTTAATGTTTTAATGTTAAAATTCTTCATGAAGCCAAAACATCAGGGCTCTGATTTTTAATAATCAATAGAAAAGCAGAGATATAGGAACCTAACTGAAAATCTATGGAATCAAAAAATGGATTCAATTGCATAAACTGTATAAATATATACTTTAGTATATATTTTTGCATTTTTTGAGGGGCTGTCTCCATTTCATGCGAAAGGGAACCACTTTAGTTAGATACAGAATTAGGGATTTTTGTTTGTCTTAATAGAAGTGCATGATGACCAGCGTAAGGGAGAAATTTTATTATTGTGAAATTCAGGGATTCACTTGGCTTATCCCTTGGGTAGCAAGTTAAGGGTCAGGCAACCACAAATTCCAGCTACAACATAGATCATTAAACCGAGAATACAGAAGCAGCTTTTGTTAAACAAACTGTGTAAAGTCTTTGGCATGTCAGGTATGATTGCAATGACTGGAGAGCAGAGCCTATTCAGACTCATAATGTTAGCTAATCCTATTAACTGTGGTCCTATTGGCACAGATGCTTGACCAATGAGCAATCTGCTCAGCTATATAAATACTGGAGAGTTTTAAAAGAAAATGATGCTCTAAGATATCAGAATATCTATAGATCTTCCAGAATTCTATTTAAATTTAAATATCTTCAGCCATAGGTTTTTGTGACTGGTGCCTTTGCATGCAAGGATCAATAAATCAGGATGCAAAACATTATACTACATCAAATCAAAGCTTCATAACAGTGGGATCCGAAAATCTGAGGCCAATTTAATTCATGAAAACTCATGAAAAAAAGACACTAAATTTTCTTTTAATTATGTGGTAACTTGTTTACAATTCTGACTCTTTTTTTGCAATTGCGAGTTTACATCTTGCATTTTTTCTTCTTTTTTTTTCAAAAAACCCTTGCAATTGCGAGTTATAAAGTCAAAATCTGGGGGAAAAGAAAGATGGTTGTCTTCTTTCAATTGCAAGATTGTTCCACAATTCTGACTTTTAAACTCATAATTGCAAGTTTATATTTCGCAATTTTAAGAAAAAATAAGTAGTCAGAATTGCACAAATTTAAATTTAAAATTGTGAGAAAAACAGTCAGAATTGTGAAATTATACCAGGTTTATTGCAACTTTTCTTAGAATTGAGAGACCAAAAAAAGCCTCTCAATTGTGAATTATAAAGTCGAAATCTGGGGGAAAAAAGATGACTGTCTTCTTTCAATTGTGTTTAAATCTCACAATTTTAAGAAAAAAAATCAGAATTGCACAATGTAAATTTTAAATTGTGAGAAAAACAGTCAGAATTGTGACGATTAGGAATATTAGATTATTATTTTAATTCTGATTTCTTTTCTCAGAATTGACAGAAAAAAAAAACCCTTTGCAATTCAATTGCGAATTTGTCCCAAAATTCTGACTTTTAAACTCACATTTACAGTTTTATATCTTAAAATTTTAAGAATAGAAAAGTCAGAATTGCACGATGTAAACTCGAAATAACAAAAAAACCCAAAAGTGTTTCAGCACTTATTTGACATGTTTACCCAGAATATTTTTTATTAACTTTTCCCAGTACTAAAACAATTTTCAGGTTTGAATAAATAAATAACTTTTTCGCTAGCTTATCATCATCATCATCATCATCTGCTATATGTGTCAGCCAATTAGTCCTGTCAAAAGCAATGTGACTTTAATTTCTTGTTATTTATTAAAGGTCACCCCAAAGCAAAAGCCTTTATCACTCATGGTGGGACGCATGGAATCTATGAGGGCATCTGTCATGGTGTTCCCATGGTGATGCTTCCCCTTTTTGGTGACCAGGGTGACAACGTGCACCGCATGGCAAGTCGAGGGGTGGGAGTGGTACTCAGCATCCATGATATCACTGCAGAAACACTGGTCGATGCTCTCAACACCGTTATTACCGACAACAGGTGAGAATTTGATGGTTTTTAAAAGTTTTTCCACCGTGTCTCTCATAAATATTGTTTTTCTCTTACATAATTGCAATTCTTTTGCGGTGTTCTGCAGCTATAAGCAAAGAATGGAGAAGCTGTCGGCCATACACAATGACCGTCCCATGCAGCCACTGGATCTTGCAGTCTACTGGACAGAGTTTGTTATGAGACACAAGGGGGCAGACCATCTGCGACCCGCTGCTCATGAGCTGAACTGGCTTCAGTACCACAGTCTAGATGTGATCGGCTTCCTGCTTTTTATTGTGCTCATTGTAACTCTAGCAACATTGAAATGCTGTGCACTTTGCTGGAGACGCTGCTGTAGAAAATCACAGAAGAGGAAGGAAGACTGATCGTATAGAGATCAAAAGTGGTATTGCTTATAAATGCATACATTTTCCACATCTACCGTTATTTCAGGTTTTCAATGCCATCATCATGAGAAGCAACCTGACTTCTATCACCTGACAACTGAGCCAGTGAAATCTCTCAAAAAGCTGAAGTTTTGTAAAGAGGGAGCACACATTAAGATTTTGAAGCAGTTTCATCTGTAAAGATTTGTAGTTTACATGCTTTCATTTTGATACCAGTGACCACAGGTCATCTAGCACAAGTCGTTCAAAGCAACCCACTGTAGGTAGGCTAAAAAAACGCAGGTTCTAGTGCTCTAAATATCAAGAGGAATTCTGGATAGCGGAATTAACCTTGGTTAGATGCTGTGTTTAATATGATACAAATGAAAGGCTGTGAAACAGAAATATAAGCGCCTCTAATTTTAATAACCATTGTTTACTGATTGTTTTTTTTTAATATAAGGTCCAATAGAAATGTTTTTTTAATCTCCATGTGCCATCAGCGTCACAGCATTGAACATTTTTGTGAACTTGAATTGCTTACATTTTTTTTCTAGAATTTCCTACCTAGATTTTTCTTTAATTCTTAAGAAAAGTCTTAAGTCTTAATGACCAATTTTTGTATGAATAGAAAATTGTTGTGCACTTCTTGTAGCCTTTTATGATCTGAAAAATCACACTGTCTAAACTTGAAAAAAATTAAATTCTAAAATAACACCGCAACGTCTCACTTTTATTTGAAAACAACTTTTTCTCACATGAGATATAAAAATAAAGCCCTAGTTTCTGGTTATTTGAAAACTGGTTGTGTCACAAGGGTGTTTCCACACATTTTAGTCACACTTTTTAAAAAAAAAAAAAACCTGACATAAGCTTCATTTCCACAAAAACTGTGCAAGAGAAAAAATCTACTGTTGAACAAATGTACTACATCTGTAGTTTCTAACGGGCCTACATTTGTAAGCGAAGTAAAAAAAACAACAGCAGAAACTGGCCTCTACAAGAAATGATACACTGTATTTCAAGTCACTAATGTTTTCTTAAAGTTTACCCCTGATGCAGTGGGAAATATATAATTTATGCCAAAAAGAACCAAACACTCCCACCTCTTCTCATCATAATCACCTATTAACCTCAGCCACAACCCTGCTGAAAAACAGCATATGCTGGTAGGTATGTTTTGATTGTGGTTTAAGATGGTCCTTTGCTGGTTTATGCTGGTCATGTTGCTGGTCAAGGACCAGCATAAACCAGCAAAGGACCAGTTTAAACCAGCAGCCCAGCATCAAAACATACCTACCAGCATATGCTGTTTTTTTCACCAGGGAACTTTAATGGGTTTTGCTTCCAGTCACATCCACATCCAGCTATTTTTAGCTGTACAAAACCGCTCGTTTTGCTAATTGATACTGCAAATTGGTGTCTTACCACATTATTTTAATGTATTATCTTAACCATGAACACACTTTTTTCCCCGGAGTAACCGATGAGCGCCGCCATAATGGATTCTAACTTCCGTTTGGGTGCTCCCGTGATTCGGTCTCCATAGAAATCCAAGTTAAAACTGGGTTTAAAAAGATCGACTGAATTAAACTGAAGCTTTTTTTATAAATATAACTACATATAAAGATGTTTTCAGGGTTAAGTTGTTCTTGGCTCTCACAGTAACAGCAATAAGCTTAAGGAATTCCTGTACAGAATTTGTTTTGCACACCAGCAAATCTGTCCGTGTCCGGCGCTGTATAACAATGACGAAAGAAAACGAGCATGGCTTGAAGTGCTTAAGTTGTATACTGTGTGTGAAATAAAATAATGCATGTTCTTACCATTCTGTGGACAAAATCTCGCAAACTTCGTCCCCATCGGGAGCTGTATGCGTCCTCATGTCTTTATAATGCAGCTTTGCACATTGGCTCATGTCATCTGCCCACTCATTAACTATGACAGGTGAGTTACTGCACAAAGACAGTCATTAAGAAACTGTAAAGTGATTAAACTATAGTGCCATGTGCTTTTTTAAAACCATTTCATAGGTTTAACCTTGTTATCCTGGTGAAAAGAACAGCATTTGCTGGTCGGTATGTTTTGATGCTGGTTTAAGCTGGTCCTTTGCTGGTTTATGCTGGTCCTTGACCAGCAACATGACCAACTTAAACCAGCATTAAAAACATACCTAACCAGCATCCCAGCATCAAAACATACCTACCAGCATATGCTGTTTTTTTCACCAGGGTACCCTGGTGAAAAATCTACCAGCATATGCTGGTTATGTTTTGATGCTGGAATGCTGGTTAAGTAGATATTGATGCTGGTTTAAGATGGTCCTTTGCTGGTTTATGCTGGACCTTGACCAGCAACATGACCAGCAAAAACCAGCATCAAAATCTACCTAACCAGCATATGCTGTTTTTTTCACCAGGGTATCGGCTTGAGAAATACTTAAATTTGACTACAAACACCAGAGACCTGAATAAAACGTACTGTGTCTGTCACAAAAAAAGAACAATTACGTGCTCTTACCGAAATAATACGTTCATTTGACTAAAAACAAACAAATGAAGCACACTTAGTGTCAGTCATAAACAAGAACGATTATGTTCTCTTACCTAAATAGATGGGTCGACCTTTTTGTTTATGAAATCTTTTCACCTTCATCTTTTTTGTTAGCAAAAAGACTAATTAACGGTCAACGCGCCCACTCTACAATGGCGGGAGAATTTGTAATTGCTAAAGGTGTGATTTATCATCCAAATGATTTTAATGTTTTAGTGTATTCACTCAAAGATTCATTCACTGACTCTCTTTGCAGGTTGTTTTATACTAGGCGGTGAAGAGTGAAGAGCTAGATGAATTTATTGAAGGGAAAAAAAGACAGATCAAAGTAGATTTCAGGCATTTTTATTCTTAATACTCCTCTACAAATTCATGCGGAAGAATAAAAGGATTCTCAAGAATCGCAAAATAGAAATATTTAAACAAAAAAAAAAAAAAACTAAAAAAAAACTAAAACAACAATAACAACTAATATAACATAAAAATTATTAACAGTGGCAAGAACAGGCAGTTTGCAGCTTAAGCAATGAAGCCATCTGGTGATTTCTGGAACGCATTTGCCAATCAGAGGTGTTTTAGTTAGAATCTGCTCACCGCTTATAAGTTTTTGCACAGTGCTGAATGTTGCGTGCTCGCGAATCCTCTCATAACAACACACGAAGTGTAGACATAGTGATTCATTGTGCATATATTCATTGTGTTATAAGAGCTTTATGAGATCGCGATGAACTGAGATGTCAGCTTTAAGGGAGCGCTGTTTGCTTGCATTCTGCCATGCATGCACGCAGCAACCGATGCTTAATTTTTAAGAATAGCAGCGTTTCTAAATGTTGATGCTTAGCCTAAATAAATATTTTATCGGCAGCGTTTATGCCGAGATCTTGTGGAAATTACGAGATGCATTTCATGTGCATTTCATCGATGTAGTGAAAATGTCTACATAGGTTACTTTTATGCGGGCTTTTGCGAGCAGGAGCGGGATAAAACATGAATGCCGGGGATGGGAGCGGGACAGAATCTTGCGGAAGCGGGACTAAAACATGAGTCCCATGCAGGACTCTAAAATGAAGTCTGCGTGCAGCGGAGGAAGTTTTGAGCCGCCGTTCATTCTGTAAGCAAGCAATCAATTACAGAACACGAGAGGCTGTGCTTTAATCATTTTAATTTAAAACATTAATAATGAAATTAAACAGTTTTAGGATAATATTTAAATTAATTTTAAGCTATCTCGCGGCCCCCTTGGTGGATCACTGAGGCCCACCAGTTGAGAATCCCCAACCCTGGTGAAAAAACCAGCATATGCTGGTTAGGTAGGTTTTGATGCTGGTTTAAGCTCGTCCTTTGCTGGTTTTTGCTGGTCATGTTGCTGGTAAAGGACCAGCATGAACCAGCAAAGGACCAGCATAAACCAGCTAAGGACCAGCATAAACCAGCTAAGGACCAGGATAAACCAGCAAAGGACCAGCTTAAACCAGCATCAAAACATACCTACCAGCATATGCTGTTTTTTTCACCAGGGAATTCATAAACCTCTTAAGGGGGAATAAATTAATTACATAAATATGATAAGTAACTTACAAATTCTACATATGCATTTAAAATTAGATATAATAAAACAGGTACTCTTCACATTTAATCACTTCTTGTCAACTTACTTTTAAAGCCCCATGTGGTCTACTCTATGATACAATCCACTACGCTCATTAATATCACAAAACTCCAGCCTACTGATACAGTAGTACCTAGAACATCAAAACTATTAGACAATAAGGATATATTTGTTTTTACATGCTTATGTAAATATGTATTGCGATTTTTATCGATGTGTAAATAAGCAAAAGAAGGATATGTTACATGGATTACTCAACAATATACTCAAATATCACAATTTGCACATTAAAAATGTATTCAATGGACACATGAGTAATACTACAGCATACAATGTAACTACATATTTACCACATGTAAAATGTCATGCCAGAGTAGGATGGGGTTTGGATTCTGCCATTCACCTAAACAACTCATAGAGTTGCTTTCCTTGCACCATTCAACTTTGCGTTGCACCTTTGAAGCATTAAGGCACTATTTTTGTGAAAAGCTGCTCTTTTGTAAAGCACTATACAAATAAACTTCATTTAGGCTGACTAATGACTGAAGGTATACTTAAATTAATTAATGAGTAAAGAGCACTGTGACTGCAAACAGAGCACTTTGTATTAGCTGCACAGGAGGTGACTACACAATAATAAATAAAAATATTAATAATACACAAATACATAAAACGATGTATAACAAATTATTATGGCAGTACTATGCGGAGATTATTCATCCACCATACAGACACAAACGATAGTTACATTCTAAAAAAAAAAACAACTGCAGGGTGCATGTATGGAAGAAAGTAGTTTGTGTTGCGATGCACATATTGAGTGTTACAAGTAAAGGTTCTTGCGTAGTGTTTGAGAGAATTCAGTGTGATACTTATTCTCAGGATTTTGCTGATTGTGACTAAACACATTTCCCTTCACCACTTCCATGACGTCCAATAAAGGCATCCTTCTGCAAATTTAAAAGAAAAAAAAGGAAAAAAACAAATAGAGAAATTTTATTTACAGTTTTGTATTTTCTGAGAAATTCTCAATTTCATTTATGAGTTTTTCTGATATGTTGCATGAAGGGGGTATGGATGATGTGGAGATATGGTGCTCCCGTGCGACATCTAGTGGTTAAAAATTGTATGCACGTACTTAATATGTATATATAATGTCTTTAGCATTGGTTAATGCACTCTGAACTGACATGAACAATGAACAATTAAAAAACAAAAAAACATTGATCACCATACAGTACGTTAGTTAATATGTAAATGTTAACAAAATGAGACCTTATTGTAAAGTGTTAACAACAAATCAAATGCTTCTTCCTCAAAGTGAATGAAATGCTACACCAAGAACATTTATTGTTCATGAAACTGCATGATTTCAAATATTTGCTTTTACCAATGTTAAAATGTATTATAAACAGTGACCATACCTCTCTCTTCCCCTCAGCAAGGCAGTGTTTAACGCATGCAGGTAAACCGACCAGTGGCCAGACCCTTCCAGCAGCTTTGTCTCTGCTCTGCACACGCTCCAAAGATCATCTGCAGACACTGGAACAGCCCTTGCATCCGCACGTAGCCCTCTGGAATAACGGCATGCCTGAGCATCTGTCTCAAGGTATTCATCATCCATTGATGGTGTATTTGGGGCTTGTGTGGTTCTGTAGATCTGGGTAAAGAAGAGTTTGGGTTTCCCACACAGAGAGGGACACTGGGTTGGGCTGAAAAGCTGCCTGAGATCCTCCAGCCTGATGCCAATGCTGCTAGAGTCCGTAGCCAACAGATAATTGTCTGTTCCCCTGCTGATGATGCAGCAGATAAAGCAACTGACCCGCTGAAGGATCCTGTTGCGGGTCAGGTCTTCCAAGACCTTCTGGGTTTCTTTTAGACCCAGGAGAGAGTGGAAAATGACCGTGAAACCAAGACACTGAAATGTCTGGTTTAACATCTCTGAAAGGACACAATGTAGATGTTTAGATACAGATGTTTTCTGTTCCCTTTTCATATTAACCGTACTTTTATCCCTACATGTGATTAAATGAGTTTCTTTAGAAAACCAGGGATTTACAATGGGAGTTTTTAAAAATGTAATCTCCCCCCCTCCCAAACACTGACATCATTATAGTTGCAAACAAGTTTACCTAAAAAACCCAAGGTCAAAAAAAAGACCCCATTTCTGATTACTTCAATGTTTAATACACACTCTGTATCACACTTTTAATTTGATGTTATGAGACGAACTTACCGCCATCAAAGCCAACACAGTCGATAATAACACACAGCCCCCTCTGCTCTGGATTCATTATATACTCCGCCATTAAAGCCTAGCAGACACACAGACAGTGGGAGGAACGTCTTATAACCTACTCATAAATAAAATAACCATCAGAAAATATGATAGACTTTGCCATGATTACGGTTTACAGTATTAGTACAGTAAGAGGCCGATTTCTTGCCTGTTGATGTTGTGTCCCTGTTTCAGGCACTGAAAGCTTCAAATTTTTAAACTCTAGAAACAGACCAAAGGCAAGTCATTAATGTCATCCATATGTACTAATATACAGTTGAGGTCAAAAGTTTACATACACCTTGCAGAATCTGCAAAACGTTATTTTACTATAATAAGACAGATCATATAAAATGCATGAGAAATGTGTAGAGAAAATAATAGTTGAATTTATAAAGATGACCCAGTTGTTACCTGAACTGCCTGCTGTTCTTCAGAAAAATCCTTCAGGTCACACAAATTATTTGTTTTTTTTTTTTCTATGTATTTGAACCCTTTCCAAAAATGATTGTATGATTTTGAGATCAATCTGAACTGAGGGACTCATATGCAACTATTACAGAAGGTTCAAACGCTCAGTGATGCTTCAGAAGGAAACAACGCATTGAGAGCCGGGAGGTGAAAACGTTTAGAATTTGAATATCATGGTAAATTTATCTTATTTTGTCTTCTGCGAAACATGCAAGTATCTTCTGTAGATTCTGAAGGGCAGTACTTATTTAAAAAAAAAAAAAAAAAAAAAAAAAAAAAAAAAAAAAAAAAAAAAAGGTTTTCACCCCGGCTCTTAATGCATCAGTTTTGCCTCTGGAGCATCAGTGAGCGTTTAAGCCTTCTGTAATAGTTGCATATGAGGCACTCAGTTGTCCTCAAGTGTGAAAAGACAGATCACAAAATCATACAGTCATTGTTGGGAAGGGTTCAAATACAAGAACAAGAATCAGCAGTATGTAATATTGAACAGGTTCATTTTTATAAATTCGACTATTATTTTCTCTTGTAGACCATATGTAAAATGTCTTTTTTTTTTTTAAATATCTTATTCAGGTCTGCAACATAATTAACATTTTGCAGATTCTAAATAAAACATACAAACAAAAACAAACAAACAAAGAAAAACTCACCTTGAGAACAGCATTGGGTTTGTTTCACTGGTTGAGACTGACATTGCACAGGGGTGAACTGAAATTAAGGAATTTTTATAAAAATTAGTAAAAATGTAATCATCACATAACATGCTGTATCTATCTATTCAATGCAAAAAAATATATAAGAATTTCCTTAAAATACATGTCTTACCTTACAGGATTTCTGAACTTTAGGGACTGCACATGGTACATTCTGACCTGAAGAGGTTATAAATTCATTTTTTAGATTTAATTATATTTTATTTTCATTCATTCACTAATTCACTCACCTTTATGTGAAAGACTATTTAAGAATGAATGAACAAATTTCCACATAAGTGGACAAAGGTTAAAGTTTAGCCAGTCAATAAATATACCTTTTCTGATCTAACAATAGCCTGTCAACCAGCAATTGAAGCTAATAACTCTCAGCCAGTCAATAACCTTGTAGGCTACCTTAATACACCAGAAAGCCTAAAGGGATAACTTTAAAAAAAAAAAAAAAATTTTTTTTTTTTTTAAATTAACTTTGTGACAGTAAGACACTTTTGTTTTTGCAAGTAAAATAAAGCACTGTAGTGCAGATATTGAAGCATGTAATGAAAGTACATGTCATCAAAAGCTGCACCCAATGTTTGCGTAAACACTGTGTAATTCCCCTACTGAGCAATTAAACCACAATCAAAAGTGACCTCAAAATTGACTGACCTCTATTCTTATAGGCTTGAATCCTCTTGACAAGGTCCATTCTGTGAATGTCCCTCAAACACTTTTCAAGCAGGTCTAGATTATCAGAAGATACTTTATCTAACTTTTCCAACTCCACCACCACATCTAAAAAGCTCTAGAAACAAATGAAATGGAATAATCATGAAATAAACATGCACATCAAATAAACCCCTTCAGAAACAGAAAAACTTGGACTTGATCATGCTATATGCATATTTATGTTGATTTCAGTTTTTCACTATTAATATTTTGAAGGTTTAACATGCAATGTCTCTTGTCTTACAGTAGCTCTGGCCAGTCTTTCTTTGGGCAGGGTATTGTTCAGGAGAAAGATAAGAGTTTGTAAATCATCGCCCTGCAGGTCTTCGCTCACATCTGCCATTAGAATCCTGTGTGAATAACATACACAAATGTTCAAGCAAGTGAAAATAACATTAATGGTTATTTCTGCATGGGTTTCCCCCCCCCCAAGAGAGTGCGCTAATAACCCCAAAACAAATGTCAGGCTGCAAAATAAGCCTTTTATTAACCATAAGTATCATTTTCACCACATGGGTTGTTTTTCTGCTTTCAAGAAGGAAATATATCAGACACTGAGACGTGCCCTTTAGAATTAATAATATAATTTACCTGTAATCTGAGACAACACTTCTCATCTTCAGGATTCCTTCTACCTGTTGTCTGTTGGTGGCAAAAACTTTCTTTAGGATATCAAAGCGCTTTATTCGGAACACGAGCTCCATCAGAAGGGCATCGCCAGTTTGAGTTTGTGTCTGCAGTGCCAACAAAGCTGCTCTCAAATCTTCATCCACACAGATGTTGTTGAACAAATCTGTACAGAGGTACTGTAGGGTCTTATACTCCTCTTTTTTAAGAGATGCAATCACACTGTGAACCATGTTAGAAAATCCATCCGCCATTTCACTGTATGATCCTGTATAGATGCTGGAGGTTATAGTAGTTCGGGGCATTTTAAAAGCTGGGAGTATTTATCAAACATTTTAAACATCTAGCCTATTTTTTTTTACTTAAGTCCATTCAGGGGAAAAAAGTGGGAACGAAATCAGCTATTTGTCTAATGTTTTTAAGCAATTATTGAATGATAGAAAATCCACAGCAGCCTCATTCATCACATTCCTGAGGAAATCAATAGCCACTTTGGATTTATACCTGTAAATGAAAAAGCACACACAAAATGAAGCATTTTTGATGAATGTGAATTAATAGAACACAACCGCAAGGGCCAAACTTACCTTCAACGTCCTTAATTTGGAGGGCCAAAACGTTTGGTAGTGTTGCCTGCAGACAGGCGCATCTCCTGGTGGCACTAAAAGAAAAAGAAAGAAAAGAAATGTGACATAAATAATGATGCGATCTCAGAACGAAACTGTGCCTTTGATAGACAGAAAGTACCTTAATATCCTCAATAAATACACACAACGGTGCATTTAAAGATCTGCATAAACGTAATTGTACATTAGGGCGAACTGACTTAATGTTGGTTTACTTTCGCGTACACATTCCTAAAATTTATCTACCATAGTATCAAAAGCGAAACGAAACATCCAAAAAAGAATTCAAGGGAAATTCCGTTAAGGACTCGATGGCTTTGATACGTCCGCACAGTTCTAGTTCACTGATCTGTAACGTTAGTAGAAAACATTACTATAGATCAGAGGTTTAGATTCAACCTTCATGAGAACCGAAATTTGTCATGCTTTAAAAGGGATCATGAGATTCAGTTTCATGGAACTGTTCACAGGATCAGTTTCATAAAGCTCAAGCGATTCTTTTATGTCTTGTAAACCGATTCGTTGAAAAGATCCGACTCAAAAGAATGATTCGATACATGAACAATGACGTCTTGTAATTAAACTACACCTGTCCGAAGCGTTACGTGTACATTTTGCGTTGGGGAGGAGCTCATAGTTCAATGCCAGTATATGTAAACACCGATAAAATAAGATGTATATTCGAAAAGCGCCAACTACGCAACTACGTAGCGATAAACAAACTGACGCTTGCGTCAAACATATTTCGATTTTACAACTAGATCAAATGTTTTTACCTTTGACTGACTGACCTTTGTCTACGTATTTTATAAAAATGGTATGATATTATAAAATAAATATTGCAATGTATACACAGTTATATTAAACATCCTATTACAACTAACAGAAAAGAAGACGTGGCGTTTGCCAATATATTACCGTTTTCGCTGTGTGGCTTCATCTCGACGACGAGACCCTGCGAAAAAGCTAAAACGAAAGTAGCAAGCACTCTTGGCTTCAGGGCTATGAACAGGCCACGCCTCCAAAAAGGGGAATCTTTTAGTGTGTTGTTTAAGGATTAGTCATATGCGTACACGCGCTTATTCATTCTTAAATATATTTACTTCTTTCTGTTTAATCACTTAATTAGTGTTGATTCTGTAACAGACCGTTTAAATTAAGGAGGGTCAAAGGAGGGACTGTTTGTTGACAAGCCGCAATAACATTTAAAAAAAAAAAAGTTTCGGTAATTATATATCTCTATGGCACGCCTATTCAAGTCTGAAAGAACGGTGCAACAACTACACAGTTGAAACAGCAAACGAAAAAATCTTTATTACAAATGGTTGATAATGAAAAACAGTGCGTATTTGTGAAAACAAAAACGACTAATGGTGTAAAAACAAAGTTTGTGCTTTGAAACCATGTTTACAGATAAACAGGCTATTTTGTGCCAGGAGACAATATTTCATAGAATGGCATTCAAGTGTTGTTATAGTAAGTTTCAAGGCTGGCAAAACTGCAAAACAGGTCAAGGTCTTGTAATATGAGCAGCATGATGTGAATTTTTTTCTATAGCACAGCAGTTGGAAAAGTCCCAAAAGATAAACAAAAAGCAATAATCTCTTTTGCAACAGACAGAAACCGTTGATGGCTACAAGTACTCCCATAAAAGGCGGTTTACATCAAAGCTACTCATTTGCAAGTATAGTAATTTAAGGGCTTGTAATTGCAAAGTTGCAGAAATAAATGTACAACCTTTGAACAATTTTGTTTTGACATATTTTACATTTTTGTTAACATTTTCCAGATTATTCAGATAAAATGCATAGATCCCTGCTAAGATATCTGGTAATTTACAGAATTTTTGCATAATACATTTTTATGAATTCTTCCAGGAAAACAATTTGAACATTCTCTGATATTCCCGGTTTTCAGTTACCGTGGGAAGCCTGCGTTTAGTAATGTTACAATACAACAGTATGCCTAAACAACAGATAAAGTTGTAAATGATGATTGCATATGAAGAGGAGAAGAGCTAGGAGCTAAATCTATTGGACTTGAGTTTCTAAGGTGCAATATGAGAACCAGACACCGCCCCATCTGAAGAAGATGTATCTGTGAGTTTCCTCTTAAAAGGTTAGATGATCTTCTGGGACAACTGAGCCAATATCCTTAATGTGTAAAACAGTCTGTGGTTTTTAATGGCAGATATCCTTGGTGAACACTCTTATAGCACCATAGTTGTTACATCTGTGGAAATACAAAGCACCACACTGCTTCAAACGCTAACACAACAATTCAGTGATTTGGGACATATTCATACTTGGATATAAAAAAATAAATCAAAGTATACAAAGTGTAAAATCACAAAGTGTAAAAGTTCTTTTGCCTGTTTAGAATGTAAAACATTGCTGTTGTTTAGTAGTATTCAAGTGAAAGTATTGGTCAGACTAAGAGAGGAAACATTATTTGCTTATCATATAAGCATCAAAGAGGGTGTGTAATGTGTGATGCAGGCCAAAGGTAAATATGTAGCATATCGGATTACACAGATAGTACAGGACGTAGTGTCTAAAAATGAAAGGCATTTCCTTCTCATTTCTTTTGAAGGATTATCAGAGCTACACCTAATGAGTTTCAGTCTCAAATTCTTTATGGTCACTGCTGTACATAAAAACTGAATTAAGGTACACTACGGCTATTGACATCTGAGGTTGAAAAACAAAACTGAAAGTTAGAACTTGAACTTGTGGAGGAACGTTGTTTTGCGCTACTCTTCTGCATAAATGAATCTGATGCTTCGACATATAGTTGCCTAGTCATCCGGTTCATTATCCGCTATAGGGAAATAACGAGAATAACAACAGCGTGCAGTAAATGGTAAAACTGCATTACAAACTAGTGTGCTCATAATTAAGATAACACATTAAAATAATATGGTAAGACACACCAGTTTGAAATATCAAGCAGCAAAAAGAACCGTTTTGCACAGCTAGAAACAGCTAGACGCGGATGAGACCGGAAGCCAGACCCATAAAATTTACAAATGGCCACGCCCACTTTTACATTAAGAAAAAGGTGAATATAATGCCTTTAAACTGTTTAAGATCACTGATAAGTCCTACAAGATATGTATCTGGAAAAATGTAGTCTAAACAAGTAAGGAGCATACCTGGCATACCTTATTTTCTTTAGATATGATACTAACGAAACTTCTTTAGAAAACTAAAGAAGTCTTCCAATCAAATTGAGACTTGAAACTTGAGAGCTCTGAATATCAAATCATTTGGCTTACCATAGAGACTCAGGGTGAGGCTGCGGTTCTAACCACATTTACGCAATTTAGATTTTTAATAAGCTTACCTAGGAAAACCGTGTTAGTGAATTAAAAATAGATTATGTTCTCATTTAAAAACTAGCTTTTGGATATCATTGTGACTAACTGCATTAAGAACATTAGTGTTTTTGTCATTCATTTGTTTAGCATTAAAACCTCCATTATTTCTTATTTTAAAGATATGAAAAGTGTGCTGAGTTACTTGGCTCTCTATTTCATTGTTTTAGAGTGTTTTTGACTAATTCATGAATGATTTCCTAGCAACATGTACAAGTCAATAAAACTGTGCAAAATTAAAAAGCTCACCCCAAAATGAAAATTCGGTCATCACTTACCCTCATGTCATTACAAAACTTACAGTAGTTTCTTCTGTGGAACATAAAAATGTTTTTTGTTCACATGGAAGTTAATAGGAACCAAAATGGTTTGGTTACCAACATTTATGTCTTTCTTCAGTTGAAAAAAAATAAAGGTTTTTGAGGAAAACATTCCAGGATTTTTCTCTATATAGTGGACTTCAAAAGAAATCAACAGGTTGAAGGTTGAAATTGCAGTTTCAATGCAGCTTCGAAGGACTCTACACGATCCCAGCCAAGGAATAAGGGTCTTATTTAGCGAAACAATCTGTCATTTTCTAAAAAAATAAAAACGTATGTACTTTTTGACCACAAATGTTCATCTTGCACTAGCTCGACATGTTGGAAAGCTCACGCGTGACCTAGATGAAAGTACCGACGCAGTGTTTACAAAGTGAACATCCAAAGAAAGTCAAACGCCCTTTACAAAAAAAAAAAAGGTACAATGATTTTGAAGTTGGAGGACACTACATTTTTGAACCCAAGTACACAGACTAAGATGACCTTTCCAGCATGATTACGTAATGTGTGAAGTTGCAGACGCACATTGCAGAGCTAGTGCAAGATGAGCATTTGTGGTTAAAAAATATATACATTTTAATTTTTTTTTAAAGAAAATGACTGATTGTTTTGCTAGATAAGACCCTTATTCCTTGGCTGGGATCGTGTAGAGCCCTTTGAAGCTGCAGTTTGGACTTTCAACCCCCATTGAACTCCACTACGTGGAGAAAAATCCTGGAATGTTTTCCTCAAAAACCTTATTTTTTTTTTCGACTGAGGAAAGAAAGACATGAACATTTTGGATGACATAGGGGGTGAGTAAATGATCAGGAATGTTTATTCTGAAAGTAAACTAATCCTTTAAATGCTGACAAAAATCATTTCGACTCATATGTTGAGATGAAAAATCTGGACAACTTGAGTTGAGAAACTCATTGAAAAGTCTGGAGACCTATCCTGTCTAAGTCCAAATGATGTTCTTCAGCGTGCCACTTGATTTGTATTAACCCAGAACATTCCTTAAACCAAGAAGTTATTCCATCTTTTCAAGTTCACAAAGTAGAAGTGTGCTCGACATCATCCATCCTCTTCCCCTGGAGGGTCCCGGACAGAGTGTCGGAGTCCAGCAGCTCAACCACATTGTACGGGGCGCAGTCCTCCAACCCCAGCTTACCACACATCCACCCACAGAAGCCCTTCTCCAGGTCCCTCACCGCCAGCCACCATTCTCCAAAAACCCAAGAGAGCTGGGACACTGCGGCGTACACCCCCATACAAACGCACAACGCCATGATCAGCACCGGATATAACAGAATGAGCAAGGGACACACCGTGATCTTATGCAGAAAGCTGCGTTCCTCATTGTAAACCAGGAAGACGTTGTACCAGGTGAGTGTTCCGTAGTAAAACGACGTGATGAAGGAGAGAAGAAAGATGAACGGGGAGCAGGAAAGGCTCCAGAGAAAAACATGAGGGCCTTGGCTGACCCCCAGCGCACAAGGTTTTTGCTTGGCTTCTGCAACCCCGTCACATTCTGCATCTAGACGCTCTTTGGAGCGCGCCATGTCTCTCAGCTCTTTGTCGGTTAGCGTCATATAGATGTCTACCATTTGGCCTTTCCGCTTTCCCCGCGTGATTGTGCCAGTTAGGGTCACAAAACGGCTGTCAGGAGGGATATCCTCTTCTTCTGTGAATGAAAGATAAATATTGAGGAGGATATTGTATTAACAACACTTATTATAAATAAATCTGTAGAATCTGCAGGAAAGAAAGAAAGAAAGAGGAAATGTATTAAACACTGGAATGTGATTAAACATTGGAACGTGTGCAGTCCATGCCAGGAGACACAAAAAAATAGCCTTGAATTAATCACTAATTACAGAAAATGAGCACTTATATCACAACTAGTACTTCACCGTATAACATTTATATTTATTAAATGTATTAAAATTTAGTGGCACAAATTGCAAATATTAACTGCTTATAATGTTTGGACTAATGATGATGTACACACTATTGTTCAAAAGTTTGGGATTGGAATTTTTGTTTATTTATTTATTTTTTAAACAAGTCTATTATGCTTACCAAGGCTGCATTCATTTGATCAAAAAGAATAATGTTGTGAAATATTATTACAATTGAAAATAACTTTTTTATATTTTAATATATTTTAAAAATGTTATTTCCTTCAGAAATCATTCTAATATGTTGATGTAATGCTGCCTAATATTTGTGTGGAAAGATTAACATAAAACAGCATTATTTAAAAAAGAAATTTTTGCAACATTTCATTTTAAGAATTATTTAGTCATTTTAATAATTCAGCATTGTAATAATTTAGTAATTTCTTTACTGTCATTTTGAGTCAACGTAATAAACCCTTGCTGATAAAAGCATTAATTTCTTTTAAACAAAAAAAAACAAAAAAAAAAAAAACATACCCAAAACATTTGAGCAATAGTATATAAAATGTACTAATATTTCCAACTTTCAAAACTTTCTTTTCTAGGACTGGTAATCACAAATATGCACAGCTGTTTAAAAGTTTGGGATCAGTAAGAATTTTAATCTTTTTTAAAGAAGTTTCTTATGGTCATTAAGGCTATTTTTATTTGATCAAAAATCCAGAAAAAAATTTTAATATTGTGAAATATTATTTCAATGTAAAATAACTGTTTTCTATGTGAATATATTTTCAAATGTAATTTATTCCTGTGATAAAATGCTGTTTTTTTTTGCATTATTGCTCCAGTCTTCAGTGTCACATGATCCTTCAGAAATCAATCTAATATGCTAATTTATTATCAATCTTGGAAACAGTTGTGTTGCTTAATATTTATAAAAATTAATAGAAAAAAAAAAACAGAATTTATTTATTTATTTATTTTTTTAAAAATACTTTTATTCAGCAAGGATGTGTTCAGTTGATAAAAAGTGATAGCAAAGACTTAAATTGTTAGAAAACAGTTCTATTTTCAATAAATGCTATTCTTTTCAACTATTTATTCATTAAAAAATCCTGAAAAAGTATTACAGCTGCAAAAAATATTAAGCAGCACAACTGTTTCCAACATTGAAAATAAAAGTAATAAATCAGCATATTAGAATGATTTCTGAAGAATGATGTGACACTGAAGACCGGAGTAATGGCTGATGAAAATGTATCTTTGCATCACAGGAATAAATTATATTTTAAAATATATTTAAATAGAAAACCATTATTTTAAACTGTAATAATATTTCACAATATTAACCGTTTTTTTCTGTGTTCTTAATCAAGTAAATGCAGCCTTGATGAGCATAAGAGAATTCTTTGAATAGCAAAAAACTGATCCCTAACTTTTGAACGACAGTGTATACTGAAAGATTTTCAGATTTTTCTGGAAAAAAAAAATCTGGTAACCATTATAAAACAATATCTATATAACTGACATAAAATAATCAACACGGATAAAACATAAAAGATAAAATCATATCATATTTAATATGAGGACAGTTACTCATGGTCTCAATCTGGTGTGTTCTGGACAGAAAGCACACGTGATATGGAGCTGGTGCCATCATCTGTTTTGATTACAGTAAACAAACAAATCATGAATTTCACTGCACTTAAACAAGCATCACAAAACCGTTCACACCTAGATATCATATTTTCACCTTCGTCAAACGGCGGACTAAAAGCTCCATCCACATCCGCCGAGGTTCCCTCCCCAGCATCCTCAACCTCCAGGTCAGAGCGGTAGATGATCTCTTTCTTTTTCTTCTTTTTCTTCCTTCGAGTGCTGGTTCCCTCCTCCTCTGCTGACCTCTGAAGTGTGTTCACCGGGGTCTCCTCTGTCCCAATCGCTCCCTCCAGCTCCAAACCACTGATGTCTCCAGATGCCCCTTCACTCATGACTATGGACCCAGAGAGATTCCTATGATGTCAGTATGCAGCTGGACACACCTGCTTGGTGTGTCAATCACCCTTTTGAGATGTCTCCTTCTAGAATGAGAATAAAAACCACAACAGGCTGTTATAAATGCTACTTGCTTTTGAATTCAATCGCATTTTAGGACCTAGCATTGTTTACCTCAAGTCACACCCCACGCGTACTATCTGCTTTTGATTCAAACAATACTGATGTGAGAATGCACGGTTCTTACCTCGAATAAACTCCCAGGCAAATGCATGCAGATGTCGTTTGCTTTTTCAGTTTATCATTTGCAAGTCCTCACCACGTGTAACATTTTGGCGCTGGGTTATTTTTCTCGGACAGTGCCACACTGAGAACAACGCATCCCCCCTCTCGCCGCTAATGCCATTGTTTGGCCAATCAGCGACGTGAGCGCAGCGTTCAGTGCGCATGCTCGCGTCATGCGGCGCTCTGCCTAGCAACCGGCGCTCTGCAGGGAGCCTTGATTTTTAAACGAGTTCTGAATAAGATGCCAGAAAAACGATTAATCATTTATTCCCCCTGCCAATGAACTAAAAAGGATTATAATAATCCATGTTTTATAACCATTTTAATAAAACTATGATTGTATATTGCAACGCAAGCAAAAAGAGCCACAGCGCTATGTTTGGATATCGCTTATTCATATTTTTTTTTCCCATTGGTAGTGAATTTAAAAGTATTTCCTGTGTCCTGAATTTATATTTATATTTTTGTATTATAAATTATACATTTATATTTCTTTGAATCTTTCTAATTTTCTCTTCAACTAACAAAAGTTAACATCATCCTCAAGGATAATTAGTGGGGAAATCTGGGAAAACCATAAAATCGTCAAAGCACCCTATTAATTTCCTTGCTATCTGTTAATTTCCTTGCTGTCCACCTTATTTTGCCATAAGAGTGGCCGTGGGCATTTGTAAATGGGTTTGGCTTTCAGTCTTATCCGCCTCTAGCTATCTTTAACTGTACAAAACAGCTCGCTTTGCTGTTGATATTGAAATTAGTGTCTTACCATATTACCCTGCTGGAAAAAAACCTGCTAAAAACAACCTAGGCTGGTCTTAGCTGGTTTTTGGCTGGTCATTTCAGCTGGTCTCCCAGTCTGACCAGCTAAGGAAGTGGCCAAAACCCCTCTAAAATCAGCCTGCTGACCAGCTATGACCAGCTAAATCAGGCTAGATGACCAGCTAAAACCAGCCAACTAGGTTAGGCTGGTTTTAGCTGTTTTTTCAGCAGGGTATTTTAATGTATTATCTTAATTATGAACACACTGGTTTGTGATGTAAAGAGTTTTACGATTTACTGCACGTTGTTATTCTTCTCGTTATTTCCCTATAGAAGATTTGCACTTACGTCACGATTTGGTCAATTCCCTGGATGCACGGCCATATTGGCCATACTCAGATGCAAACAACAACATGGATTGCACGGTTAGTGTCCTACTAAATACACTGTTCTTCTAATTTATACTGTCTAAAAAACGGGGGGTTGGGGGGGGACATGTGGAAGCACACATACATCATGGAGACGTCTGTTTGATGTCTACATTTAGATCTGGAAGATGTATTTTTTAGTGTTTGCTCATCTGCAGTACGTCTATAGGACGTTTTTCTAGCACATGTCACATAGACGTCTAATTGATGTTTTCAAGATGTTTATGATTTAGAATGTATGTAAAACTGACATCTTACAGATGTCTACCAGACGTTTGTACACTGCAGATGCTTTCCAGATCAAGAGATCTTTAACAGACATCTTGCAGACATACGTGTGCTATCTGGGTAGGAATTGGAAATGATTTCGTATAAACTATGCCTGATAGCACACGTACATCTCTGAGACGTCTATTTGACATCTGCATTTACATCTGCAAGACGTCTATTGGACGTTTCCTATAAGACGTCAAATAGACGTCTTTTAGATGTCTTTAAGATGTTTATGAATTAGAATGTATGTAAAACTGACATCTTGCAGACGTCTGTCAAATGTTTATACACAACAGTTGCTTTCGAGATCAGGTGATCTTTAACAGACATCTTGTAGATGTTTGTGTGCTATCTTGGGTACATCTGCAAGATGTCTGTTAAAAATCACTTGATCTGGAAAGCATCTGCTGTGTACAAACATCTGACAGGAAATGTCCAATAGACGCATTACAGACACTCTACAAAATGCGTCTTGCAGATGTAAATGCGGATGTCAAATAGACGTCTCTGTGATGTACGTGTGCTATCAGGGTATAGAGAAAGACTTAGTAAAGCAGGAAAGGGCACAATATTTTGACAAACTAAAGGTAACAGGTGGTAAAGACACTTATGAGGAGTATTAATTAAGATATTAGCCTAATATTTCCCCAGATAGCACAAGCACAAGATGTCTGTTAAAGATCACCTGATCTGGAAAGCATCTGCTGTGTACAAACATCTGACAGACGTCTGTAAGATGTCAGTTTTACATACATTCTAAATCATAAACATCTTAAAGACATCTAATAGATGTCTATTTGACATTGATAGAAAATGTCCTATAGACATATTGCAGATGAGCAAACACTCTAAAAAATACATCTTTCAGATGTAAATGCAGACATCAAATAGACGTCTCCATGACGTACATGTGCTATTAGGGTCACCTACCTGACCGGAAATTAACAAACATGAATATGGCTTATTTTAAAGCATATTTCTGAAAGTCTGGTATGCCATTTTATAGGCATATTAATTATTATTGAGCCACTGAGATGATTAACAGAAATGACCCAGCAAACTAATGCAACCGCTTAGAAGTTCTTACAACAGAAAATGTATTTTTAATATTTGTAATCTCATGGTGACAGCCATTAAATGTTTTTTAGAAATCATACAAATGTAATATTCACAATATCCTTCTATTACACATATGTACATTGATTAAACACACTATTAGTGTTCAGTTATACAATGATAGTGATGCAATTCAGTAGGCATCATTTAAAGGCCACAGTCGAGATGTATTGCAGTTTCTAGAAACAAAACATTTGCGGTCCATCCACACTGTGATGAAGAGCAGCTGTTTGACAGTCTAGACTTGTTTTGTTATGATTCACAGCTTGGATTTAGTCATGTCCATGATTTTTGTCAATATGTCTGTATTTTCTCCCTCTGGGGCTGGAGGCCAGGCAGTGTGCTCTGATTAAAGAGACAAAACGAAACAGAAAGCATTTGCATACTCAAATAGTCAAAGTCAACATCCGGTTTTCTTTTCGAAACAATTACAGCACGTGTTATGTCATCATCTGGTTAGAAAATGAGTAAATGGGTACCTGGTATTTCCCACACCGAGTGGTAGAGACTCTGTCCTGCATCGACTTTCAGGGTTGCTCCAGTAATGTAACTGGCAGCCGGAGACAGCAAGAAACATACAGCTGGCGATATCTAACACAATTGAATTTAATATTTTAATCTCTGATTATTTAAACACCAATTTTTCAAACACAAGTAAAGAATGTTTAATTATTCCAAACTTTCGACCAGAAAAAAGTATATACATACAGTTGAGGTCAAAAGTTTACATACACCTTGCAGAATCTGCAAAATGTTACTTATTTTACCAAAACAAGAGGAATCATACAAAATGCATGTTATTTATATTTAGTACTGACCTGAATAAGATATTTCACATAAAAGATGTTTACATATAGTGTACAAAAGAAAATAATAGTTGAATTTATAAAAATGACCCAGTTCAATTTTGCCTAAATATCATTTTTTTCCATTTAGTACTGCTCTTCAGAAGCTACATACATGTTTCCCAGAAGACAAAATAAGTTAAATTTACCCTGATCTTCAAATTCAATAAGTTTTCAACCCCCAGCTCTTAATGCATTGTGTTTCCTTCTGAAGTATCAGTGATCGTTTGAACCTTCTGTAATAGTTGCATATGAATCCCTCAGCTGCCCTCTCTTGTGGACTATATGTAAACAACTTTTATGTGAAATATCTTATTCGGGTCAGTACTAAATAAAAAAAAAAAAAACATGATTTTGTATGATCAAAATCAAAATAATTAACATTTTGCAGATTCCACAAGGTGTATGTAAACTTTTGACCTCAACTGTACATTTAGCTCTAAATATTACATACACAGTAGTTTTAAAACATCAACATTATAATAGGTTATGACATACCTCCTCAGGAACACCAAGTCTTTTAGCCGGACTGAATGGCACTGACATCTTAAACATTACTGGGCCAATTTCTTTGTAGTTTTCCATTGCCGTTTTAGAGATGATAGTCCCCTACATTCAAAAAACACAAAACACACCATTTCTGTGGTATAAGTCTAAGTAGAAGTTCACATTATTTGAGTTAAAATAGCAGTACAGATAAAAAAAAAAAAACCAGTGTGTTAAGTAAAAACTTTCCGGGGGCCATAATACTATGGAAACATTTTCAGGAAAGGCTAGTTTACATCGTTATCTTCATTTTGTGGATTTACCCAAAGCAACATGCAAATGAGGAATACATATATGTGACCCTGGACCACAAAACCAGTCATAAGGGTAATTTTTTCCAAATTGAGATGAATACATCATCTGAAAGCTGAATAAATAAGCTTTCCATTGATGTATGGTTTGTTATGATAGGAAAATATTCGGCCAAGATATAATTATTTAAATATCTGGAATCTGAGGAAGCAAAAAAATCTAAATACTGAGAAAATCACCTTTAAAGTTGTCCAAATGATGCTCTTAACAATGCATACTACTAATCAAAAATTAAGTTTTGATAGGTTTACAGTAGGAAATTTACAAAATATCTTCATGGAACATGATACTTAATTTCCTAATGATTTTTGGCATAAAATAAAAATCAATAATTTTGACCCATACAATGTATTTTTGGCTATTGCTACAAATATACCTCAGCGACTTAAGACTGGTTTTGTGGTCCAGGGTCACATATTATAGTCAAACACTGAATTTCAACATCCCGGAGTGGGCGGCACTATCCAAATACAGTACATGCTTTTAAAATGTTTCCAAACCGCACACACCGGAGCCACAGAGTTGATCCGGATTCCACTGTCAGCCCACTCAATGGCTAGGCTTTTGGTCAGGTTGTCCACCGCTGCTCTGGCCGCTCCTGTGTGCCTGTCATAAAACACAATAACAACACTAGTTTAAAAAACTGCTGTGAGAGGATTTAACCAGCACAAAAATGGACAGTAATATGCAGTATTTTTAATATATTGTTACAAGCCCAACTCACGCCATTCCAGGGAAACCCTTCCACATGTCCGCAATGATGTTTACAATTACACCTCCATGATCTTTCATCCACGCATTGTATGCTATGAATTAAAAGCAAAAAATGACTGAGAGTAACCTTTGACATGTCTGGGCAGAAATAAAACTTACAATTTGCACATACAATCAAAACAAATGGCAGCTAAACTGTACATTTCATTTCACATTGCCATATAAGCCTAACCTTCTTTGCAGCATAAGAACGTTCCGTTGAGGTTGGTGTCAATCACAGCTTTCCAGCCTTTTGCACTCATCATGTTCACTGGGCTGGAAAACTGCCCACCTCCATTATTCACCAAAAAGTCAATCTTCCCATGAAGCTTCAGAGTGGAGGCCATCAGGTTCTTCACCTGTCAAAAATGAGAGCTGAATTACATCTTTTGTTTGCAGTCACACCACATTATAATTCAAACCTATACTGCTATTGCCTATAAACAGAAAGTGCAATAATTTGCTTTGCTGGTTAGGAAAACCAAATTCTTTTATGGCTTGTTAAATTAAATTAAAAACGAAGACTATTTTACAGATACACTACCAGTCAAAAGTTTTTAAACAGTATACTTTTTAATGTTTCTTTAAAGAAGTCTCTTCCACTCACCAAGCCTGCATTTATTTGATCCAAAGTACAGCAAAAACAGTAAAATGTTGACATATTTTTACTATTCAAAATAACTGTTTTCTATTTGAATATATTGTACAATTTATTCCTGTGATCAAAGCTACATTTTCAGCATCATTACTCCAGTCTTCAGTGTCACATGATCCTTCAGAGATCATTCTAATATGCTGATTTACTGTTCAGGAAACATTTTTATTATTATTATTATCAATATTTAAAACAGCTGAGTACATTTTTTTCAGGATTCTTTGATGAATAAAAAGATCCAAAGATCAGCATTTATCTGAAATAAAAAGCTTTTGTAACATTATACAGCCTACTATATACCATTCAAAAGCTTGGAGTCTGTATATTTTTTTGGGAAAGAAATTATAGAAATTAATACTTTTATTTAGCAAGGATGCTTTAAATTGATTAAAAGTGATGTTAAAGACATTTATAATTTCTACTTCAGATAAATGCTGTTCTTCTGAACTTTCTATTCATTAAACAAACCTGAAATAAATTCTACTCAGCTGTTTTCAACATCATCATAATAATAAATGTTTTTAAGCAGCAAATCAGAATATTAGAATGATTTCTAAAGGATCATGTGACTGGAGTAATGATGCTAAAAATTCAGCTTTGAAATCACAGGAATAAATTACATTTTAAAATATATTTAAACAGACAACGGTTATTTTAAATAGTAAAAATATTTCAAAATTTTACTTTGCACTTTGGATCAAATAAATGCAGGTTTGGTGAGCAGAAGAGATGTCTTTATAAAATATTAAACATCATATTGTTCAAAAACTTTTGACTTGTAGTGTACTTTTCTGGCATAAAGATATACAATACAGGTTTATGAGACCGTCACCTCTTCTTCATTTCGAATGTTGCACTGAATAGGGGTCACTTTAGCCGGACTGGATGGCGGAATTTTCTGTGTCAGCTCTTCAGCTGTTGACTCCAGACGCTCAAGCTTCCTGGATGATATGACAACAGTGCAACCTACAACAGGAGTGATATCTGACACTGAGACACTAGATTTTTGCATTTTTGCATTTTTTTGTATAAACAATTTTTTTTTTACAGATTTACAGTTTTTTACCCATCTACATCCTGAAGATTTTTACAGATATTTTATATATGATTCACAAACTATTGACAGTATTTTTTAATTTAAGTAGTGATAAAAAAAATGATCCAAATACATATATTTAATTAGGCAGCGCCTCATCTGCATATTTAAACGTAAAAGAAATGGAAATTAAAATCTAAAAACATCAAATATACTGTACTTGTAGCAATTAAATATGTCATTACTAATACATCATATGTGAAAAATAATGCTTTAATAAATTAGTGATTGATTGCTGGGTTACTCAATATCTGGACTAAAGTTCACTGCAGCCCTGATCTAAAGACAAAGTTAAATTCGTCTGTAAAGCGTCTATTAAATGCATACCTAACTGTAAGAGCTCAGAAGTAATAGCTTTTCCTATCCCAGTCCCGCCTCCAGTCACAATTGCAACTTTGTGATTGAAAAGACCTGCTTTAAAAACACTGGACGCAGCCATGTCTGTGACGAAACGAACTGTGAAGCAAGAGTCTGTATATGTTTTAAAATAAAAGTCCTTTTCCTGTTGTGTTAATCTAGCTTCCTGTTCTGCGCACATTTATTTGCCTGCGCTTATTATAAGATATTTTATACATTAAAAAAAAAAAAAAAAAAAAAAAAACTAAGCAGTGGGTAAAAGTAAGTAATGCGTTAAAGTAAGAAGATTATTATTATTAAAACACGAAAGACATAAGTATGCAAAACAACTTGATTTTATTTTACAGTATATACACTGCCACAAAACGAAAATTAATTTCATAACCGTGTTAACTTGTCAATCACGGGCAAACAGAAAGGAAACTTACGGATTATGGAATTTCCTTTACTTTCAACGACAGTTGAGAGAGTTTTAATGGCGGTCCGTGATGCTGAAAGTTGACATCGATTAACAAATTCCAACATATTCTTCTAAATATTGTGTACAGCACTCAAATTACATACAAACACAGCTGGATGCAGTGACGACAGTGATGTCATCCACATAACAAGCTTGTCTTGCAGTCTGATTTATTTAAAACGACGTAAAAACATCCTAACGACTTATTGCTTATTAGGGTTATACATGTATACACATTTACAAAAAATACGTGTGTGTATATATCTATATATGTTATTATCTGCATGGTTTTAAACATACACTTACATACACACATCAACATTTTAATAACATTGTGCAAATTTGAAGTGAGTGCATACCACAGAGTTAAAAACAATTACAAGGGCCACTGAATTAAAAGTCGCTCAATAAAAACACCATTTGGCTTTATATAAAAAAGATTAGGTTGTACAATAAAAACAAAGAAAAACGAAGTTAAGGCGGCAAGTCTCGAAAGATGGGCACTTCAGCGTTGTGATTCCTAAACTATTGCATATAACAAAAATGATCTGTTCTAGAGGTCATTTTAAAGTAGTACCCAGCATCTCACAGTCCTTTACAACAGCTAACGCTGCCACAAACCTGTACAAAACATAAATGTGCTGATATCTACACAACCAATACAAAGAGTACAACTTAACAATACTATGTATGTACATGAATTAAATACGTGACTTCAAGCACTTGTGTGGTTAGCGTCAAGTGTGAGTAATGGCCAAAAACAAAAGTCTTGTTTGGGAAAAAAAAAAACTGAATATGTGTTTATGTGTTTTGGGTAAAAATAAATTAAAACTGCTAGAAGCCAAACCAAAGCGAGGCGTCTAAAACAGGTAAGGGTGAAAGTGCATACTGTAGTACTGTAGTATATCGTGCAGAGATCTTTATGTCCATTCAAGTCTTCCTCTGTGCTCTCGTTGGTTCACCAACAGCATATCTGTGGTACTTCTGAGACGTGGCCGGTTGTCATCGGGCCACACGAAACCAAAGGCTTTCGAAACAACGTTGGATACCAGCATGTAGTGTTTTGTCCCATGATACATTGCGGTCAGTAGCTGTTTTCATGGCCTGCGAGGATGTAGAGATTGCTGTGTGCTGTGGGGTTGTCTGTTGGTCGGCTCTCTAAAACCACCACTCTATAAAGAACGACATGAAAACAAATATAGATGACCTGATGCTCTTTCTGCAATACATATGACCAACGTTTGGCACGCCAGTATTGAAGTGTATGCTATTAATTACTTAATGACGTAATTAGATTTCTGCTTCTCACCTGTCTGAACCCAGCAGCCTGAATATCCTGGAGTTGTCCGAAATCTCCTGTGTAATCTGGGATGCAAAATGTGGATAGAATTATGGGATTGCACAACATGTATGCCATTTAATTTAGTTATATAGGAAATCCTAGTTTTAGTCAAAGGTTGACATACACCTTGCAAAATCTGTAAAATGTTAATTATTTTAACAAAATAAGAGGGATCATACAAAATGCATGTCAAGTTTTATTTAGTACCGACCTAAATAAGATATTTCACATAAAAGATGTTTACATATAGTCTACAAGAGAAAATAATAGCTGAATTTATAAAAATGACATATTTCAAAAGTTTACATACACTTGATTCTTAATACTGTGTTGTTACCTGAATGATCCACAGCTGTTTTTTTTTTTTGTTTTTTTTGTTTAGTGATAGTTAGAACAGTTAAACTGCCTGCTGTTCTTCAGAAAAATCCTTTAGGTCCCACAAATTCTTTGGTTTTTCAGCATTTTTGTGTATTTGAACCCTTTCCAACAATGACTGTATGATTTTGAGATCCATCCATTTTCAACTACTACAGAAGGTTTAAACGCTCACTGATGTTCCAGAAGGAAAAACCATGGCATTAAGAGTCGGGGGTGAAAACTTTTAGAATTTAAGATCAGGGTAAATTTCACTTTTTTTCTTCTGGGAAACATGAAAGTATCTTCTGTAGCCTCTGAAGGATAGTACAAACTAAAAAAAGATATGATATTTAGGCAAAATATGAAAAATGTACCCATCTCCATCCTGTTCAAAAGTTTTCACCCTCTGGCTCTAATGCATGTTTTTTCCTTCTGTAGCATCAGTGAACGTTTTAACCTTCTGTATAGTTGCATATGAGTCCTTCAGTTGTCCTTAGTGTGAAAAGATGGATCTTGAAATCATACAGTCATTGTTGGAAAGGGTTCAAATACACAAAAATGCTGGAAAACCAAAGAATTTGTGGGACTTGAAGGACAGCAGGCAGTTTAACTTTTCAGGACAAGCAAAAGACTCATGAACAACTATCACTAAAAAAAAACAAAAAAACAGCTGTGGATCATTCAGGTAAGAACACAGTAAGAATCAGGGGGATGTAAACTTTTAAAAAGGGTCATTTTTCACTATTTTCTCTAGACTATGTAAACATTTTATGTGAAAAATCTTATTCAGGTAAGTGCTAAATAAACAATAACATGCATTTTGTATGATCCCTCTTATTTTGGTAAAATAATTAACATTTTCTGACATGTTCTAAAAATAAATAACAGATTCTGAAAGGGGGATGTAAACTTTTGACCTCAGCTGTACATACATGAATCTGACTGGTCAATCGCTGTATTAAACAGTCCAAATTCTTTCATAATGATCACCAAATGGTATATTTACCATAACAATAATATTGTAAACTGAAATGTTTCCTATTGTTGCAGACTATAATACACATTGATTGAAAAAAATCTATTATGTATACATATATATATATATGGGCTATTTTACAGAATTGGTGCAAACTGCTGTCCCACAACCAAAAAATTGGTTTTATTGGGTACTTTCAATTGGGAGGTGGCTGTCCTGAACCCTAATCCCTAAATTTTAATTTATGAAAATTATATTTAAATCATTTTTTGCATTTTATTCCAAAAATATATATTTATTTTATATTATTTTATTGTAAATTATGAAACCAGTACAAAAAAACATGTGTCCCCCATTTTCATGTCACTACCAAAAAAAGTGTATGTTTTAGTCCATTGGCTGAGACTGATTTTTCATGTGTTCCTCCCTCTCATAGCTACATGGTCAGTAAATAGGCCCAATCATTTTGAGGCAAATGTGTTCAAAAGTCAAAATTCTAAGCAAGGTCACTATCAAACATCTTTTTTTCTTAAATGAAGTAAGAAAACTTAAAAAAGTGAAAACACTTTTTTGGGTATTATTTCATAACATTTATTTTTTACGTGTACAACTATTCAGAAGTGTGCTAGCTAACCATGTGCTGATTAGCATCTTTGAGCTAGATTCAAAAGTACCTAAATTATCATTATGATATAGTAGTGACCAGAACATTTGGAGAAGTTCCGGTAATGACATCATTGTTTTTTGGGGTGCTGTCCCACAAAATGTAGTTTTTAAGGGTGTTATCTGTTCAAAACTGTACTAGCTAACCATGTGCTGATTAGCATCTTTGAGCTAGATTCAAAAGTACCTAAATTATCATTATGATACAGTCGTGACCAGAACATCTGGTGAAGTTCTGGTAATGACATCATTGTTTTTTGGGGTGCTGTCCCACAAAATGTAGTTTTTAAGGGTGTTATCTGTTCAAAACTGTACTAGCTAACCATGTGCTAATTAGCATCTTTGCGCTGGGTCCAGAAGTACCTAAATTGTCACTAACATAACAGTCACGACTGAAACATGTCATCATTTTGGTAGCGACAAAAGGGAACACATATTTCTTTATTCGGGGAAAATAAAATTTATGTGAATTTTTAGTATTTTAGTATGTTTCCATAGCGTTTTAGTATGCGAGTTAAAAATCTGTAATGTGATGTGGTCCAAAACATTACTGTCACAGAAAATGTGCTGTCACTACCAAAACATGGGGTGTTTTGACAAAAAGAAAGTATATTGAATTATCAGCTAAGATGTTATGATAGAATTTGGTTCAGTGTATATTCAAACTAATGAATCTTTAAATTTGAAATCAGTATGATCGACTTTTGCCTTTTACAAAGAAAAATTGGATTCAAAATACAACAAAACTTATAAATCACACTTGAAATATTGTTGAAATTGTAATTGTTATTGATTTACCTCTGAAAACTTTTTAATAAAATAGCAAAAAATATATATATATTTACAAGGTAGATATAAGCAAAATCTTAATAGGTCAGTGTAACCCTTTTTATTAAATTATATATTACTGTGTTTCAGTAGTGACAAATTTGGGGAGAGGACAAATATTTCAAAACTTTCTGAAAATACAATGAGAAATAACTGCACAATTACTAGTGTACCTTGGATATTATACAATATGCTTACATGCAAAATTTGTAGAAACTGACTTTGCACAAATTATTAAATAAATTATTTGCATATACACTACCGTTCAAAAGTTTGGGGTCAGTACATTTTTATTGTTTCTTTTTTTTTTTTTTTTTTTTTTTTTTTTTTTTTTTAAGAAATTAATACTTTTATTCACCAAGGATGTATTAAGTTAATAATTAAAAGTTTATTAAAAGTTAATAATAAATAATTTACATTGTTATAAAATATTTATATTTTGAATAAACACTGTACTTTTTAAACTTGTTATTCATGAAAGAATCCTGAAAAAAAAAAACCACACAGGTTCCAAAAAATATTTGGCAGCACAACTGTTGATATTATCCAACATTGATCATTCTAATAATAAATCTGCATATTAGAGTGATTTCTGAAGGATCACGTGACACTTAAGACTGGAGTAACAGCTGATAAAAATTCAGCTTTTCATCACAGGAATAAATTCTATTTTAAAGTATGTTAAAATAAAAAACATTATTTTATATTGTAAAAACATTTTGCAATATTACTGTTTTTTTTCTATATTTTTAATCAAATAAATGCAGCCTTGATGAGCATGAGAAACTTCTTTAAAGACTATTACAAGTCTTACTGACCCCAAACTTTTGAACGGTAGTGTATATATATATAAAAAAATACAATTTTACATTTTTGTACGTATTTATAATTTAATATAATATATAATTTATATATATTACAATATTCTTGCTGCGTTTGTTTTGTCTGCTTCACAACGGGGCTCCAAACCATTCCGTCAGGCTTTATTTTGTGATATTATTGATAGGCTGTCTGTACATCATCTCTCACATATATGCAGCTTGACTTGCCTCATTAGATTTGAAGCTGCGTCCTTGCATGCCATGCCTCCAGAAGGCCAACACACTGTCTTGAAGGCAAACTAATAAGGATAGATAGATGCATAGAGAGACAGAGTCATTAAAAAGAGATTCAAATGTATTTCAAGTAAACATTTTGCTCATACAAAAGTGTGTTTAAATATGCCTAAAGTCTAACTTCGGTGGACTTAGAAAATGAAGGCATATTTACTTGAGGCCACTGTTAAATGTACCAAGGTCTCCTACCTATTGATTCAATCTGGAAGTTAAAAGTCAGTTCGGCTGAGAGTTTTCGACTGGACTTCAACCGACCCTGCAAATTTACAATCTTAATGCACCCTAGAGAGGAAGAAGAGAAGCAATTAATCACTATATCTGTTTTTTATATGCATTAATCTATTAATGCCATGTTCTGTGCTTACGATCTAAGCAGACTAAAATTGTATCTCTCTCCAGCTGGGTCACATGGATCACGCAGCTCTGTGGGGTATCTGAAACAACAACCGTTTTTAGAATTTTGCATTTCTAAAATTCCAAAAGAATCAAACCGGAATAAAAAGCTCATTTAAATGTAAAAATGTATATTAAAATACAAATAATTGTATTGTAAAATCAGGCAATTTTTGGTATAATGGTGTCATGTTTTAAGGTACCCACCAGAATCGAACCAATTGGAGGTAGAGTTGGGGTTGAGGGTCTCAAAGCGTACCACCTGGTGGAGCTCGGTCCCTTTGCTCACAGCTATGCAGATGAGAGGATACTGATGCTCTGGAACCACCAGCATCTCAAACACCTCCAGCGGACACGGCAGGGGGAAGTCTATGCTCTGCGGGGAATTAGGCGGTGGTTAACTTGGAACAGCGTGCATGTGAAAATGCCAAGTAAAGCAATTTTAATTACAAGTCTTAAGTAGAAGATCAGCAATTTTACAAGCTTAAAAGAGGCATGAATAGCTAATAATGTGGTCTGCGTGCAACATGCTGTTTCCAAAACCTTGAGTTAAACACCTCTCCTATGGGGTTTAGTGTAATGCTAATCAGCATATCACTTGGTAACATTCCCTGTCTCATTGCGCCCTCTAGAGGTCACATTTGTGACCCTGGACCACAAAAACAGCAGGGGTATATTTGTAGCAATAGCCTGCAATTCATTGTATGGGTCAAAATTATTGATTTTTCTTTCATGCCAAAAATCATTAGGATATTAAGAGTAAGTTCCATTAAGTTATTTTGTAAATTTCCTACCGTAAATATATATCAAAACTTATTTTTGATTAGTAATATGCATTGCTAAGAATTTCATTTGAACAACTCCAAAGGTGATTTTCTCAATATTTACATTTTTTTGCACCCTCAGATTCCAGATTTTCAAATAGTTGTATCTAGGACCAAATATTGTCCTATCCTAACAAACCATACATCAATGGAAAGCTTATTTATAGAAGTAACCATTATGAAAATTGATTGCTTATGAAATTACTGTAATGTCTTTCTCACTTTTCAGTGTAATGGTTACTTTTCTAAAACCAGGCAGCATCAATGACGCATACGGCTGATGAATTCGACCTCTGAAGAGCACAGCCTTTGAAATAAGACTTTATTAGCTTTTTTTGGTGATGGGAAACAGTGACTTACCTTGACCAACATGAATTTCTGCATGGATTCCACCCACTCAAAAAGGACAACACTAGACTGAAAGGCACCGCACAGGTACTTGTGACCAGTGTACGGATTCCTCACTGAGAATAAACAAGGCAAATCTGAATTAGAACACTTATGTTGCTTCATATTTTTGTGGAAACTGTAATACACTACAATTCAAAAGTTTGAAAAACCTAAAAAAAGAAAGCAAAAATAATACTTTCATTTAACCAGGGTGCAAGGAATTAATTAAAAGTGACAGTAAAGACATGTATAATGTTAGAAAAGATTTCTATTTCAAATTTTTTTTTTTCCTATTAATCAAAGAATCCTGGAAAATTGTATCACTGTTCCCACAAAAAAAAAAAAAAACGTGAAGCATTTTTAGGTCTTATAGAGTAATTAATGACAGAATTTTCATTTTTGAGTGAACTAACCCTTTAATTATTACAAACTACCACCCTTACATAGCCAATGCTTGACATATCCATAGTTCCTGTATAGCTAATAAGGTATAATAATAAGATTTTTAATGTTTTTTTTGTTTGTTTTGTTTTTTTTAAGAAGTCTCTTCTGCTCTCCAAGCATGTATTTATTTGATTCAAAGTACAGCAAAAGCAGTAAAATTTTGAAATATTTTTACTATTTAAAATGTTTCTATTTTAATATATTTTTAAATATAATTTATTCCTGTGGTCAAAGCTACATTTTCAGCATCATTACTCCAGTCCTCAGTGTCACAAGATCCTTCAGAATTCATTCTAATATTCTAATATTATTCTGCAGTTCAAGAAACATTTATTATTATTATTATTATTATTATTATTATTATTATTATTATTATCAATATTTAAAACAGTTGAGTACATTTTTCAGGATTCTTTGATGAATAGAAAGATCCAAAGATCAGTATTTATCTGAAATAAAAAGCTTTTGTAACATTATATACTATATACCATTGTTTTGAGGGAAAGAAATGATATACATTAATACTTTTATTTAGCAAGAATGCTTTAAATTGATTAAAAGTGATGATAAAGACATTTATAATGTTACAAAAGATTTCTACTTCAGATAAATGCTGTTCTTCTGAACTTTCTATTCAATAAAGAAACCTGAAAAAAATTCTACTCAGCTGTTTTCAACATAATAATAATAATAAATGTTTTTTGAGCAGCAAATCAGAATATTAGAATGATTTCTGAAGGATCATGTGACTGGAGTAATGATGCAAAAAATTCAGATTTGAAATCACAGGAATAAATGACATTATATACATATAAATATTTCATAAAATATAAAAATATTTCAAACTTTTACTGTTTTTTTCTGTACTTTGGATCATATAAATGCAGGCTTGGTAAGCAGAAGAGACATCTTTAAAAAAAACATTAAAAATCTTACTGTTCAAAAACTTTTGACTTGTAGTGTACTGAATCCAGAAACGCAGAATAAAAGGAAATTATGGGATCTGCTCACCTACACAGCACTTTTGACACCCTTTTGTTTCAGGGATCTTAGTGGACACTGAGAACTTCCTGAAATTCAAATAAAAACGTAAAATGAAGTATTTTAATTTTGACCACTGGTCACATCTTTGCGCTCACGCGCCACACACAGATCTGAACATTTACCTGGGGATTATTTTGTCAGGCAATTTATGTGTTGGTATGGCAACAGGGAGTTTTTGCATTTGTCGAGCATGTTCAAATAGACCCATAAGACTGTGAGAGTACAGATGACATGCTTTTCCTGCCAAAACACAATTTCATTATTCAAAACAGAGATACAGGACTATGTTAGGTAACAATTTACATATATGACTACATATGTTTCTACAATTCCAACTATTCTAGTATTATCACATTGCAAGCAGTTCTACTCTGTGAAGTAAAGTGTGACTCAAAAACAAAAATATCTTTCTAAAATTGTAGCAATAAAAAACTCTCTGTGACTACTTTGTAATCTGAAAAGCTAAACCTGATTTTTTTTTTTTTAAAGCACAGCTTACCGGATATTGATAGCAGGCTGTTGCTCATGACATAGAGCCAAGTACATCTCCTGGGGAAAAGCTGAGAATGACACAAAAATAGCTTTAGTACAAGACAAAAAGACTGACTGAAGAAGCACGCCACACTCAGAAAATATAAGGATGTATTTATAAAAATACATCACACAAAAAGTTTTTCCAGGCACATTTTTAATCTTTTTATTTTTTAAATGAATGCAACTACTTTGTTATGTAGGAAGACTAAACATAGGTTTGAAAACGTCTAAAAAGTAACATCACACCTGCTCCATGGATGTCTCGTGCAGCTCATTAAGGTTTAATGTGTAAATCCCTTCCTCTGCTCCAAATATCAGATACTGATCTGAAACGCATGAACAGGGAAGAACAAAACTCAGAATTGGTATCTGCAAATGCTTCTGTAGGCAATGTTAATGAATAAATAACGCACATATTAATAACTGATAATTAGCTAGATTATCATGACAAGCTCACCTCGTGTGTCTGGGTTGATCCATGAGGTAGCGCAGTGTATCTTTAACGGGCAGCCATTGAAGACTTTAGAGAAACATGCTCCCATCTGGACATGGGAATACAACACAATGGATAACTCAGATGCAGCCAAATGAATCACTGTTCAAAAGGGTTTGCATTGCAAAAATAATTCAACTGCATCATTCAAACAATTCATTTAATATTCTTTCAATATAATGTTTCTGAATAAAACTATGAAGTTCACTTACATGAACCTTTGGAGTTGGAGGGAGACCATTGCTGATGGGTTTCTGTGGGAAGAACAAATGAACATTAACAATAATATTATTTATATGATTATGTTATTATTTAATAATAATTAATCTTATAATACATACACATAAATACATACAATAATAAAACATATATCTGACCTATTAATAATGCAATATAATTATATGTAATAATATTAATAATAATATTAATATTGCTACATAAATTGCATGATTATTGTTTACATTATTATATAATTTATATAGTTTATATAAAGTTACACAATAATAACAAAAAATATATAAATTAATAATAAAATGCATATAAATATAATAAATATATTACATCATATTTGTTAAAATCATTCAATATAATTCTACATAAAAAATTGTAATAATATTATACTATTATATAATAATTGTATTTAAATAACTTTTAATAATTGTACTTAAATTTTACGTATAGACATACACAACAATAATAATATTGCTACATATATTGCATAATTAAAAAATAAATTATAATTACAAATACTGTTTGCAATTATTATGTAACTGAATCAATAATATTATGTACTAAATATTTAATGTATATAAACACATACACAGTAATAACAATATAATATTATAATTAAATTAACAATAAAATGCATATAAATATAATAAAAACATTTATTACATAATATTTGTTAAAATCACTTAGTATAATTATATGTAATCAACATTTGTAATAATATCACACTATTATGTAATAACTATGTAAACAACTGCATTTTGTACATACACCATTATACACAACCATAATAATAATAATAACAATTATTATTATTAATAAATCAATTATAATAAATATTAATTAGCAACAAATAATTATTTATTACAATAATAATAATAGTAATAATAATAAGAATGCAATATAAATATATGTAATAAAAACAATAATATTATTGCTACATATATTGCATAATTAAAAATAAATGATAATTTTAAGTATTATTGTTTATATATTGTATTTTTTTCATTAATATTATGTAATACATATGTAAATAAGTATATATATATAACAATAATTAATAAAAATGCATATAAATAATAAATACATTTATTACATTTGTTAAAATCATTCAATAAAATTATAAGTAATAATAAATATTAGTAATAATATTATACTATTGTTTTGTATATACACACATTATACACAATACTAACAATATTATTAAATAATATAAATAATTAAACTTATTACAATAATAATAATAATAATAAATAACATTATTACATTAATATTAATAATAATAACTCAGTTTCTTAAAATATTTGATTAATAAATATATCAACGTAAAAAGGGAACATCGATTTAAGACCACAGTGAATTAGGAGCATTAAAATATGAAACTATTAAAATAAATAAATAATTGCACTCAGCAAACATGTCAAAACCCTCATTCAAGAATCATAAATGTTATAAAAATCTCTTTTGGAATTGACTAAAATGAAGCAATACCGGAAAATCTTTCTTGTCCTTTGGTATAGGAACAGCAGGGGGCATTGTGGACTGTCTCTCCGTTGAGGGCGAGTGTTCAGATGGGCTAATTCCATTGCCTGTGGTTAAAGAAAGATATAGCATACAGTTTTAGTTTCTTCATACATCTTAAAAACTATTTTTTTACATAGGCATCCAGAAAGAGATGCACACAGACCACATTTATAAAGAAAGTGTTCTTTTTTTTTAAAATCTACATTCACATCAGAAATGATCAGCATTGTTTACTAAGCTACTGTTGCAATTTGCAGCTACCATACTAGAAAGACACAACAAAAACTAGACAAGCGTAATGAATCAAACACAATGATTGCAACAGTGACTGACAGGAAAACAATAAACTGACAAGGAAAAGAATACAAGGGTGGAGTGGGTGACTCATGATGCCTTTAAGTGGGTGTGTGACATTTTCACATGCCAACACCATTGACGCCGTTTCTCTTAGAAAGGGCAAGAGGAAAGAATGACATGTGATCTCACTACAGGCTGACTAAAGAAACTAACAATGGGACAGGTTGAGCGAGTGGGGTTTACTGTCTAAGTCTTACTGTCTCCTTCCTCATCATGATCTTCCTCTTCATCAAACGAGACCTGCAGCCTCTCGTCCAACTGACTACATATCCCAGCATCCCCCTGGGCTTCCCAAGGGCCGTGTTCTTCCCGATTGGTCTCATTACCTAAACTGCTGAGCTTGTTTGCGGGCAGCCGAGGAGGTGGAGGTCGAGGGGGTACGTTGGTGGATGATCGAGCCGGGCTTTCGGGCCCCGGACAGCGCTTTATAGTGCCCTGGTTTCCGTCATGATCACCAGAGGGGCTTTGATGTGGTCCGGGACTGGGCTTTGGCTGGAAACGGCAGAACAAAATTAGCAGCATGCTACCGGCTTCTGCCGGATCAATACCGTGATTACTAAAAAAAAAAAAGTAAAACTGTAGAAGCTGTTCAGTGATTTCCGATAAGCTTGTTTCAAGGTAAAAGGAGGACTCGGTTGCTCAAAATAAAACTGCTCAATCAAAACAACACCCAAACAACTATAGGGTTGGAAAGAAGTCTCTTATGCTCACTAGAGCTGCATTTATTTGATTAAAAATACAATAAATACAGTAATATTGTGAAATATTATTACAATTTAAAATAACTACTTTCTGTTTCAACATATTTTAAAATGTAATTTTTGCTTTGATGTCAAAGCTGAATTTTCAGCATCATTACTCCAGTCTTCAGTCTCACATGATCAGAAATCAGAAAATATTTGTGCTTGATATTATTTCTGGAAACTATTTTTTTCAGGATTCTGATCAATATAAAGTTCAAAGGCTTTTTTTTTAAATTAACAGTTTACAGTAAAAGTCCTTACTATCACTTTTGATCAATTTAATGCATCCATGCTGAATAAAAGTAAACAAAATATATAAAGGTTACTGAATCCAGTTCAAACCTTTGAAAGGTAGTGTAAATGTACAACTCTAATAAGGTTTATGTAAGTAAGAAAATAAAAAAATAAAAAAATAGCATTGCTGTCAAACGATTAATTGCAATTAATCGCAATTAATCGCATGCCAAAAAAAGTTTAACATGTGCGTGTTCTGTGTTTATGTATATATAAAATCACATATGTGTATATTTTTTAAATATTTACATATATATTTTTATATTTACATATATATGTGTAAATATATATATATATATATATATATATATATATATATATTTATATGTGTAAATACACACACACACACACACACACATGCTGTCAAATGATTAATCGCATCCAAAATAAAAGTTTATTACATTATATGTGTGTATACTGTGTATATTTACTATGTATCCATAATACACACATGCAGTATATCTTTTGAAAATATTTTTATTTGTATTTACAAGTATGTATTTATAATCATATAATTGATATATATATATATATATATATTCTGAACTATATACATGGATGTGTGTGTGTATTTACATAAACATGATACATTTACACAGCACACACACATATAGTATAAACAAAAACTTTTATTTTGGATGCGATTAATCACGATTAATCATTTAACAGCACTAAAACATATTTCACATTAAATATAAATATTAACAATTTATCTATGAATATGCTTATGTGTGTCTGTTTATATATACATAATAAATAAACAGTACACACACATATATTACGTAACCACAATCTTTTATTTTGGATGCGATTAATCGCAATTACTTTATTATTTTTTATTTATTTACTTACTTACATAAACCTGTTTGACAGCACTACAGTAAATAAATAAATATATAAATAAATATTCTTATAACATAAAACTTTTATTTGGATATTTACCTTGGGAGGAAGTGGTGGCGGGACTTTAGGCCTCATGGTGGAGCTTTTTGTACTAAAATGAATCAGAAATCCAATTAGATGAGTCACAACACTAATCATTTATGCTAATCGTGCTACAATCATTTTAGGACATTAAAAGGATGTTAATGGACCTCTGTGGTTGTTTTCATCTGACACTGGACCAACAAGGGTACAATACAGGACAGGAAACAGCCAACAAACAAACATGCAATCAAATGCACCAGGAATAATTCACTCTATAATGAAAATGCTGTTATTATTTACTGAGGCTCATGTTATTTCAAACCTGTATGCTGCAATTGTTTTCCGTGGAAAACAAAAGGAGGTTATTTTAAAGAATGGAATACAGTACACAAGTCAAGCTATATTGTGTTTTGTGATAGTCACTAATAACAGCATGTGGATAAATAAATAACAACATTTTTGTTTTTGAGTGAACTATACCTTTAAATGTAGAAGAAAGTTTGTCAGCATCACTAAGAGAGGGCATTATGAGTTTTATGGATTTGAACTAGCATTTAAAATCAGAAAAATATGGCTAAAGTGGTAGTTGGAAGAACCACAACATTGTAAAACGCCTGCTAGCCACTGCATTGCTAAATAAATGGAAAAAGAGATGGTGTGTCTTGCAAGAAAAGAAAACAGATGAAAGAATGACTCCCATGGAACTAAAAGGTCATGACATACTGGCAACATTTTCAGGGAACATTGAAAACAGAGTTTGATTCGAAAGAGATGTGGAAAAATATTCATATGTGTCCCAAAGGATAATGAATAACAGAAAAACGTCTCAGGCACTCGAGTTCACGCCAAAAAGTTGCCAGTGCGTCATGATCTTTAAAGGGACAGTTCACCCAAAAATGAACATTCTGTCATTAATTACTCACTCATGTCATTTCCAAACCTGTAAGACCATCGGTCAGCTTCAGAACACACGTTAAGATATTTCATTCAAGGGCCTTAAAGGTTGCAAGGACATCTTAAAGATAGTCCATGAACAGAAGATTTGCTGCATAAAATTGTTAAAGGGGTCATCGGATGCTAAGTTCACTTTTTCATGTTGTTTGAACATTAATGTGTGTTGTCAGTGTATGTACAAATCTACCCTATAATGATAAAAATCCATGAAGAGGCCGCTCCCATGATAGTTGATTGACATGAGCGTCTTACCTCAGATCAGCTGTAACAGTCCAACCTCCATTGTTTTGATGCCAGAGCAGGGATGTAAGTTAGACAAGAATATCTCCGAATGAACGATTGAGGTGTTGTGTTCCTGGATGTAATAATGAACATAGTGGTCGTCATTTACTCCCGACATCTGAGCCGCTGAAGATGCAATGGATTACGTTTGTTTGTGAAGGCAATGCACCTCCCGATCTACATATATCCGTCTATGTTTGCGCAAATCATTCGTGATCCAGCTTCACTTACAGCAGAAGTGAGTATGAGGGTTTTTTTATGAATCTTTGCGATCGCCTTTCCTTATAACGTGGTAGTTAGGAAGTTTAGCGGCTGAATGCAGCTAAATGCAGCTAAAGTAAACAAGAACATCATTCTACAGAGCGAAGAGAGGGGCGGGGCGAGCAGAGCTCATTTGCATTTAAAGTAACAACCTCTTAGAATGAGATCATTTTGACAAGGTAAAAAGGGTGTTGTTTTACAAAACCATTGAGAATTTTTAATCAAAGTATATTAGAGACTTTTCATTAAGACCCTAAAGAATCACATCAACTTCTGGAAAATTGGCATCCGATGACCCCTTTAATTCTGACAGCAAATTTAGTCTTAGGAATGGACTTTTGACTAAAATGTCATTTATTTTTAGTCATATTTTTATCATCTGATTTGTTTTAGTTTTAGTGTCCTAAATATCATCTACAGTGGATTTAGTCGGCTAAAATCTAATGAGTTTAGTTATAGTGCAATGCATTCATTAAGCAATTCTCTAAAATTACCAAACTCATTGTATAGGTTTGATACTAAAGAAGAACACTTCCAAAACAAAGATTCACATATAATTTACTCACCCCCTTGTCATCCAAGATGTTTATGTCTTTCTTTCTTCAGTCATAAAAAAATTATGTTTTTTGAGGAAAACATTTCTGCATTTTTCTCCATATAATGGACTGATATGGTGCCCCAATTTTGAACTTTCAAAACACAGTTTAAATGCGGCTTCAAATGATCCCAAATGCGGTTGTAAACCGGTTGTCTTACTCAGCTTGGACTTTTATTGTTCCGGTTCATGACAGTTTTGAGGGTATGTCGAAAAAATCATTTCAAAATCATCCTACATCACTGAGGAAGTACCGACCCAGTGTTTGCAATGTGAACATGCAAAGAAGATCAAACACCCTTAACAAAAAACGCACAGAACATGAGATGGGAGTTTTTCGACATACCCTAACTGTCATGAACCTGAACAAAAACAGTCCAAGCTGAGTAAGACAAGACGAGCGTTTGACATTAAAAAGTATATAATATTGTATTTTTTTAAATGAAAATACCCGATGGTTTTGCTAGATAAGACCCTTCTTCCTCGGCTGGGATTGTTTACAACCGCATTTGGGATCGTCTGAAGCCGCATTTAAACTGCATTTTGGAAGTTCAAAATCGGGGCACCATATCAGTCCATTATATGGAGAAAAATGCTGAAATGTTTTCCTAAAAAACATAATGTCTTTACGACTGAAGAAAAAAAGACATAAACATCTTGGATGACCAGGGGGTGAGTAAATTATTTGTTATTCTGGAAGTGGACTTCTCCTTTAATTATTTTATCATGATAGACACATTTTTAAATGCTGTGACATGAAACATGCCTTTATATTAAAATTAAGTAAAACTACTTCTCATAAAGAAACAAGAACGTTGTCTTCTTTTCAATGAAATAATTCTGCATTCTTTATTACAACTTGTTTACCACATTCTTCATTCTTCCAAGCAGACATATTTATTTATATAAATGTAGATTAATCTTTATTAGGACTACTAAAGTGATTCAGCTAAGAGCAGTGATTTTCTGTCTTTCTTTTGTTGCTTGATTAACATCAATGCCACAGACAATAGCAATTAAATTAGACTGCTGTCAAATGCACGGATGGAATTTACAGATGCACGTCCGCTATTCTCCCAAATGTTTACGTTTACCCTAGACGTAATCGAGTGTGTTTACGTGAATACTTGTCAAAAGGGACAATTCCACATCATTTTGTGTGTATTTCTTCATTCGTGCGATACAAAAGAGCACTCGTGCGCTGTGTGATAGGCACTGCTTCAATGTGTGTCTTTTGCGCCGTCAAATTTATCCATATGTCTGCTCTTCTCTTACTCCCAGATATTGACATTTTTTAACATTTTATGAGACCTGCAGCAAATGTATGCTAGCTTATGTCCTGCCGGATAGATCAGCAGTTCAAATGTACGCATCTAACCTCTTAACCATGCAGCAGAAATTCAGAAATCCTCCCTCCCTAACATTTTCATCTCATTTTTATTAATTGACAAAAATGTCAATAGCTTTTCGTCATAGTTTTTGTCATTCAAAAGAGTTTTCGTTTCGTTATCGTCTCATTTTCGTCAGTGTCCTTGACGAAAATTATTCATCAAACGAAGTTAACAAAGGCATAAAGTCATTGTGCACAAAAAAAGTATTCTCATAGCTTCATAAAATTATGATTGAACCACTGATGTCACATGAACTACTTGTTCGTTGTTCTTACTACCTTTTCTGGCCTTGAACGTGTCAGTTGCGTTGCTGTTTATGCAGGGTCAGAAAGCTTTCAGATTTCATTAAAAACATCTTAATTTGTGTTCTGAAGAAGAACGAAGGTCTTACAGGTTTGGAAAGACATGAGGATGAGTAATTAATGACAGAATTTTCATTTTTGGGTACACTAACCCTCTTTATGTGTTTAACCTCTAGAGCAGCAGGAAGAGATTGGCTATAGAATCGGAGGAACTTACTGTTGCAATTCATCATCATGATCATCACCATCATCTTCACCCTCATCATCATCCTCCAAATGAGCCTCATGCCCCCTAATGAGGATTGAGAAGGTTGCGGCGCTCATTCAATCAAGATTATTCATTTGATGAAACAATTTGACTTTCCACGGATAAGATTAAAGGTTAATGGGCTGTTCACACAGGACATTCAGAGTAGTTTTTAACTGTTCATTTATGTAAATATGCACTAGACTATTTGTGTGAGCTCTGTGATGCGTCTCACTGTTTTTTCAGCATCTCATGCATCTCGCACACTTTTTTTTGCCTGATGTTTTTGAACACAAACACATGTCCTGTATGAACAAGCCCATATGCATCATAAGATATTGTGATTTCAAAATCAACATTTAGGTACTGTAACATAACTACATAAATACATAATCCAGCGATTCAGGATGATTCAGTGACATTCCCTTTAAAGACGGCCATTTAAAAAAAAAGTGTGACTAATTAATATCAGGACAATCCCAGCGACCAATTTAGACATGCATCTGGAGTAAATTTCATTTAGAGGGACTAACTGGTTAATTTCCCCCTGAGGAATGGAAAACTAATACTGTGGCAAAAATAATACAGATCTCCAACACAGCATTGCCAAGCAAATCAGCCTTTGGTTCCACTCGGACAAGCACAAAAGGGCAAGGTTAGGTCACATCAAATATTGATCAGATGAAAAACCAGCTATGCAGAGAGACAGTGAGAGAGAGATGTAAGGGTAGAGTTTGACAGAGCAGCAAAAAGATAGAAAGATAGAGAGAGAGAGAGAGAGAGAGAGAGAGAGAGAAGAAGCCAAGGAAAAAAAAAAAAACTATGAAAGAGCACAGGAGTGAAGGACACAAACAAAGCAACGGCATCATACCTCTGATGCAGCTCCTCTTCAACAGATTTCAAGAGGCTCCTGTAAAAAAAGAACTTATAAAATGAGAGATGATACATAACAGGTGATCCTTTCACTGCAAAGCACATGTAAAAACACATGACGCACAGTTTTATAACACATCAAGGGATCCATTAGCCCTCATTGATTTAAGGCTAAATAAACAAGCATTTACTGCTAATTTGTCTCTGGTGACACCGGGAAACAGTCCAATGTTCAGCTGTTAAATTTTAAGAGAATGTCTGCTTCCGACCGTCTGGAAGCTCTGTTCAAAAGTTGTTTATCTACACTGCACCTAAATTATTGAACAGTACGGTTTTCTGTTGTAAAAAGGATTTAAAAGAAAAATCAGTTGAGCTTTTACGTTTCCTCAAGAAAATACCAGTTCCCGCAAGGTAGCAAAAGTTTTAGGTTTTGTTTCTGCACTAATGAAATGCTGCATCTCTTAGTATTCATTCTGTGATCCAATCATAATTTGGTATGTAAATAGGTACAAGAAACAAGATCCGATTGCAATTCAGCATGCAAATATTATGACAGCATTACTTTGATTACATTTTGAAGGCTTAAAGGGATAGTTCACCCAAAAATGAAAATTCTGTCATTAATTACTCACCCTCATGTCGCTCAAAACCCGTAAGATCTTCACTCATCTTTAGAACACAAATGAAGATATTTTTGATGATATCTGAGAGCTTTCTGACCCTGCATAGACAGCAACACAACTACAGCGTTTAAGGCCAAGAAAGGTAGTAAGGACATCGTTAAAACAGTCCATGTGACATCAGTGTTTCAACCGTTATTTATGAAGCTATGAGAATACTTTTTGTGCACAGAGAAAACAAAAATAACTTTATGGTGCTTCATGGTATTGTCGTGAATGCACATCGAACACTGACATGGAAGAGAAGAAATTGTTGAATAAAGTCATTTCTTTGTGCACAAACTGTATGTCACATGGACTATTTTATAGTGCAGGGTAATAAAGCTCTCAGATTTTATAAAAAATATCTTAATTTGTGTTATGAAGATCAATGAAGGTCCTACGGGTTTGGAACGACAAGAGAGTGAGTGATTAATAACATAACTTTCATTTTTGGGTGAAGAATCCTATTAACCTTTGATCAACATAATCTTTAATCATACATTTCTTAAAAACTCTATTTACACTACCAGTCAAAAGTTTTTGAACAGCAAAATTTTTAATGTTTTTTAAAGAAGTCTCTTCACATCAAGCCTGCATTTATTTGATCCAAAGTACAGCAAAAAGAGTACATTTTTGAAATATTTGTACTACTTAAAATAACAGTTTTCTATTTGAATATATTTTAAAATGTAATTTATTCCTGTGATTTCAAAGCTGAATTTTTAGCATCATTACTCCACTCACATAAACCTTTAAAAATCATTCTAATATTCTGATTTGCTGCTCAAAAAACATTTATTATTATTATTTTGAAAACAACCGAGTACAGAAAGTTCAGAAGAACAGCATTTATCTGAAATAGAAATCTTTTGTAACATTATAAATGTCTTTATCACCACTTTTGATCAATTTAAAGCACCCTTGCTGAATAAAAGTATTGATTTCTATAATTTCTTTCTGCTTAGTGAGCAGAAGAGACTTCTTTAAAAACATTGAAAATCTTACTGTTCAAAAACTTTTGACTGGTAGTGTACAAAGACCAAAAGGTCCTACATCAACAATATATGTGAAATACAAAATCTGACCGACTAAACATCATTTGAACAGACATAAAATGACAGAGATCTGAAACAGAAAAAAGCAGCACATTATGCAGTTCTTATAAAATCACAAAAAGACATGCGATATTAGACGACAGCCACCCTAAATGTGAAAATTACATTTCCGTGCACCATCTGCAAGAGAAAATACCATGATGGATTTCTCCATCATAAAGCTAAGGCTGAACACAAATTTTCTCACTTCTTGAGATTTGTAGCTAATTAATCTTAAAGTACACCATATTTTTTTCCCCCCAAAAGTAGAACTTTTAAAAATATCCAGTCATATAAGAACCCCGTGGTGGCCACAATTTTAAAGCGGCACAACCTACAGAAAACTACTCACTGTATCTCAGTACTCCTCTATTATCAGGAACTTAAAAAATAAAAACAAATCACTAAATAAATAAAGGTGGACAAATGCACTGGTGAATCTAGTATTTCTACTAGAGTATCAGTTAAAAATGTCTCTTAGGTCGCAGTATAATGGATCAATAGAAGCTCTATCCATAAAAAGTTATTGTAATGAATGTTGCAGTACTATAGAATGCAATACATCATTTCACCTGCACCAAAAATACACAATATAACAGCTATAATGCATAAATTATAGCATAGCATAAGATAAGCAGAGTGCACTTTAGCCATATTTACAATAAAGCACGACCATAAAAATAACCATAAATGACCATAAACATTGCAACTACCAAAAGAGCACAGGCACCTGGACTATTCATCCTGACAATACTATTCTACTTTTACAGCTACAGAGTTCATCATTAACCAAACAGAGGCTGATTACTGCATCCGCGCATGAAACCGACTGAATGAGAGCGAATGAGAGCGGATGAGAGCTCATATACGGTGAAGTGTGACGCTGAGGGGGTGTCTCTTGAAAGTGCTCGGGACCCATCTGTTGACGAGAGCTGAGAGCAACACCTCTGAGCACACGCACAGGCGCTCACACAAACACAGAGGGAACGGTTTCACTGCCACTCCATCTGGTGTACTCGACCTTCTGTTCACTATATGGCAAAAACCGTCAACAAGGCACAGGGCGTGTGTATTAGAAAAGAACGGCAGTTGTATAGATCCCACGCAAGCTACCTGCAAGTGTCACACTAGTGAGACAGCAATGTCACGTGTGAGAAAAATGGATGTACAGAGAAAAACACACACATCATGAACAAACCCTGCATGTGGCTTTACCTCTGAATGAACTCCCTCGTGAATACAGGGAAACGAAAACATACACAGCTTGACATACAACTGAACTCAATGCATCATCAAGCTGACAACGTGACGATGCAGTGTTTCCTAAGATCCTCTAGGGCTCTATGCAGAGCGTTTAAAAAGATAGAAAAAATAAATAAAAACAGCAAAACGAGCTGTTTTGTACAGCTAAAAATAGCTGGGAGGCAGAGACCTGAAGCCACACCCATAAAATCTACATATGACCACGCCCGCTCTTACAGGAAGAAAAAGGTGGAAAAGGTGGACTGAATTTTTATTGTCTGACTTTTAATCTAATGTGCAACCGTGAGCTGAAACTTACTTGTTTCCTCCCAAGATGGAGCCTTTAGGCGATCCCTGTCCATAATCCATCTGTAAATCCTGGAATAAAGAGAAAGGAAGTCACATAGAGCATATCTTCATGTTAGGCTTCAAAATATGCGGAACGCTGGTATGTTTACACAGAGCTTGGGCTACATTCATGCACATGTCAGAAGATGCATGAAAAGAGAAATGAATGTTAAGACCTGGTTGACATGGTGTTGGCAAATCAGATTGGGCGATTATGAACTCTAGGTTATTTGTTTGTCACTAGTGTTGTTTGCTATTAATCCATACATGCGGTTATATAACAGTTTTGGATTTTCAAGGTTGATTAGTGAGTGAAAACAATGGAAGAGACGATGAGCATTCATCTACAGTATATAAGCGCTACAACAGCAAGCAAGCGCACAGCTCTTGCCATAATCATCTTTGGTTTCTTTTCTTAGATTGTCAGTTTTCATAAAATTTTTAAAAGATACTTTGAAGTATGTTTCTGCATTCAATGAAAGTCAATGGTGTCCAAACCAACACTGACTTTCATTGTAGGCAAAAAACAAAACACAGAGACATTTTTCAATACCACCTTTCATGATCAGCAGAAAAAATTGCATGTAAGTTTGAAAAGACAGTTTTTAGTACAATGAAACAAATATTAAAGGGATAGTTCATCTAAAAATGAAAATCACCCCTTGGTGAAGGACCTACTTCCTCTTTGGTAGCACATCATATTTATAAATGCCACAAACTAAGAAGTAAAGAGTGAACACATCTGTATTAGCAGAACCATTAATGCTTATACATATATATATCCGGATGTATTTTATATGTATTTTGTTTATTTATGGATGTATGTTATATGTATTTTTGTTCTGTGTTTTTATTTTGCTACGTACAATGCTTTAGCAATATGTATACGTATGTCATGCCAATAAAGCAATATGAATTGAATAAAGATTTGACATTTATCATGATAATTATTGCCGATTCGCATCAGAATGCCTTTGTTAACCCCCAGGAGCTGTGTTGGGTAGTTTTTATGATGGATGGATGCACTTTATTGGACTTTAAAATCTCAACACCCATTCACTGCCATTATAAAGCTGGGAAGAGCGAGAACATTTTTTTAATATAACTCAGACTGTATTCATCTGAAGGAAGAAAGTCATATACATCTAGGATGGCTTGAGGGTGAGTAAATCATGGGGTAATTTTCATTTTTGGGTGAACTATCGCTTTAAATCATATTTTACACTACAAAAAGAAACGCAACTTTATTCACATGGAAGATTAACAGATTAAGCACACCTAGACAGACAACCTATCTTTTCAATACCGAAAAACTTAAATTCAAGCTTTAGGATGAAACGACTGCAGAGGACTGTTGGAAAGGAATTAATTCAAACTTCTCCCAATGTTGTACTCTTAATTAGAGCTCTGTGGGTGGACTGGGCCATGTGCTATCTCTCCTCCCACTCACCAATATGATCATTCAAGCAGGCAATGACTTGAAATAGCTTAGTGTTCATGAATTAATGGAACCATAAAACAGAGGCAGCATCTATTAAAAGCAGCACCTCAGACATTGAAAAAGTGCAAAGTGAGGAATATTGTAGGAGTATGATATTGTTTTCGACCTAATGCCTATCTGTGGCATGTCGATTATACCACAACAGTTTCAACTCATCCCTTAGTGTGTGGAGAAAACGTGTTTACAGTAAATAATCTAATCTTATAATGGAAGCTGGATGGGGAGCTAATGTAATTTCAACACGTCACGACCAACTGAAAAAGTTAACAAGGTTAATTTAACTTGTGATCCACATGGGAATACCAGGAAAGGACAAGGAAGGAACCCAGAAAAACCCTACATAAGCCAGACAATTTTAATGTATTTTTATTACATTATTATTATTATTATTATTATTGAATTAAATTAACAATTTTTTAATTAAATTTATAAAATTATTAATTATTTTATTATTTAAATTAAATGTATTAATTCTATACATTTTTATTATTTAGGTTTTAAATGTTAGAATTTTCCAATAATACAATTTGTATTACAAAATATTGGCACCCAAAATATGCACTGAAGCAGTCACAATATATCATAGATGTGGTGGTTAAAAAAAAAAAAAAAAAAAATCTGGACTATTCCTTTAAGAGAAATGGTGTGTCTTATTTCTTTGAGGGAAGTTGGCTGCGGTGCCTCATCCATTAGAGGAAATGTTCTGGCAGAGGATTTTGCTATAATAATCAGGTTACTGACGATTAATCCTGAGGACCTTCTTCTCTCTCAAACTGTCTTTAATTTTTCTTTCTCTTTTTTGCAGCTTCCATACCTCTATCGCTCGTTTTCTCCGTCTTACTCTCTCTCTCTCTCTGTCTCTTTCTCTCTCTCTCTGGAATACAGCTTTCAGCCATGCAAAACCTCATTGATTTTGCCCTGAAGATTAACAAACCAAATTTCCTTTGCGCAGCAAACTGTCATATCCTTATTCGCTTGCTGCCTTTCTGCTGATGGGAGGCTTTTCAGTAAGAGTGATGGAGAGAGAAAGGATGGAAGAGTAAAAGCTAACAGAACATCCCAGACTATCCGCTTCACTGCTTCTGTCACCGCCTTCTTTCATCTGCCTCCCTTTGGTTTCTTCATAGGCAGTCAAAGACACCCATTCCAAGCATGTGATTTGCTGTGCCACCTCACTGCGTGGGCTTCAGACCAGATGGATGAGGTGTCACTCAAGAAAGCCTTAAAAATGCAAAAAAGATGAAAAAGGGAAAAACGTTTCTTTGCACGGTGAGGCTATTTAAAACTTGGCAAACTATGCAACACCATTCTCCAATATTTCCCTGTCATTGTCCAATAGCAAAATCCACTAAAAAGCCAAACAATAAAATTAGTATTCACAATCTGTGTGTATATATATAATAAATAAGCAAAAAGAAATATTACATTTACCAAATTTATGAAATGCACAGAAAAATTTGCATATATGTATAAGTATGTATTTGCATACTTTGCAAAAATTTGCACTTGCAAAAAAAAAAAAAAAAAAAAAAAAAAAAAAAAGTAAAATATAAATAAATCTGTGTGTGTGTAAAATGAAAAAAGCAGATGTCCAATTAAAATAGTTAAGTTAATTTACTCCACAATAAATATTCAAGATCCAATATAATTAAAAATTACAAAATTACAAAATGTTTATTAAAACTTTTTAGCAAAATGTACTTAAATGTACTAAATTTACAAAATGTGTGTGGTGTGTGTGTGTGTGTATATAAAGCAACTTATGAAATATTAAATCTAATGTAATGTTAACTTAAAAAAAAGCAAAATATATAAATAAATGTTTGTGTGTGTGTCTGTGTGTGTGTGTGTCTGTGTGTGTGTGTGTGTGTGTGTGTGTTCGTAAAATTAAAATACCAGATGTCAAATTAAAAAGAAAAATGTCAAATTAATTTTGTGAATTTAATATTGTGAATCAAGTTAATTTACTCCACAATAAATATTCAAGATCCAATTTAATTCAAAGCAAAATATACAAAATTTTCATATTTTAGGTAAAAAATTTTAGCAAAAAGTACCTAAATGTACTAAATATACAAAGTGTGTGTGTGTGTGTGTGTGTGTGTGTATGAATCAACATATGAAATACTATATGCACTTAATTCACAATGTAATGTAAACTTTAAAAAATTGGACATTTGCAAAAAAAAAAAAAAAGTAAAATATAAATACATATCTGTGCTTGTGTGTGTGTATAAACCAACATATGAAATATTAATGCACTTAATTCACAATGTAAGGTAATGTTATCTTTAAAAAGCTGGACATTTGCAAAAAAAATGCTTGTGTGTGTGTGTGTGTGTGTGTGTGTGTGTGTGTGTGTGTGTTTATAAGTAAAAATAAAATAGCAGACATCAAATTAAAAAGAAAACTGTCAAATTACTTTTGTGAATTTAATATTGTGAATTAGGTTAATTTACTCCACAATAAATATTCAAGATCCAATATAATTCAAAGCAAATGTACAATTGTTTTTTATATTTTTAGTAAAAAAAAAAAAATTCGCAAAATGTACTACTACTAAATTTACAAAATGTGTGTGTATAAACCAACATATGAAATATTAAATGCACTTAATTCACAATGTAAGGTAATGTTAACTTTTAAAAAAAATGGACATTTGCAAAAAAATATGTAAAATATAAACAAATATCTGTGCTTGTGTGTGTGTATAAGTAAAATTAAAATAGCAGATGTCAAATTAAAAAGAAAAATGTCAAATTACTTTTGTGAATTTAATACTGTGAATTAGCTTAATTTACTCCACAATAAATATAATTAAAAGTAAAATGTACGTTTTTTTATATTTTTAATAAAAAACGTGTGTGTGTGTGTGTGTGTGTGTGTGTGTGTGTATATATATATATCAACATATGAAAAAAATGTAAAATATAAACAAATATCTGTGTATGTGTGTGTAAAATTAAAATGGCAGATGTCAAATTAAAAAGAAAATGTCAAATAAAATTTAGTGAATTTAATATTATGAATTAAGCTAATTTACTCCACAATAAATATTATAATAATATAATTAAAAGTAAAATGTACGTTGTACGTTTTTAAAAATATTTTTAGTAAAAAAAAAAATTAAAATGTACTTAAATGTACTACATTTATAAAATGTGTGTGTATGTGTATATATCAACATATGAAAAAAATGTAAAATATAAACAAATATCTGTGTGTGTGTGTGTGTAAAATTAAAATAGCAGATGTCAAATTAAAAAGAAAATGTCAAATTAATTTTGTGAATTTAATATGGTGATTTAAGCTAATTTACTCCACAATAAATATTCAAGATCCAGTATAATTAATAAAAAAAGAAAAAAAAAATCATTAATATAAGATGTTCAATATAAGATGTTTTAGAATGTGTGGATAATGATGCATCAGACCCCTTTGGCACTCATGACAGCTGTGTATGGAAAACAACACAATCCTTGCAGTTTAGAATGCAGCTAAATAGATGCAAACAAAGACAAATCACAATTCAGTATGCAAACAGAGGTAAGAAAGACATCCAATTGGAATTCAGTAAGCAAACACTGTTGAGCACCGTAGGTGTTCACAATAAATTGGTGTTGAGCGGGAGCGGTGAGGTTGTGTCCCTGCTGCAGAATTAGCTGATACCTCAAACAGAGCTTGTATGCTGGGTTTGTTGCGCAAAGCGTTGCTTGCTGAGGCAATGTTTTCCCCCTCACTCACAGACCTGCAGAGCACTTTGGTTTAACCATCCCTGTGGGACATTCACAGGCACTTCAGACTCTTTATTTTCCCTCTCTCTCTCCCTTTTCTTGTTTTTCCCCAACCGCTCACCTTCTCTGCCCCACTCAACATCCATTCCGTCTGTCTAACCCTAATCTCTCTCTCTCCTTCACTCTCGCTCGCTTTCAAGATGTGTCTGATTGTGACAAGCCCTAAAAATAAAGCCCCTCAGAGGCCTTGACTACATAAAATGCTTTGCTTTGCAATTTCAAAGTGCTTTTGATTACTGAAAAGTGCAGCGACGTATCGACTTTAAGGGATGTGTCTTTAAATGAAGCTAGAGGATGAAATACCTAAAAAATGATCCAGCACAGAGATCTGGCATGAAAGACAGAGACAATAACACTGATATTATACACAGGCAAGATGAAAAGACACAGACTGCCATGATCTAAATAAGACAAGGCAAAATGAATGGCGATGATATGAACAAAAGAGATGAAAGTCATATACGGGAGGATGAGTACACTACACAAGCGCTGCCAAGCGGACAAGATGCTATGGAAAAGACCAAAAAAAAAAAGATAGGGTACGCGAAGACAAAGATAGAGTAAAATACAAACAAAAAATACCAGATTAGATCTTGCAGTGTAGTATATTTCCTCGGCACAGTCCAAAAAATCGTCAGTGTCGGGCTGTTTAGTAGAAGGACCAAGAAACTTCGGTTAATCACACACACACGTGATGCCCATGTGGTTTCACAAAAACAAAGATTGATGAGTTACAGGCGGCCGGGGTGGTGGGTAGTTGATGGGTGAAGTGGTGTTTGCAAAGGCCATGCCCACCTGATTTATTAAACAGGCCGGTGTGTTAAAGAGACAGTACATAATTGCTGAAAAGTGGTGTTGTGGTATCATGACCACAATGGCTGCCCAAGTACCACAGAGCTACAGAGACTATAATTCTGCTCTATTACTATGTCAAGTCAGCGTGACATTATTTTTGTTTTCTTTGCACACAAAAAGTATTCTTATAGCTTCATAAAATTAAGGTTGAACCACTGATTTCATATGGACTATTTAAACAATGTGCTTACTAGGGCTGTCACGATTACGTGATTCAATTCGAGTACCATATTTGTAAAAAATCCCTGTGTCGAGTTACCTGAAAAAAGCCGGAAGCGCATTCCACGGATGAGAATCCATGAAACGCATTACTAGACCTATTTAAAAATGATAATAAAGCATAACGCTATTGTGAATTCACTAACACAGCGATTCAATTAAATAAATATGTGCTTTAATTATTTACATGCTTGTAGGTTATGTACATGTATCTCAGAGCAGCACCGTTCACAATGCTGCTCCACACAAACTGTTATCATTTATATATGTATGCATATTGCTGTGAGTTTGGATTATTATAACGTTCATTTGTGAATGAAATGTGCCATTTCATTAGACTTGTAAGGTAAATTATTTATAAAAACCTACGCAAACGCAGGAGAAGACAACTATATCTTTCTCAATATGCTAACTGTTCATCGTGATTTCAAAATAAAAGCTCAAATCCTCTCATTTACATGCATTGATGTCCACATATTCAAGAAATAACAGTGGCTATAGCATTTTTGTCATAAAGAAATTGTCAAATATTAAAGATTAAGTGGATGTTAAATGTTTGTTAAGTCAATACTAAACAAGGATTAGATCGTGCTGTAAAGTGTAAAAACAATCATCAGGCTATTGGCGCCTTCTGCAGGCCTTGTTTATAATACATTATGTATTTTTACAGTTTTGTTTGAAAAAAAAACATAACTACTTGCTTTTGATACTTTATTTGAACCAATTATTATTGCCTCATTGCTATTATACGTGTATTCAAGTAATTTTAAAAGCTATTGTTCGCTTATGTCTATTTTTATTAGGGCTGCCCTCGACTAAAGATTTTCTGGTCGACTAGCAGTTGTTCATTTTAAGCATTAGTCGCACATTTATTAATAAACCATATAAGTCATAATAATAAGCATTTAATTGCCTACATAGCCTAATAAACGCTCAAGTGCAGTCAAAAAAAGCTTGCCACAGCACACCAGCAGACATAATAATTATGAATGTGTCAGGGAAAAACAGCAAGGAGACTGCATTAACGTTTTAATAATTTATTTATAAACTAGTGCTTTCTTCGTTTTCAGCTTAAGCTGAAGTCAGCGACACTGACTCGTCACCTCCGCAATAGTGATGCGCCCATATGCATGTTTCACGGGGATTACATAATCTGAGAATATTTGTTTACGATTTTAATTGGCTCATTTGAAAGTAGACATTTCACACTCTATAGATATATTTTTCATGTCTGTAAGGCAAGCATACACAGAGTTTAAAAGTTTTGCGCTCAAGTTCACAGAAGCCGAGACGGCAGAAAGAGCATCTTGTTTGTTTTAATTATTTTATAAAAGCGCAACGTTTCGTTGTTATTGTGAGCGCACACAAATAAACATAGAGTCTTTACAAATTCGAAAGATGTATTACTTTTATCTGTATGACCAAAAATGACGGAGTATTTTAAGGGCAAGTGACTGCACCGGTGTCTCCATCTGTCATGCAGTGAGCGCGGTATTGTTCAGCTTCCACACTCCACACAGACACTTCAGTAGCACACATTTTACTAGGTTAACATTACGTATTTTAGATGATAAGCCATATTTGAGGTTGATGAATAATAGGTGAGCATTTGGATGTCCTGCCCAATGTACTATATTACCAAATAGAGCAGCCGTTAACGATCTGTCCGTCACATCCTGTGGAATTTTTTTATTTTCTGCAACTAAGCCACTAATAAAAGTTTGGTTGACCAAGCCTCTTCTCACCGACTAACGGAGAGTCAACTATTAGGGGGCAGCCCAAATTTTTATTACTACAAAAATTAATTCTAATTATCCGATTAATCGTTAGAATAATCGATGGATTACTCGATTACCAAAATAATCATTAGTGACAGCCCTAGTCCTTATAAAAAGTCTTAAATGCCTTAAACGGTACAAGTGAAGTCTAAATTTGAGAGCAGAATGACAAATATTGCAATTAAACTATTGCTGGATTAAACTTCAAAAATTCAAAAGTTTTCACTGAATAAATGAGCGTAGCATGTTTTAAAGTTAAAACGTGGCACGGGTGTTTTTTATATGAATGTACCTCTGAAGGGAACTGACTGTTTTCAGTAAAGTTTCAATTGCATTTTTATTTTTGTCGGATAACGTAACATATATGAGCGCAGCTGCTTTGTGTACAGACGTTACTGTGAAAACCGCTTCATTTTTGCCGTTTCAAACACGCCATCTGCTGTCAGAAAATAAAACTGGATTTTCAATCAACCCGTCTGCTGATTTTGTTCAGACCAATAAACACATGAAATCGACAATTGTTTTTTCTTAAGACAGTAAGATATATGTATATATTTAAAATTAATATAATAACTGATAATTTTGACACATCCCTTTTCTTAAAAAATGGCTGTAGGACATATTTTTGTAGATTTCCATCACCTTTAAAACACATCTAGACAGACAGATAAATAGACAGACAGACACATGTTGTTTTAAAGGTGACAGAAATCTACAAAAATGTTGTTTATCGCTTGAGTTGATGGTTTCAAATGTGATGACAGCCTTAAAGACCTGCTAGTTGCAGCAATTATGTACTGCTTCTTTGAAACAGTAGGGCAACGTGATGTGAATCCAGAAAATAAAAAGAAAATCAAAGCGTGGGGGGATGTGAGCTTCTTCAGAAGTGAGTTCCTATTCAGAAGATGACATCATAAGCATGAAGCTACAATGGGATTCGGCATTAATTTGATGTCCTGCTGTTAAAAAATGATCTGGTTTATAAAAGGATGACAAATCCAGTTACAACATGAGAAACTCTTAGTGCTCAAATGAGACAAAGATGAGTCAACGCTGCATTTTTCTGCAGCGCTTAAAGGAAGTCTTATTGATTAGATGCCACGGAAAGCTGCATCTAACCTTTCAATTATCGTGGTGGCGAGAGTGCGAGACAGACGTCTCAAATGCACAACAGTCAAACACGGTGTGTGAGAAAACAAGCCGCTGTCAGGAGACGAGCTGGGATTGAGGTGTACGTAAGGAAAATTTTACATAATAGGAAGTGTCAGCTTATAGGGAAAAATCATTTGGAAGTGTTCACTATACACAGTTATGAGCACCGTGGATGGCTAGAAAGGCAGTGTGATTTTAAATTAAGCTTGACATGACTGGGCGGTCCCACAGTTGCTCTGTTCCAAAACCTAGTTAGATCCCCATGGAGGGATCATAGACACAATTTCAACATAAAGGCTGTTATTAAAGGTAAGAATCCTAATTTAGACATACTAAGACAGCAATTCAAAGCGACATCACATTTATTTTTCATTGCATTGCTTATGCAAAAAAATCAATACAAAATACAAGACGGCTGACAAGACAAAAAATATAGATTATATATAAAACAGTTTTTCATTTGGTACTAAAACGAATCAATAAGTCATTAAAACTGTATGAATCTACACAATATTTATGAGTGCCTCTATATTTATATAGTTTTATGCTTTTTATTATTTTATAAGCCTGTTTTATTTAAAGGAGCATCACTTTTATTATTACGTTTATTATTAGATTCTGACAGCCATAGACTATCATACTGTTAGCTTAGCAACATGCTAACACCAAACTCTGTTAGAATTCATTTTTGAATTTTTGAGAATCCTTACAAAGCTTACTAGGTTTTGGAACAGAGCCAGAATGATGTCATGTTCTAACGCATGACGTGTGTTCTGATTGGTTGATCTCACATAATTGTTTTTTATTCACAGAAAATCTCAAAGCGAACAGCAGTAAGATGATGGTGCTCACCGGTTCATGATGTGGTTTTGTCTCTGTTGTTAAAGGAGGGTCAAACTTCACCTGACCGACTGCAAGAAAACAAAAACATTATTAAAGGAACAGCGCTACTTTTTCCGTATTGCACAGAAATATAAGCACATGAGGGAAAGTAAACACTCATTTTTATTTAAACAATCGGTTAGTTTGTTAATATAACTGGTGTTTGAAGTCTGAACTTTAAGTAATCACTTCATGTTGCCATGTTCACTCAAAACCACACGTTTCTTTAAGTCAGCATGTATGTCTGGTAGGTGATACAGATGAGTCTAAAAACTCCCCCAGCAGATACTGACAGACAGATCATGAGAGAGAATTTCTGGCATACTCCTGCAGACAGATTTATTCACTGAAGAACTGAGGCTGAGAAATTCACTCAGCCATGCTCAGGAGAACAGGAGCACCTGTCAGGTCTGCCCAGGGGAGAAATCCAACAAACACTCACAGTTAATCTCTGACAGAGTCTTCCCTTCCCGACTAGTACGGCTTGTTGAGCGAATCCGATGTGGAACAGAGACTGGAGGCTAGGGAGAGAAAAAAAACAAAAACACAGAGAATAAAAATAAATACAAACCAGAAAATAACTCTAAAAGAACAGTCTATCTCTAAGTCATTTAGAGTACTAAAGACAAATTAAAGTGTTTTATTCATGTTTGGGGGATCTCACATGAAATCTTAAAATAAAAAATAAAATAAAATAAATTAAAATCACATAAAATAAAATAAAATAAAATGTAGTAAAGTGAAACAAAATGAAAAAGCAGAATAAAATGAAATTAAATAAAATACAGTAAAACAACATGAAGTAAAATAAAATAAAATACAGTACAATAAAATGAAGCAAAGTAAAATGAAATAAAATAAAATGAATTAAAATGAAACAAATAAACTAAAACGCTGTAAAATAAAGTAAAATTAAATAAATTAAAATAAAATCACATAAAATAAAGTAAAATAAAATGTAGCAAAGTGAAACAAAATGAAAAAGTAGAATAAAATTAAATAAAATAAAATAAAGTAAAATAAAATTAACCAAAGTAAAATGAAACAATAAAGTGAAGCTAAATAAAATCAAAATTAATGAAATGAAATAAAATAAAATTAAGGAAAATGAAATAAAGTAAAATAATGTAAAATAAAATAAAATTAAGGAAAATGAAATAAAATGAAGTGGAATAAAGTAAAATAAAATAAAATTAAGTAAAATAAAATTAAGCAAAATGAAATAACAAAATAAAGAAATTAAATTAAATGAAAAATAAAACAAAATAAAGGACAATAAAAGGAAAAGAGGTAAAGTAAAATAAAATACAATAACACGAAATTATGTAAAATAAAATAAAGCAAACTAATATAAAATAACATGAAGACAAATTAAATTAAATTAAATTAAAAAAATTAAAAGTAAATAAAGTAAAATGAAATAAAGTTAAAAAATGAAATGAAGTAAAATAAAATAAAAAAACAAAGTAAAATGAAAAAGTAAAGTCAAGTAAAATTAAATGAAAATGTAAAGTAAAATAAAATAAAGTAAAATAAAATAAAAAAAGTTTAAAAAAATGAAAAAATAAAGTAATCCAAAATAAAGTAAAATAAAATATTGTTATTATTATTATACAAAGTCTGTTTAATTTAAAGGCCCATTACATTATTTTCACAACAGTAATGTATGGTATTGAAAATGTTTCTGTTCATTTAAAATGGTTATATTTTATTTTTTATTTATTTTACAAAATAAACAAATATAAAACAATTTTTTTTTTTTATTAAACTTGCCTGTTTCATTTAAAGATCATCACATTTTTCATTATTTTTATAACAATAATGATTTTCTAAAAAAATGAATCATTATAAAAGTGTGCAACTGTCAACTGACACAATGCAACAATTGCATTTTAATAATTAATAATTGCATTTTAATGCCTTAAAATACGCTAAATATAATTTCTTATTTTTATGCTTGATTTTGGATTGAACCATTACCCAGACATTTACTAATGGTCTTCACTCAGTTCACCCTTGAATCTGTAAATTTTAATAGATTATTGAATAAAATGTATTATATTTGCCATTTGCCATCATTTCATTGCATTACGCTAGTCATCGGGCCAATATATCATCTTTGGTTATTGAAAAGCCCCCATTAAGCAATCTTATTTGACAAGTCAAGTTGAATGGCTTTTATACGTAAACAACATTAAATTGTAGCCGTGCTCAATCGATAGCTTGCATATTAGTGCGCCATTCTTAGCAGATCTGAAGGCCAAGTAAGATAAAAACACCCCGTCAGCAAAATCAGCACACATCAATACGTTTAAGACAAGAGCGGCTTAAACGCTTACTCTTTAGATATCACTTAGTGCCATCGCCAGAGACTCAGTGGAGGGCAAACTCTGGAAGCTAAAAATACATGCCAGGCATCACTCTCTGATAACAGCAGGGGTCATGATGCTGACCCTCCCAATCCCTATCTGTCTGACGCTGCTGTCCTGTCTCACTGCAGCCCAAGAGAAAATCATTACGGCCTACTGGGCGTCCGACAGCTGGGTCCCTGATGACTATCCTGAAAAGTTTGCTGTCATTCATGAATCAGAGAACACCTTCCATCAGCAACACACACACATGCCTGTGGTTATGGAAACGCATGCATAAGCACCGCACACAAACACACGCAGACGTTTGTATCCTGAGCGGGTCCGGGAAACAAAATGGTCGCTGAAGGACATCCTTCACTTGAGTTTCACGGCGGCGGGCTGAAGGAGATGTGATGAGGAGAGATAAGACAGAGGAACAGACGCACGACCTTCAGACAACAAGGACACAGCGGGGCTCTGAAATAGAAATAGACAGCATGCCAAACACTGCGCCCTTCTCTCAGCGGACGCCTGTGAATATTCTATCACACCTCTTTGCACTTGGGCCACATGGTACAGTGACTAAAAAGATATTATCTATGCTTTCCAAAAAAAGACACAGCGGATATAAATCGCGAATAAATCTTGACTATTCATTTTGTAGACAAAAATAAGTCAATGGTATTAAAAAAAAAAAAAAAAAAAAGAACATTTTGGGTTCTGTTTCATAATGTCCAAAATGGTTCATTTTAAAAAATTGTGATTTAAAAAATTGCTATCTAGACATGACTGGACAGTGATTTTCTTCTATGAAAATAATAAGCATTATCAACTCTAAAATTAATTATAGACCAAATTATAAAGCAAAAGCAGTTTTAAAAATAAGCTTTAAAACATTATACATTTTATAAAACATTTTCTTTATTTAATTTCTTTTATTCATGGGTTAAATATGACCCTGACATTGTGTTTCACAAGAAAATCAAAAGAAAAAATAAACAAGATTTTTTTTTTTTATTACAAATGAACATATAAATTAACAAAACTACTTCAAGGTAAACTAAAATTAACATATATTTATTAAAACATTATATAACCTAAGATTTATTTTAAAAGATGACTAAATTTTAAAAGAAAATATACTATGTCCAGATATGATTAATATATTACAAAAAGTAATATAAAATGAAATTTTGTAAAATAAAATAAAATAAAATAGTAAAGAAAAAGTAAAATGAAAACATATTATTATTATTATTATTATACAAAGTCTGTTTAATTTCTGTTTAATTTAATGGTCCATTACATTATTTTTTACAACAGTAATGTATGGTATAGAAAATGTTTCTGTTCATTCAAAATGGTTATATTTTATTTATTTTACTAAATATAATTTCTTATTTTTCTGCTTGATTTTGGATTGAAACATGACCCAGACATTTACCGATAGTTTTCACTCAGTTCACCCTTGAAGATGGTAAAAGATTACTAAATTTTAAAAGAAAAATTACAGACATGATTAATATATTACAACGTGAATTTAAATTCTAAAACTAAGTATAGACCAAACTATAAAATAAAAATGGTCTTAAAAACTATTAGTGATTATATAAAACATTTTTATTAATTAATTACTTTTTTAGTTTTAAAATTATAATGTTTTAAATTAAAAATGAACATACAAATTATATATATATATATATATATATATATATATATATATATATATAAATAATATGAGGTTTATTTTTAAAAGATTGTGACTTAAAAAAAAACAATTAATATATCCAGACATGATTAATATATTACAAAAAAGAGAATTTTAACTCTAAAACTAAAATGGTCTTAAAAACTACTATTGATTAAATAAAATATTTTCATTAATTAATTACTTATATTTACGGGTTAAATATGACCTTGACATTGTGTTTCACAAGAAAATCAAAAGATATTTTTTTTGGACATACAAATTAACAAAAATTTGAATAATAAATGAAAGTAACATATATAATCTAAGGTTTATTTTAAAAGACTGTGATTTTTTAAAAATGACTATGTTACCAAGATTAAAATATAATACAAAATGAGAATCTTTAATGAAAATAATGAGAATTATAAAGTAAAACATTAATTATAGACTAAATTATAAACAAACAATGGTCTTGAATAGTCCTAAAAATAAACTTAGAAAAAAAAAAATGTATAAAACATTTTCTTGTTTCTAATTTCTATTATCTATGGGTTAAATATTACCTTGACATTGTGTTTCACAAGAAAATCAAAATCATTTTAAAATTTTTAAATTAAATTTTTGAACATACAAATTAACTAAAATTTGAACCAAAAAAACTGTCAACTACATTATATATATATATATATATATATATATATATATATTACTATGTCCAGACATGATTAATCACAAAATGAGAATCCAATAAAAATAATGAGAATTATAAACTTTAAAATTAATTTTATATTAGTTATAACCTAAAAATGTCTTTAAAATGGTCCTAAAAATAATCTTTAAAACATTATTATATTTTATAAAACATCTACTTTAATTCATTTCTTATATTTATAGGTTAAATATGACCTTGACATTGTGTTTCAGAGGAAAAATCAAACTAAAAAATAATTTTGTTTTAGTTTCAAATAAAAATGGTCAACTAAAATTAACATATATATTCTATCTAATTTTTCAATTTCAATCATTATTTAAAGAAGTATTTATATAATATTTATTTTGTTAAATTGTCTTGAACTTTAGCTGATAAAAATTTGTGACAATAACAATAAAAAAAACTCAATGGTGTTAAAAACAAAAACAAACCTTAATTTCATTACGAAAATGCAATTATTATTATTTTCTTTACATTAATAGGCTAAATATGACCTTGACATGCTCTTGACAGGTTTTGATGAGATTCACCCCAAATATTGAACGTTATTTGCATTCCGTGACGCAAGAAATTTCTCTAAAAGCTCTTTGATGTTGATGTTCTGTTATTCCCTTGAAGCAAACCTCAGCACAAAGAGGCCAGACAAAAAAATCTGTTGTCAACGGATCCAAATCCGGCTTTTGAACTGAGCTTCCGTTTCCGAAACGGACCCCTTAAGGGATCGACACACCGATCAAAAATCCGACAAGAGCGCCAAACTTCCTAAAACATCCTTGGGCATACCTGCGTAACTCATACGTACGCACGTATACAGACACACACACAAACAACTTTACCTCACTACTTGAGCAAACAAGAAAACACACATCATGCACAAACATGTTTGTCTAGATTATAAATGAGAGAACAAATGAACAAAACACTCACATAGTCATCAACACTTATTAATCAAAACATTTCCAGATGTTCACACACAAACGCACACCCCTGATACCTTTCTGCGAGCTGCAAAGCGAAGGACTCGCCGGGAGAGAGGAGAGACCGGCAAAAACAACCCTCTGTATTTAAACTTCAAGAGTAGGAGAGGGGAAAAACGAATAAGAGAGGAAGTGAGAATGAATGGATGCTTGGGGAAATGGGCAGAACAGGGAGAGCTGAAATAAAGGAAAACTACGTCCTTAAAAATTCTTCATTCTCGCTGGGGGACTGTGAAAGAAGCCAAAAGATTTCACAAATGTTTATCAGCAGAAGTAGCCCTGTAGCACAACCGGATGAGGCGCTGGTGTATAAACCTAACTTTGGAGACAATATGAATGAATGACTGCCATTAAAACTACTATTACAGCTAATAATGAATAAAATATGTTTTTTGAAAAATATCACCTCAATAAAACGCTTGACATACTGAATATATAAACTCATGAGCTCGTCAAATTGACGTCCCCGCTCGTTGGATTGAGGTGCTAACGTGTCTAACGCTGGCATTTTCTGGGCTTTGTTTGTGAATAATAGTCCCAAAGGGGCCGTCATTCTTGAAGTGATAGCGGTGATAACATTGAGAATCACACAGGGAGATATACTGTACCTCCGGCTCTGGGTCGTCATCGTCCAGGTCTGTGTAGGACGAGTGGTCGGGGTTGTTCGCTTTATCCAGCAGCTCGATCGCCAAAATACGACTTAACGGTTGGGACACAAACGGATGCTGCGGAGTAAATGGGTGAAATGACAATGTTAGATGTTCTTTAGACAGTAGGTATGTCATTTGTCTTTTGTCAAGAGTCTTGAAAGATATAAAATAAATTCTAAAATGTATAAAACATATTTTAAATTTGACTTTAATAATTAGAAATGATAAAACATAATTGGGTCAAAGACATTAAGATGTCCACGTCAGAAGAAATTTACAAAAGTGATTTTATGTCCATAGAAAGCACATTACATGTAAGTGTCTATTTTTAAGGTTTTAAATAAGTAAAATGTCAAAATTTGGTTGAAATAATGTTACATTGTCATTCAATGTAACACAATATTTATGTAAAAATTCATGTTTATTCTGACTTGTACATATTAAAATATATAAAAGAATAAGGGAGCATATTCAATTTGATTGTGTTTTATATAGGCAAAATCTAAGATAGTGGCAAATTTTAAAAATGTAAAATGGGGTGAAAGTAATTTGTCTTTTAATATGTCATAAATTGATTTTTGTTGTAAATATGCCTGACGATTGTTACACTGAATGGCATTTTAGTGGGTGTCTTCTGTAAATTAGGGAAAATGTATGATATTTATTTTTTGCTTAGAAAAACAAAAACAAAAATGGAATTAAACTGAAAACTTTTTAATATCTGTTTTTTAAAACAACAACAATTTAAAGCAGTATTACACTTATTGTTTTTATGCTTAAACCCTTTTTTGTCTTTGACCCAATTATAAAATACATATAAAATTATAGTAAAAAATAATCAATATTTTAAAAAAATCAATATTTAAATAAATCAATATTCAAAATTTAAATTATAAGACATACAATGCATTTTACATACTTAATAACTGAAAAAAAAATATTATTATAAATTCTAATTAATTAATAAAACAAATTTACACTACCAGTCAAAAGTTTTTGAACAGTAAGATTTGTAATGTTTTTAAAGACGTCTCTTCTGCTCATCAAGCCTGCATTTATTTGATCCGAAGTACAGCAAAAACAGTAAAATTGTGAAATATTTTTACTATTTAAAATAACTGTTTGCTATTTAAATATATTTTAAAATGTAATTTATTCTTGTGATTTCAAAGTGGAATTTTTAGCATCATTACTCCAGTCACATGATCCTTCAGAAATCATTATAATATTCTGATTTGCTGCTCAAAAAACATTTAATATTATTATGTTGAAAACAGCTGAGTAGAATTTTTTCAGGTTTCTTTGATAAACAGAAAGTTCAGAAGAACAGCATTTGTCTGAAATATAAATCTTTTGTAAAATTATAAATGGAAAATCACAGGAAAAAAAAAATACATTTTAAAATATATTCAAATAGAAAACAGTTATTTTAAAATGGTAAAAAATTACTGTTTTTGCTGTACTTTCAATCATATAAATGCAGGCTTGGTTGGCAGAAAAGACTTTTTTTCAAAAACATTAAAAATCTTACTGTTCAAAAACGTTTGACTGGCATTGTACACAGACACACACACACAATAATAGAAAACATCTGACCTGCAGTAACTTGTCAGCTGATGGCCGTTTCTTTGGATTTTTCGTCAGAGCCAACTTCACAAAATTGTGGAAATTATTGGTCCTTCAGAACACAGAGAAGAGCCTCCATAAATCTCATTCGTAATGAGCATTTCGACCACGAGGCCGTGCAGTTTGTTAGCTCTAAATGTAATTAAGTTAATTTGATTTTACAGAGCTGCAAGGTAATGGAGAAGAAACTATTCGGCGGACGACCTGACCAGATTCATAATCAGACAAAATAAGAGAATGTTAAGTCCGACCTTAATAAAATTCATAAAAGCAACTGTTTAAGGCAAATAAGAGCGCTTGGCCTAAATTTCATAGGTGATTAATGAAATTAAGAAATCGAGTATATAAAACAGACTGAAACTTAAATGTCTCTTGGTATTAAGGATTTTACACACCCAGATAATCTGATAATTGCCTGAAAATGTAATTATCACTTACCATTTAACTTTGTCTTTTAATTTGGGGGGTTGAAAGTTGCTTTTCGTCATTAAAAACAGAGCCCTGGAGAGACAAAAATAGATTTGCACTGTCACAAGCAAACAAAACAGTTTGGTCTAGCAAGGAAATATGCTAAATTAAAAAAAAAATACTTTCTGAAACACTGAAATAGTTTCACTGTCCAGTGTGAATCATAATGGATACAGTAGCTGGATTTGGGGATCAAAAAGGTCTCATCCTGAAGTAGGTTAATTTTGTAAAATTATTATAAATAAGAGAATGACTTTCACGACTTGACTGAACATGTGCAAAAATAATCTTTAAAGGATTAGTTCACATCCTGATGATTTACTCAGCCTATGTCATCCAAGATGTTCATGTCTTTCTTTAGCTGAAAAGAAATGAAGGTTTTTAAGGAAAACATTCCAGGATTTTTCTCCATATTGTGGACTTCAATGGGGATCAGTGGGTCCAAAATGCAGTTTCAATGCAGCTTCAAAAGGCTCTACTGAATGCCAGCTGAGGATTAAGGGTTGTATCTAGCAAAATCTAGCTTTTAGTCATTTTCTAAAAAAAAAAAAAAAAAAGCATATATTTTCAACCACAAATGCTTGTCCTGCACTAGCCTGACTTCACGCACAATGTAATCACGTTGAAAAGCTCACGTGTGATGTAGGCAGAAGTACCAACCAAGTGTTTACAAAGCAAACATGCAAAGAAAGTCAAACGCCCTTTACAAAAAAAGGTAAAACAATGATGTCAGACGATTCGAAGTTGGAGGAGAAAATGAGGCTGAGATTTTCACTCCACTCTACATTTTTAAACCAGAGCACACAGATGCAGACCGCACGGGACCTTTTCAACATGATCACATAATGCGTGATCACAGATGCAAAATGTAGAGCTAGTGCAAGACAAGTATTTGTGGTTAAGAAGTATATAAAAGGTAAATTGTTTTCAGAAAATGACTGATTGTTTCACTAGAAAAGACCCTTATTTCTTGGCTGGGATCGTGTAGAGCCCTTTGAAGCTGCACTGAAACTGCAATTTGGGCCACTCAAGTCCACTACATGGAGAAAAATCCTGGAACAAAATGGAGAACAAAAATTTACAAAATCACCCCCTCATTGAAGAATGTTTTCTTTCTTTAGTCATAAAGAAATTATGTTTTTTGAGGAAAACATTTCAGGATTTTTCTCCATATAATGGACTGATATGGTGCCCCGAGTTTGAGCTTCCAAAATACATTTTAAATGCGGCTTCAAAAAACCCAAATACGGTAGTAAACAATCCCAGCCGAGGAAGAAGGGTCTTATCTAGCAAAATGATCGGCTGTTTTCATAAAAATAATACAATTTATATACTTTTTAATGTCAAACGCTCGTCTTGTCTTGCTCTGCCTGAACTCTGTTTTTTCCGGTTCATGACAGTTAGGGTATGTCGAAAAACTCCCATGTTCTCCCTCTACATCGCTGTTTTACCTTTTTTGTTAAGGGTGTTTGATCTTCTTTGCATGTTCTTTCCAAAGACTGGGTCGGTACTTCTGCAGCGATGTAGGACGATTTTGAAATTATTTTTGAAGTTGAGGCAGAAAATATGATTGGAGTTTTTCGACATACCCTAACTGTCTTGAGCCAGAATACACAGAGTTCAGGCAGAGCAAGACAAGACGAGCGTTTGAGATTTAAAAGTATTTAAATTGAATTTTTAATGGAAAAAACCCCCACGATCGTTTCACTAGATGAGACCCTTCTTCCTCGGCTGGCATTGTTTACAACCACATTTGGGATCGTTTGAAGCCACATTTAAACTGCATTTTTTAAGTTCAAACTCGGGGCACCATATCAGTCCATTAAATGGAGAAAAATCCTGAAATGCTTTCCTCAAAAAACAATTTCTTTACAACTGAATTTACAAAATACGACTAAAATATAAAATATTGTATTTTATCTTGTATCATCATTTTACCATACTTTCGTAAGGATACAGCTAAAAATTCAGCTCTCTCTGAATTGGAACAGATCCATACAGCTGTTTAAACTCTCACCTCATTGGATGAAGGTCAAACATGGGAGGTTGCAGTTCGGCTAGTTCAATGGCGGTGATGCCCACAGCCCAGATGTCACACAGGTGATTGTACCCTCCTTTCCTCTCCACGGCGGCCACCTCTGGGGCCATCCTGTTAGCACAGGTTACAGACACACCATCACTCATTCATGACCACGTCCAACCTGACAGTTACGTAAGATGTAAAAAAGGCATCTGTGGCCTTGTAGAAAACGGCTGAATTATAAAAAATTAATTCTGTTTTTTTAAACACCACAACCGCAAAATCATTTGGGGTAACTGAAAAATAACGTAATTTTTTTTAAAATTCAACATCAGGATATGAAGTTAAAACTTAAATTGGAATTAACATTTTTAGACAATAAATCACATTTTAGTTATTTTTTGCGTCATTTAAATATTGTTTGTGTATGACAAATTTTTTAAGAGAAAACAACACTCTTAGAGGTCACAAATGGAGGTCACAGAAACTGCATTTATACTTATAAAAAACAACATAGTTTACTATAAATAATGTATTGCATTAATGTTTGATTGTAAGGTGTAAAATTTGCTGTTTACCAATAAGGAGTCCCGATGAAAGATTTTCTTTTAGCTAGTGTTGCTGTGATCTGTGCAGATACACCGAAATCAGCTGCAGAGGAAAAGAAAAGATATTTACTACAATCCCACAAACAACTCTCCTATGAGTATACAGCTGACACTACCATGTGTCTAATTCTGTCTTATGAATTATGAAATTTGAGAGCTGTGTAATGCCACAGCAGATCAAATGTGACAGCATAAGGTGGTACTCTGAGTCACCGACACAACACAATTTACACTTTTTTTTTTTTTTAATGTTTTGAGCTGGTAACATAATAAGCAATCTTATTTCTCAGTATTAAAAATTGAACAGAATAAAAAGAAAGTTATTTTCTCACCTAGCTTGACATAACCGTTGTCCGTCAATAAAATATTGGCACCCTGTTTCAAATAAAAAAACAACAAATGAAAGACACTGCAATATAAGAGTAAAACAACCATTATAAGACATTATTAAATGTATTACTGGTAGATTTGTGAGATGAAATGTAAAAATGAATCTGACAGACTTCAGAATCTAATTTTTTTCTCCTATAAAATCGCTCTTTCAACACCTGCTTTCATCTATGATCAGAGATGTGAAAGCACCATCTGAGTCATACTAATTACACCTCCCTCTGGCCAGGTAACACATTTTCTCTTGCTTTACCAGTGATTGCACATTTGGCTTAACCAAATCACCATTAAAAGGCACTGGGGGCTTTACTTTAAGGGTGTTTTTGTAAACAGCTGTGGTACACAGATGAAATACATAAATATGAGATGTAATGAGTGTTTAGTTTTATTCACTGCTCAAACTTCACTTTCATTCAGCAAGGATATATTAAACTGATGAAACATGACGATATTTATGTTACAAAAGATTTATATTTCAAATAAACACTGTTCTTTTAAACATTCCATTCATCAAAGAATCCTGAAAAATCCACAAATTTAATTCATAATATCACTTATTAAATTATAATGAGTAAAATTTATCATTTATAATATATTTAAATCATATTACTGTTTTTACTGTATTTTTTATTTAATAAATGCTGCCTTGGTGGGCATAAGAGACTTCTTTCAAAGAGACTTTTTTCATACCAACCCCAAAATATCTTGCAAAATATTTATTCTTTACAAGTAGGAATGTTTCAAATACGTGTATACTTTATGTTGTCTTTATTAAAAAACATAACATAATATAGCAGCTAACTAATAGTGAAGTGTGTAATTTCTGCACCACTAGCGGCACCATACATAATTGCAAAATAATGACAGAATTGTTAAAGGAATCATTTCCTAATGAAAAACAATGAATCATTAAAGCTGATGTGTGTTTTCTGTGCCATCGGCAACAAAAATAATGATTGATCTGTCTTCCGACAAACAGTTTTTCTTTGTAATGTATGTGTAAAACAGTACATTTTTTGTTAACAAATTCTAGCTGGATAAAGGCAGCGATTTAACTGGCTGACCAGCACACCAGGAGGAGGGTTTATGTTCTGTCACTCAACTTTTTACACGAAATTAAACCAATCAACTATTGGCCACTATGGGCCTTCTATTTAAGACACACAAAAGCTAGTATAAATCAGTAATTAAAGCTGCAAGCAGCATTGAAAGAGCCCTCGCACACACGCTCACGCCACCTGGTGACTTTAGGAACATAGCGAACAGTGAGCAACATGCATTTAAAGTGGTAAATATAAAAGGAATATATATAAGTCATTTATATGTGTCAAACTCCTGCTGCCAGTAGGTGGCGCTATGACTACAACTAAATATGGGCATGTGTTCAGGACAGGACTCTTATCAAACATCTGAGTTTGGGTGCAGATTGTACATTGTGTGCCTGAATTATAACAACTTCCTTTTCCATGGCGAAACATCAAAGTTTGTTTGGCCGCCACGGACACGCCCTTCAATGAAAACTCAAGATTTTCACAATTTAATGACACAAAGGGCTTTAGATTACACTGACCAAATTTGGTGTTGATCTATTTAAATCTCTAGGAGGAGTTTGTTTAAATACAACACCTGAAAATGGCAAAAATGGCACAAAACTTACGGAAAAAAATTTAAATAACAGACTTCCTGTTGGGTTTCGAATGTCGCACCGTAGGACTTTTTTGTAGGTATTGGTGTGTTACACGTCTCTACCAAATTTCATACATGTATGTGAAACACAGCTCGAGGGGCACTTTGTAGAAATTTTATAGGTGGCGCTATCAAGCCATTTTGACAAACCCACCTCTGAAACCCATATTAAATATAAAGTTTCATGCATTTTCTAGCATGTTTAAGCCCTTAAAAATGTGATTCATTTTGGAGAAGAAGAAGCTGAGCAATTCCAGATTCTATATTCTATCAGACAACAAATTACGGTACCTTTATGTCTCGGTGCATCTTTCCTTTGTTGTGTAGATAATATAAACCCTTAAAGGAAAAAACAAAACAAAACTCTTTTTAATCCATAATCATCTCAAAAACACATTTTAAAACATTTTTAGAGACAAAACAGGGAGGACTTAAATATTCTTCAACATGTCTACCATTAAAAATTCAAAAGCAGCTTTCATGGTCACAGCAGATTGCTCTGGTGTCAAAACAAAGTCCAGTAAAATGGCTTACCTGAAGGGTTTCTCTTGTTACATATGCTATCTGTGATTCTGTCAGTGGCCCTGTAACTGTGGAGACATATTTAGTGTACATTAGGAGTAATATAATCTAAAACATTCATATTACAGTATTAGCGAAAACAGCTTGAATATAATGGAGCTGTCTAACAATATAAAAGTATGTACATACCAGTTGAAAAATGAGGAATGCATAACAGCACATTGAAATGAAAATTCTGTCAGTAATTACTCATCCTCATGTCGTTCCAAACCCTTAAGACTTTCATTCATCTTCAGAACACAAAGTAAGATTTTTTTGATGAAGTCGTTACTTATCAGAAGTATTCTTGGAACCACTGATGTCAAAATGGACTATTTTAATAAGGCCTTCCCTTATGAAAAAGTAGTTTATTCAAATGTGCTATTAGTATACTTCTTTTAAACTAAAAATAGGAAAGTATACTTTCAGTCTACTTTTCAAGAACTTCTCAGAAATGTGCTTTATGTACTTCCTCAGAAATATACTTAAAATGACATTTAAGTATACTGGACTTATACTTAGAAAAAGTCAAAATATATTTAAGCTATACTATAGTAAGTAGAGGTCGGCCGATGTATCGGTTTTGGCGATTAATCGGCACCGATAGTTGATTGGCGGAACTATCGGTTATCGGAAAAATCCATGCCGATAATTTTTTCCGGGTTGGGTCCGTTGCTGGAGCAGCTGAGATACTTTTTTTTTAAATAGTAGAGAACTATTTATTTTCCGTTCAGTATCCATTTTAAAAAATATCGGTCAATTAATCAGGATCGACCAGCGTGGTCCAACCTAGTTATCAGTATCAGTAAAATCCAATATCGGTCGACCTCTAAAAATAAGCTTAGAGAATCCATGTTTACATCGTTATACAGTAGGGGGTGCTATTACATGTCTTCTCTACAGAATTTCCAAAACACAAGTGAAAAAGAAACCGAAACAATAGATGATCATCAGACATTAAAAAAAATCATTAAAATTGTGTAACGCTGTGGAATAAAATGCCGACCCATGAAAAGGTAATGATGACTGTCAAAATTTGGGGTGTTGATCAACTCCATCTACGTTTTGATTATCATTCTGAATCTCAGAATCTCTGTTCAGTATTTTTTCAGCGTTTTGTTCAAATATGGTTTATTTCTTTATTTTTTTTTTATGAAACTTACCCACATTCAAGTGTTTATAAAAAGAATGCATGAAGCTAGAATAAAACGTTTTTGTTTACAAGCAGATGCCCTGTTCTTTCTTTTGATGTTTTGTAAAAACTTAGATGTAAACTAGTTGTGTACTCAGAGTTTACTACTGTTATACTTAAAGTACACTTAAAAGTATACGAGAAAGTGGGCCAATTTAGTCCCAAAGAGTATTGAAATAGTACACAAGTAAACTACTAGTACACTGATATTTGTATACTTACTACATAAAGTATACTAAAAAATATACTTGAACTTTACTTAAGTATACTTAAAATAAACAAAGTATACAACTTTTTGGAAAGGGTTTACTACCTTTCTGGATCTTCAATGTGGTAGTTGCGTTGCTGCCTATGCAGGGTCAAAAAGCTCTGGGATGTCATCAAAAATATCTTAAATTTTGTGTTTCGAAGATAAATGAAAGTTTTACGGATTTGGTGAGTAAGTAATGGCAGAATTTTCATTTTTTGGTGAACTATTCCTTTAAACTTGTTTAAACCAAGAGAACTCATATAACATTGAACCTTCCCATGCCACATTGCAAAAAAAGCTTAACAAAAGCACCACTAATGGGTTTTACCCAGCAGAACAAGGACGAGATTATCAAGAACGCAAGGAACAATGTGACTGATTGCGTATCCAACCTTACAAAATACAGAGCTGAATTATTCTACAACTCTAAATGGACGACTGATGAAAATAACGGTCTTTAAACTTTACTAAAGAAAATTCAAAAGCCGGCTGAAATTCTCATTTGTATATTCTCCAAAACGACGCAGGGTGTTTGACGGTTCGAAGCCTCTGACACTTCAGCAGAACAGTTAATCTTCTTCAAGTCAATAGAGACTTTTATTGCCGATTAAAATGTCACAAAAACAGGAAATGTGCTAATGGGAAAGAGTGAATAATAAATGGGCTGAAGGAAGAGAGAAAGAGACAGGCTTAAATTATGAAATGGTGTCCGCAACTCATTTTAGTTTTAAAACACAATGCATTTCTAAAGAACATATTAGGCATTAAGACATTTTTTTTACAGTGTTTGCTTTCATCCATTAAGCAGAAATTCACAGTATTGCACCTCACATTCCTTGTTCTTGATCATTTACTAGTTCTTTAGAGTTAAAGACATGTTTGACTGAGCGGAACTTGATTCATGTCTCTTTTGTGTCTTTCTCTATCTGTTGTGTGTGGGAGGACTGGAGTCGGTGGGCCTCGGCTCTAATCAGGCCTTCGACCCTGTTGCTGAGTGCAGCCGAGGCAGCAGGGGGCTGATAACGTGGGATGTGGGGCTGGGCACTAAGCTAACACGTTAGCGCCATAACACCATCTACCCCCCCACGCACAGCCCCCACCCCGCGCAGAGGCTCAGAGAGAACCGCAGAACTGCCGACAGCTGCCGTGAAAATGAGCTCTAATGATCTGACAGGGCCACTCTACTGAGCTCTGCTAAATTTATCTCCTGGGAACATACAGAGGGACACTTTCCAACAACGTAAGAAAAGATTTGTATATTTAGGCCATCTGTCAAGAATCAAATTGTTAATTGGAGGAGAGGAAAGTCTATTTATGTCAAAACTGGCATAGGAAACGAGAAAAACTTTCAAAGCATCGCAGCCATCGTATCTACACTGTTTACGCAGAGGAATATTTAACCCAATAATGAAAATTACATGATTATTTACTCAGCGTCATGCCATTTCAGACTTTCTTTCTTACATGATGTAGGGCCTTATGATTTCTGTGATGTGGACAGAATTGCGGAATCCAGTTATAAAAATAGAATTTACTGTATAACACGGAACATCACGGAATTTGCCAAATTTGGGATAAATAAATCCAATGTAGGTCATCACACTTAAATCAAAACACAATATGGACTAGTGTTTATGAATATTAAGCCACAAAATACTATTTAAATATGAATCCTGCATGTTCTGCATGTCTCTGTGTGAATGAATGGTGCAGACGCGCGGTTTTGCTGTTTGAGTATATGAACACAAACATAATCTCTAGAACTGCTCTTAGAGTCACTTCATGAGCATTTTACCATTTCTTCTTATCATCATATCACATACAGACAGTAACGTAAAGGTCTTCACAGCAACTCATCAAAATAAAAGTTTGGTTTAACTTGAAGAAATTGTGACAGAAATATATTACTTAATATAATGATACACTCTTAAAAATAAAAATATTCTTAAAACATTTTTTAGGAATATTTGCCAGAAAAATGTAAATACACAAAGTGTTTCTGAAAAATACGAATTAAACTAAATAATAACAAAATAATATTACATTTTTAATAAAATCAATAAATTAGAGTTGCTTTTGATTATTAAAATTAAAAGACATTAAAATGGAATCCAGAAAATTAATTAAAAACACAGAATTTAGTAAAAACTGAATTTAAGAAAAAAAGTAAAACAGATTTCATAGGGCCTTAAATGTAATTTTTGTTAAACTTTTAATAAATTGCTGTTAAATTGTGTTTAATGATTTTAACTAATTAGACATGCTTTTTGATTAATATATTTTTTATTTAACCACTAAAACATAGTCTACAAAAATTAAAACAGGAAAAAAGAGAAAAGATTTCACAGGGCCCTATACATACTTTTGAAAGTTTGAAAGTCTCATGTAAAAAACTGCATGGAAAGAAAACTAAATAAAATTAAAAAATAAAATAAAATAATAAAATTGTTTAAATGAGTTATGTTGTGTTTTACAGAAGAAATAAATTCATGAGGATGAATAAATGACAGAATTTTCATTTCTGGGTGAATAATTCCTTTAAATAATGGATGGAAAGGAGATATTGTACTGCATTGAAATACTGACCACTGAGTGAGTCTGAGTTAGTGTTGCAGTTGATTGTTTACCTTTGTATGGTGTATCTTACCGTGATATATGTCTTGCAATGAACCTCCCCCACAGTATTCCATACATATCCATAATTTATCCCTCCTGAAAAGCCAGAGAAAGAAAAACACCAACAAATTATATTTCAATCGATGCGTCTTGAAATAGTCCCCTGGCAGCCCCATAGGGAGAGTGAAAGGATGCACACTTTTCTGGGTCATGACACAGCAAGCAGCAGACAGAGTCATAAGTCACAAGCAACCTGCTTTTATCAAAAACACCCTTCTCCATTTCTGTATGGAGCCTTGCACTAATGTCCAGACTAATATTTAAAAGATATACTGCTGACCAGACACAACGCACAATTGAGTTTTGCCTTCAGCTATGAGGAAGACCAGATTAATGTTCTTTGATACAAGGGAATTCAAGTGAAGTTTTAGATGCTAGGTGCTTTTGGATTCAAACTTCAAAAGAAATAAAAAGAGGCTATATATATATATACACACACATACATACATAGACACATATAAATTAGTTTGGGGTCAGTAAGATTTTATATTTTATTCTTTATTTCATTGTATTTTTTTACTTTTTTTGTGGGATATAAACTCGCAAGTCAGAATTCTGAAATATAAACTCACAATTCTGACTTTTCTCGCAAAGCGAGTTTGTATCTCACAATTCTGACTTTTTCCGACAAACGCGAGTTTATATCTCATAATTCTGACTTTTTTCTCACAAGTGTCGCAATTCTGACTTTTTTTCTCACAAACGCCACAATTTGGACTATTTTCTCGCAAATGTGAGTTTGTATTTTTCAATTCTGACTTTTTTCTCGCAAATGTGAGTTTGTATCTCACAATTCTGACTTTTTCTCACAAACGCGAGTTTATATCTCATAATTCCGACTTTTTTCTCGCAAGTGTCGCAATTCTGACTTTTTTTCTCACAAACGCTGCAATTTGGACTATTTTCTCGCAAATGTGAATTTGTATCTCGCAATTCTGACTTTTTCTCACAAACGCGAGTTTATATCTCATAATTCCGACTTTTTTCTCGCAAGTGTCGCAATTCTGACTTTTTTCTCACAAACGCTGCAATTTGGACTATTTTCTCGCAAATGTGAGTTTGTATCTCGCAATTCTGACTTTTTCTCACAAACGCGAGTTTATATCTCATAATTCCGACTTTTTTCTCGCAAATGTCGCAATTCTGACTTTTTTCTCACAAACGCTGCAATTTGGACTATTTTCTCGCAAATGTGAGTTTGTATCTCACAATTCTGACTTTTTCTCACAAACGCGAGTTTATATCTCATAATTCCGACTTTTGTCTCGCAAGTGTCGCAATTCTGACTTTTTTCTCACAAACGCTGCAATTTGGACTATTTTCTCACAAATGTGAGTTTGTATCTCGCAATTCTGACTTTTTCTCACAAACGCGAGTTTATATCTCATAATTCCGACTTTTTTCTCGCAAATGTCGCAATTCTGACTTTTTTCTCACAAACGCTGCAATTTGGACTATTTTCTCGCAAATGTGAGTTTGTATCTCGCAATTCTGACTTTTTCTCACAACTGGAGTTTATATCTCATAATTCCGACTTTTTTCTCGCAAGTGTCGCAATTCTGACTTTTTTCTCACAAACGCTGCAATTTGGACTATTTTCTCGCAAATGTGAGTTTGTATCTCGCAATTCTGACTTTTTCTCACAAACGCGAGTTTATATCTCATAATTCCGACTTTTTTCTCGCAAGTGTCGCAATTCTGACTTTTTTTCTCACAAACGCTGCAATTTGGACTATTTTCTCGCAAATGTGAGTTTGTATCTCGCAATTCTGACTTTTTCTCACAAACGCGAGTTTATATCTGACAATTCTGACTTTTTTCTCACAAACGTCGCAATTCTGACTTTTGTCTTGCAAACGCGAGTTTATATCTCACAATTCCGACTTTTTTCTTGCAAACGTTGCAATTCTGACTTTCTCACAAACGTCGCAATTCTGACTTTTGTCTTGCAAACGCGAGTTTATATCTCATAATTCCGACTTTTTTCTCGCAAATGTCGCAATTCTGACTTTTTTCTCACAAACGCTGCAATTTGGACTATTTTCTCGCAAATGTGAGTTTGTATCTCGCAATTCTGACTTTTTCTCACAAACGCGAGTTTATATCTGACAATTCTGACTTTTTTCTCACAAACGTCGCAATTCTGACTTTTGTCTTGCAAACGCGAGTTTATATCTCACAATTCCGACTTTTTTCTTGCAAACGTTGCAATTCTGACTTTCTCACAAACGTCGCAATTCTGACTTTTGTCTTGCAAACGCGAGTTTATATCTTCCGACTTTTTCTCATAATTATCTTTTCCGACTTTTTTTCTCGCAAATGTCGCAATTCTGACTTTTTTTCTCACAAACGCTGCAATTTGGACTATTTTTCGCAAATGTGAGTTTGTATCTCGCAATTCTGACTTTTTCTCACAAACGCGAGTTTATATCTGACAATTCTGACTTTTTTCTCACAAACGTCGCAATTCTGACTTTTGTCTTGCAAACGCGAGTTTATATCTCATAATTCCGACTTTTTTCTCGCAAATGTCGCAATTCTGACTTTTTTCTCACAAACGCTGCAATTTGGACTATTTTCTCGCAAATGTGAGTTTGTATCTCGCAATTCTGACTTTTTCTCACAAACGCGAGTTTATATCTCATAATTCCGACTTTTTTCTCGCAAGTGTCGCAATTCTGACTTTTTTCTCACAAACGCTGCAATTTGGACTATTTTCTCGCAAATGTGAGTTTGTATCTCGCAATTCTGACTTTTTCTCACAACTGGAGTTTATATCTCATAATTCCGACTTTTTTTTCGCTGCAAGTGTCGCAATTCTGACTTTTTTTCTCACAAACGCTGCAATTTGGACTATTTTCTCGCAAATGTGAGTTTGTATCTCGCAATTCTGACTTTTTCTCACAAACGCGAGTTTATATCTGACAATTCTGACTTTTTTCTCACAAACGTCGCAATTCTGACTTTTGTCTTGCAAACGCGAGTTTATATCTCATAATTCCGACTTTTTTCTCGCAAATGTCGCAATTCTGACTTTTTTCTCACAAACGCTGCAATTTGGACTATTTTCTCACAAATGTGAGTTTGTATCTCGCAATTCTGACTTTTTCTCACAAACGCGAGTTTATATCTCATAATTCCGACTTTTTTCTCGCAAGTGTCGCAATTCTGACTTTTTTCTCACAAACGCTGCAATTTGGACTATTTTCGCAAATGTGAGTTTCGCAAATGTGAGTTTGTATCTCGCAATTCTGACTTTTTCTCACAACTGGAGTTTATATCTCATAATTCCGACTTTTTTCTCGCAAGTGTCGCAATTCTGACTTTTTTCTCACAAACGCTGCAATTTGGACTATTTTCTCGCAAATGTGAGTTTGTATCTCGCAATTCTGACTTTTTCTCACAAACGCGAGTTTATATCTGACAATTCTGACTTTTTTCTTGCAAACGTTGCAATTCTGACTTTTGTCTTGCAAACGCGAGTTTATATCTCACAATTCCGACTTTTTTCTTGCAAACGTTGCAATTCTGACTTTCTCACAAACGTTGCAATTTGGACTATTTTCTCGCAAACGTGAGTTTGTATCTCACAATTCTGACTTTTTCTCACAAACATGAGTTTATTTCTCACAATTCTGACTTTTTTTTTTTTTTTTTTCGCAAGCTCTGCAATTCTGACTTTTTTCTTGCAAACGTCGCAATTTGGACTTTTTTCTTGCAAACGTGAGCATCTCACGATTCTGACTTTTTTCTCACAAGCGTCGCAATTCTGACTTTTTTCCTGCAAACGTGAGTTTGTATCTCGCAATTGTCTTTTATTCTTGCAAACGTCGCAATTCAAACTTTTTTCTCGCAAATGCGAGTTCGTATCTCGCAATTCTTTTTTCTCGCGAACACCGCAATTCTAACTTTTTTCTTGCAAACACAAGTTTGTATCTCGCAATTCTGACTTTTTTTCCTTGTAAACGTCGCAATTCTGACTTTTTTTCTCACAAACACAAGTTTATATTTCACAATTCTAAATCTTTTCTCGTAAACATCACAATTCTGACTTTTCTCGGAAATTCGAGTTTGTATCTGGCAATTATTTTTCTCGCAAACGACACAATTCTGACTTTTTTCTCGCAAACACAAGTTCGTATCTCGCAATTATGACCTTTTTCTTGCAAACGTAAGTTTATATCTCACTTTTTTTTTTATTATTATTCAGTGGCGGAAACAGTCTTCCATAGTCACTTTTGATCAATTTAGTAATCAAATAATTTAAAAGGTATTAAAAAAAAACCTAACTGACCCCAGACATTTGAATGATTGTGTATATATGAACAGAAAAAAATACAATAGAAGATATTTTATATGATTCCCACAGATAATCATTTTCCCTCAGTTTGTAACAAATAAATAAGAACAAATAAGACATTGTACTAGGACAAATGTTAAAACGCACAAGTTAATACCCACAGAATAACCAAAAGATCTTAACAGCATGTGAATACCAAGATATGAATACTGTAATAATATCATATTAAAAAGTGTCTACATAGAGAAATATACACCTACAAGATTTTACACCCAAAAAAGCGCTTCCAAGTTAGCACATCACCTATTCCTTTCTAGCCTTGAAACTAGAAAACTGTACTGTAGATTCAAGATGGGCAATGATGAGTCACGTCCCCCCAAACTTTAAGAAAACAAGATATTGTCAGTGTTAAAGTCCTACTTGTTGCCCCAAGATCAAATGAGATCTACATACACCCTCGCTAATACCCGAATCTTAGAATATCTAGTGAGGTCTAAGCCTGGCTGCAAGGCACAAGTTGTACAATTAGCAGAAACAGAGGTGCTGCAGTCACAGTGGCCGTTCCTGCAGTGCAGCTGAGAGACCCAACCAACAGAGCGCAGTGTCAACTCAACAGCATTAGACAGGAATAGGAACTGACAGAGTAGGAGGAGAGAGAGAATGAAAGCAGGGGTAAGTGAAGGAGAGAGTGGAGAACAATAAAAGTGTGGTCAGGAAAGTGGTCATTACTATACCTTAAGTAACTACCGAAATAGGCCACAATGTTAGAGTGCTTGCAGTCTTTCATCATGATTATTTCCTGCTGAACCACTGCGAAGTCCTCGCCTGTCGAGGGAACACACAGAGAGATGGGGACAAGGTGAGTGTGTAAACAAGACAAAGAAATTACCAGTGAACACAAACCAATGTATTACAAGGTATTACCATCTAATACCATCACAGTTTTACTTTAACTGTTAACTAGTCCAAACTAATAAAACAACCATATTTGATTAGTTGCATTTCTGGACCACTAGCAACACCAAAATAGCAAAAATTGCAATAGTCTGTTTTTAAACAGATTTATATCACACATATCACTACGTGGGAATTTATAAAGTATATATGAACCAAATAAATAAATACATAAAAGTACACATATCACCATACGGGAATTTATAAGGTATATTTGAACAAAAAATAAAATAAAATAAAATAAAATAAAAATAATACACAGATGTGACCATGTGTGCATTTATAAAGTATATATGAACCAAAAATAAAATAAAATAAAATAATAAAATAAAATAAAGATATTACACATAAGACCATGTGTGAGTTTATAAAGTATATTTGAACCAAAAATAAAATATCACAAAATAAAATAAAAATATTACAAATCTGACCCTGTGTGAATTTTTAAAGTATATACGAACCAAAAATAAAATAAAATATCACCATGTGGGAATTTATAAAGTATATATGAACCAAAAATAAAATTAAATAAACAATAAAAAATTGAATAAAATAAGATAAATTAAAATAATAAAATTAAATTAAAATGTACAATAAATTAAAATAAAATACAAAAATTACACATATGACCATATGTGAATTTATAAAGCATATACGAAAAAATAAAATAAAATAATAAATAAAATAAAAATATTACACATATGACCATGCGTGAATTTATAAAGTATATATGAACCAAAAATAAAATATAAGAAAATAAAATAAAATAAAATAAATACTACACATATGACCATATGTGAATTTATAAAGTATATATGAACCAAAAATAAAATAAAATAAAACAAAATAAAATATCACCATGTGGGAATTTATAAAGTATATATATGAACCAAAAATAAAATTAAATAAAGAATAAAAAATGGAATAAAATAAAATAAAAATGTACAATAAATTAAAATAAAATACAAATATTTCACACATGACCGTGTGAATTAATAAAGTATATATATGAACCAAACCAAAATTAAGAAAATAAAATAAAAAAAATATTGCACATATGACCATGTGTGAATTTATAAAGCATATACAAAAAAATATATATATATATATAATAATAATAATAATAATAATAATAATAATAAAATAAAAATATTACACATGACCATGTGTGAATTAATAAAGTATATACGAACCAAACATAAAATAAAATAAAATAAAATAAAATAAAAATATTACAAACATCACCACGTGTGAATTTATAAAGTATACACGCACAAAAAAAAAAAAAGAAAAAAAGTAAGTTATATTCTTCAGTTTAAAAAAATAAATAAATCCAGGCGAAAAAATTAATGTGTGTTTGCATTTGTTCGCTTGCATAAACTATGTTTCTCCCCAAATTTGTTGAGGGTTTGCAACAGTAATAGTGATGCATGACTCAGTAAACACTTCAATAGGGCAGTTCCTAACGAAAATTAATACCAAATCCTCCTGAAATCTACATATCGAAGCACTGGATGCTTGTTTAATCATGCATAAGACGACAGGGGAGGGTAGGGTGCTTATGTATATAATGCCTATACAGCACTGATCTCTCTTTAGCATTCAGAAAGCATCAGGCCCCTTGATGCATCGCTGTGGTTTTCCCCATTGACTGCTGATGCCCCTCATCTAAACTTCCTTTCTCTCTCAAACCGGTAACGTTCAGTTGTTATGTTAGCACAGCTCATTTGAAAGCCAAGAGTAACAATTGTTGTTGTAAAAGAAAAAGGAGGAGATGGAAAAACAAAAAGAGGGAAGACAAAGTAATAGGCAGAGAATGAATATCTGAAATGCTGGTAACTTATTGGAAGTGATGTAATCTCAGCTGATGGGTGACACGAGAAGGCAATCACCCATAATGCTCGTGTAGGGGCTTCTGGCCCGACTCCATCTGGGCTGACCTTGATCTCTGGCTTTGCTCTATAAATGTGTGCGTGTGAGCAGAGAGGAAGACGAGAGGGAGAGACAGATTATGAGAGATGGAAGAGAGAGCGGGAGAGAACAAAGTCACTTTGTTGTGACTGCTTGCTTAATGATGGAAGCTGCAGGCTCATTAAAAGTTTTTTTTTAACGGTTTTTCCTTGTTCTCTCCCACTGACACCAGCGACACACTCCTTTTACTCCCACATAGTGAGGCAGAGATAAATATTTTAACTTGCGTAATTCATTAAACTGAACAGCCCAAGCTGGGTGCAGGCACCAATGATCGCATTTACAAGATGAAAAGTCACTTATTAGTGCATTTACCCTTACAAAACAGTACAAAGTAGAACATTCTGGAATCTACCACGATTACATTTATATGGGATTCTTTGAGTACCATGTAAAGACCCTGGTATGTAAATGGAAAACATACAGTACCATGGTATTACCATCACAGGAAGTTTTACTGTAACTGTAAAAATAAATAAATAAATAAATACATACATAAATAAATATTGATTATTCAAAATATTCTGAAGATTTCTGCACCACTATGGTATCACCAAACTAAAATGCAAAAATAATGACTGTTGTCTTTGCAAAATTGGTAAAATTACACATGACTTTATTTATATTTATAGATAACCATTCTCTAAATAGTTCATTACATTGTATATTTTATTACATATAAAATAAATCTTAAGTTTTGTTCTAGTCAGCCATAAATGTAGTAAGCAACAATAAAATAAAAGGAAACTGCTATAAATGAAAATTAAATGCAATGCGATCAAAGTGTGATTATCTATTTTATTTCCAATTTTAACTAGACTTAAAATGAAAATAAAATATTTAAAATGTTAAATAAATTAACTGATTAAAAATAAAATAAAATAAAATAAAATAATAAAATAAATAAAATAAAATTGAGCAACTCCACAAGAATCCGTGTGCATTAACTGATTCAGATTCAAAGACATTTGATCAAAGTATGATTATTATCTATTTTCTAAGTTCAAATAGATTTAAAATTCTTGATTAACATGGTACTGTGTATAAATGTGATGCAATAAAAAATAAAATAAAATAAAAAACAATAAAATAAAAATAATAATAAAATAAAATAAAATAAAACAAAACCACAAGCATGCATGAGTATTAACTGATTTGGATTCAAAGACATTTGATCAAAGTGCGATTATTATTTATTTTATTTCTAAGTTCAAATAGGTTTAAAATTATTAATTAACATGGTACTGTGTATAAATGTGATGCAATAAAAAAATAATAAAATAAAATAAAATAAAATAAAATAAAATAAAACAAAATAAAATAAAATAAAATTAAATTAAATTAAATTAAATTAAATTAAAATTAATTTGGCCAACATCCGTTAACATTAACTGATTTGGATTCAAAGACATTTGATTAAAGTATGATTATTATCTATTTTATTTTTAAGTTCAACCATATTTAAAATGATTCATTAACATGGTCCTGTGTATAAAATAAAATAATATAAAAGTAAAGTGTTTTTATTTTTTATTTTTATTTTATTTCTAATTCAACTAGATTTATAATTAATTAATTAACATGGTACTGTGTATAAAATGCAATGCAGTTAAAAAATAAATCATAAAATCATAAAAAATAAAACTAAAATAAGATAATAATACTAAAATATAAATAAAATACACTGCAATTTTATTTTGAGCAACACAACAAGTATCTATGAGCATTATGTCATCCAGATTCAAAGACATTTGGTCAAAGTGTGATTTTCTATTTTATGTCTAAGTTCAACCTGATTTAAAATGATTAATTAACATGTTATTGTGTATAAAATCAAATGAAATCCTTTTTATAAGTCCGTGGGGTCAGCTTGTTTAAAATCAGCACCAATTCCAAGGAATATTTTCACTCCAAACCCACGGACTGAAGATAGGATGAGCTTTGAGAAGTTTAGCATAATGTCCTTTAAGTGTAGGTCTGCGCAAAAGACATTTGCTCCCTGAGGGAAGTGTGAAGTCGCAGCAGTGGGGTCAGGTGACACGCACTTCCTGCCGGGGCAAGTGATCCAGAGAGCGTTCCGCAGAGGCAGTGACATTTCCCTGCGCATATAGGGCAGATAGCTGCGAGAGACAGCGGGAGGTATTGCCTCTTACCTCCTTCGGGGGAAACAGAAGCAGCTAGCCTACTATTCACAGCGTAGGCAGCAGCCATGCATATCTCAAAGCAGGACACATGCTAATTGAACCAAACTTCTTAGTCAGGGTCTGATGGGCAAAAAAGGCCAGCTTTAAGACAAAAAAGGTCCCGCTAAGCAGCAGTTACATGAATATTGTTAGTATGCAGTGTGTTTTGTGATGTGAGGTATGTACTTAAGTGTTTTATGAGTGGCCAGACGGAGGGGAGGGAAGTGTGCATTGATTTGAGAATGGACAGTTAAGAGCCACACTTAAAAAAAAAAAAAAAAAAAAAATAAAAAAAATTCTTGGCTGCCTTTCTATGTGAAGAAGTGCTGTCTAGAGGTCTGGTAAATTTCCCAACCAAATTCCATTACTGTACATGGACACGAGCAGGCAAGGCTGCAGATAAGAGATCCTGATGAAAATGAACAATGATTAGTGGGATTTTTCTCTGTGTACCAACAGCGAATGACAAAAACAAAGGAAAGGAGTGGGCTTGTTTTTGCACTAAATTAAAACTAATTAGAGAGAAATTAAGTAATAAACAGACTCCAAACGCACAGTCACAACACCGCAAGCAACCATGAGCACTGAAATTATACAGTTTATTCTTATCTGAAGACATCTGAGCAAAATACGATTGTTTATTTCATTTCCAAGTTCAACGAAGTTCAAAATGATCAATTTAAAGGGGTCATGACATGGATTTTATTACTTTAATATGTTCCTTGAGGTTTACTTATAATGTTATAAAGTTTTTGCACAAAAAAAAAGGAATAAATATGTGGAAAAATTATTATTTTCAACCCTCATTCTGTCTAAAACAACCTGTTTTAAGGTGTGGGCCTTTTAAGGCTCGTCAGTAATCAGCCACTGTTATGATTGGCTAATGTCTTTGCATAGGAAACAATATCAACACTCCCTTGCTATTGCATGTGAGTATTTTGACAACATGATCAAAACGGTCATTTTCAGACAAAGCATTATAAAATCATTTTCCTTACAGTTTGTGATGCAGCTGCAGTCAGATCTATTACCACTTCAGTCTGGGCATCATGCCTCAAATTTGTTGCTTTGCTATACAAAAATGGTTTTGTTTATCAACATAAAATCCATAACTATTTGTCAGCACTGTCTGAAGATAATCTGACTCGATTTTGGTGACAATCGGACCAACGGTCAAGGAGGAGTTCGAAAAAGTAAGTAATGGAGGACAGGAAGTTTGGCCAGAATGGATATCTATGTTCTCGACACGACCCAAGGAATATTTTGAGACCAGTTTTATTACAATAGGCTAATAAAAATTCTTAAGCATTTCTGAAAATTTCATTATTAATGGTTAAAGAATGGTTTGCCAGTTTTGACCAATAGGTGGCGCTGTTACCAATTTGATGTGGCGTGGTCAGTGTGAGGTGACAATGGCATACAATGAGATACAGCCTCAGATGCAGTTTGCTATCTTTTTGGCAAATTCATTGATGCGTTAAACAAGAACAGTTTTGTATATCGACACAAAATCCATAACTTTTTGCCAGCATGGTCTGAAGATGATCTGAGTCAAATTTGGTGAAAATCAGACCAACGGTCTAGGAGTTCAATATAAAAAAATAGGTTTTCAATATAAATCAAAATGGTGAACAGGAAGTTTATGGCATTTAAGGCATAACTAGTATCAATGTTTTCAACATGATTCAACAAATCTACCAAGATCTTTTCAACAGGCTAATTTAAACAAAAGTATTATCACTGTTATAAATTTTATTATAACTTTTGACCACAAGGTGGCACTCGCACAAAACTTTTTCAGTACCATGAAGGCATAGTGTTAAAGACACATAAAGAGTTTCATAACAATACGTCAATGCGTTCATAAAATATAGCATTTTACAACAAAGTTCTAAATGGCTGAAATGAGAAAAGTGGGTATGGGTTGACTTGCCATGCACTAAATACACAGAATCTAAAGAGACCAGTTTTGTGATTTTTGGCCAAACCATTCAAAATGTATATGCCAAAACAGCCATTTTCATATCTCCTGACCACTAGGTGGCACTGCACCAAAACACTGCAGGTAGCCTCAGGTTATGTTTGTTATAACACACACCAAGTTTGGTCTCCATACACCAAACCGTTGCGAAGATTTAGACTCGCATCCATTTTTGCGTTCTCTTCGTTAAATTTGCTCACACGTTATTCGAGAACGGTTTAACTAACCAACTTGAACTTCATAACTTTCTGCCAGCGTGGTCTAAAGATGATCTGAGCCAATTTTGGTGTAAAAATCACACAAACTGTCAATGACGAGTCGAAAAAGTAGGTTTCTCAAACTATTAAAAACAGTGGAAAAGCTTGACTTTACGATTTAAAATTTTGGTGTCCATTTGACTCAACATAACCCAAGGATTCAGAGGAAAAAAATTCCATCTGAACTTTACGGTTCAAAAGTTATTAGCATAAAGATAAGTGCAAGTTTAGACAGTTGGTGGTGCTACAGGGTTTGAGTTAGAGACTCCAATTTTGCTATTGTGACATATCAGACAGTCCTCGATCAGTGTGACAAACTTCATAACTTTCCTGCAAATGGTTCTATGGGCTGCCATAGACTTCCAGAGCGGAAGAAGAAGAATATTAAGAACGCCAATGGATACAATAGGTTCCCCTAACTAACCATCCACTTGTTTTTGACACTGGGATCCTTCTGATATCTGTACAAAGATGTGAATGAGATGTTTAAACCAAACAAGTCAAAGCAAACGTTATTTCACTTTATTTGTCCTATTGATGACAGACTCATGTAGACTGTCAGAAAGCGAACGCCCATGTGTATACTGCATCCAGTGTAGACAAGACAGCAGCAGTGATTGTAAATAAAATGATAAAATGAACGATAAAAACAGCTTGATAAGCACAGTTTTTCCTATGCTTTCCATTAGGAGACGCATTATCATAATAAAAGGAATTTGAATAGACAAAATTATGCATACACCCAAGAGTGATCTGATTTTTGTTTTAGTTTGCAAAAAAACAAAACTGCACTTTCAGATGGTAACACTTTACAGTAAGGTTCACATTAGTTCATGCATTAGGTATTAAATAAAAATGAATCATTTATTAATCTTGGTAATGTTAACGCCTACATATACTAATAAATTAGCATTTAAAGTATTATGAACATACATGAATTAACAACGAATAAACAACAGTATATTTAGAAATTAACATTAACCCAGATTAATAATGCCTTGAAAAAAATGCACCTTTTAATATTTTCGACATCTAACTTTTAGAAAGTGCCCAACGAATCTGATCTGAAGCTTACTAGATGTCTTCTATCACTACTATATAGGACACAACAAACTTTCGAGTTGGTCTCTAGTCAGATTTTCGAATATAACGCCAGAAATGTGACTGAAAATTGACTTGAATCAGGCATTGTCAAGTTAAAAGGATAGTACACCCAAAAATTAAAAAAATGTTGTCGGAAATTACTCATCCACACGTCGTTCCAAAACCATATGACCTTGTGTCATGGTACGTGTCAAAGACTGACACAGAAGAAAAGAAATTGTCAAATAAAGTCATTATTTTTGTTTTCTTTGCACACAAAAGTATTCTCATAGCTTCAGAAAATTAAGGTTGAACCTTACTATTTTAATGATGTCCTTACTACCTTTCTGGGCCTTGAACGTGTCAGTTGCATTGCTGACTATGCGGGGTCAGAAAGCTCTCATTTCATCAAAAATATCTTAATTTGTGTTCTAAAGATGAATGAAGGTCTTACAGACACGACATGAGTGTGATTAATTAATGACAGGATTTTCATTTTTGGGTGAACTATCCCTTTAATGTGTGTAATGTGTGATACAGAAAGAGAAGGTACAAACTTCTACCGTACCAGAGAGTAACCTTTGGTACTCACTGTTCTAGTTATTGTTTACAAATTGTGATTCAGAAGTTGGACTACAAACAACTATACGGTGCAACGAGCACTGCCATAGTTCTGTTCAAAGCAAAAGAAATCTAAATAATAAACAATTCTGAATAAATTTCATTAAAGCCTGTCATCGCACACAGAAATGGGACAAGTTTGCGCTCTTGGGCATGTTTGTAGGTGTTGGATAGCAAGAGAGACTGTCAGGGAGAGGCGCTCAACTGTCACTCCACTAGACATGCGTGTCAGCGCGCATATGTGTGTGCCTGGCTAACAGCGTCGCTGACGTGACAGAATGTGTTGTAAGTGTTAAAGTGCAAAAGTATGTGTGCATTAGGGTGGGAATTGAATAAGCTTGATTGGTATGAAGGATATATTTACTTTAGTCTGATTTTCCATCACCCACTTAACAGGGATCCTGTCCCCATTAGCACTCGGTGTGTGTTTTCAGTCCCACTTTGTCACCAATTTTTAGCACTTGCCCATATCTGATGTCAAGTGCTTTTCAATCGCTTGACAATTTTGATTGTTCTACAAAGGCAGCTTATAGAAAGCTATTGCACTACCAGTCAAAAGTTTATGAACAGCAAGATTTTTAATGTTTTTTAAAAAAGTCTCTTCTGCTCATCAAGCCTGCATTTATTTGATCCACATTACAGCAAAACAGTAAAATTTTGAAATATTTTTTACTATTTAAAATAACCATTTTCTATTAGAATATATTTCAAAATGTAATTTATTTCTGATTTCAAAGCTGAATTTTTAGCATCATTACTCCAGTCACATGATCCTTCAGAAATAATTCTAATATTCTGATTTGCTACTCAAAAACATTTATTATTATTATTATGTTGAAAACAGCTGAGTAGAAATTTTTCACGTTTCTTTGATGAATAGAAAGTTCAAAAGAACAGCATTTATCTAAAATAGAAATCTTTTGTAACATTATAAATGTCTTTATCATCAATTGAATTGATCAATTTAAAGCACCCTTGCTAAATAAAAGTATTAATTTCTATAATTCCTTATAGAAAAATAAATAAATAAATACTGACTCCTATGATACCTTAAAATGGTATAGTGTAAAATGTTACAAAAGCTTTGTATTTCAGATAAATGCTGACATTTGGATCTTTCTATTCATCAAATAATCCTAAACAAATTACTCAACTGTTTAAATATTGATAATAATACTAAGAAATGTTTCTTTAACGGGAAAACAGCACATTAGAATGATTTCTGAAGGATGATCATGTGACACTGGAGAAATGATGCTGAAAATTTAGCTTTGATCACAGGAATAAATTACATTTTAAAAAAATATTAGAATAGACAGCAGTTATTTTAAATATTAAAAAATATTTCACAATATTACTGCTTTTGCTGTATTTTGAATCAAATAAATGCAGGCTTGGTGAGCAGAAGAAAATTCTTTAAAAACATCAAATATCTTACTGTTCAAAAACTTTTGACTGGTATTGTAGATTATATTGAAAAATGAGACATTCTAATTCTGCCAATTTGGCGCTTTAGAAACATTTCTTATAGAAATTGTTTGTTAAAATGCCTTTACAGTCACTTTTGATAAATTGAATGCATCACTGCAGAATAAAAAAAATAACAGGAAGTTAACAAGTCACACTTGTTCAAGTAAATAAAAAAATCTGATAAAAATAGACATGGAAAGTTTAGCATATGTCTGAGAGTAAGAAAACAATGTGCTTATCTCGAAATGCCAAACAATTTAGAATAAAAATCATATCCTTAAAGTATTAATATTTGCAATGATTGTCTTTCACAATAGTAAAATGATAATATTAAGTCTAAGAAGGACTCAGTGACTCAGTTATCGGTCCATAAAAGCATAATTCAATCTGATACCATCCAATATTCTAACCACAGGACAATTTGAGAGTCATACATTATGCTAAATACAGCTGAAATTCACAAAAACTGGATATATGTATGAAAAACATCAATTAAAAAGTGACTATCAATCACTTTGTCAAAGGAAAATGTAAAAACACAAGCTTGTCCTGATCATTTTTCCAAAACTTTGCCTAAAAGCTTTGTTATAGCTGCCAAACAAACTAAAACAAATGATCTTGTGCTTAAATAAAACTTTCTACAAGAAATGTTTTATATACTGGTTCATGTCACATCACATTTTGGAGCATTGATTTGTTTTGTAGGTCTGTAAATGCAGTCTGTGTTTTCTCACTGTAAGACTTTGGACCCACTTTTTCCCTAATATTGTGCGTACATCAGCAAGATATTTTTCTAAAGCTCTTTGTTGACAGTGAACCAGCTGCACCTGCCGTGATGCAAGTCTCCATACTGCACACACACACACCATCCAACACATGCATTAAACACACACACAGCCAACTCTGTAGGGACTCTGGGTTCTGGCACTCTCCCCTCCCATTACAGCGAGTGACATTTCTGAGGGCCGCCGACCTCCGAGCCCATGCATTTTAAATGAATGCCCTGCACGCCCGCAGTGCCTCAGTGCTCCCAGCCGGCTAATACCAGACCCACCTCTACTCCTGCACATCCTAGTCCCTTTACACGCCTTACGGGAATCAGAGCCAACAAAGACACAGCATGCAAACGCACACACACCTAATGTCACTCTGAATAGTGGCAGAACATTGTCCTGTTTTTTCAATTGCAGGTTGGAGGATGAAATACAGGCTGTGTCTCAAAATCTAGCGAGATGAGTCATGTCCACTGAATACATTTGAGACATTCTTTTAAGCTGGAAATGCACCTATGATGCCGACTAGATAGGTAGCTCACTCAATTTTAAGACACAACCACAGATGTCTTTTACTCTGCAGAGGGACTTGAATCACTAGCATTATATGGCAAAACAGTCAGTGAATGTGTGTTTACGATCTGAATCGAACGTGACGAGATAAAAAGACTATAAGAAAAAGAATCGCAAAAGAACAACAGGCTGCACACAAAAACATACAGCGTGAGCAGTATAGTCTGATTCATAAGAAAATCACTCTTAGTTGCCGATACTTTTAGTGAAGCATTTAAAAAGACACGTTCTGCGTCCCAATTCACCTACTGGTACACTATCCTGTACCATAAAAATATGTAGTCTTTTTATGTAGTGTGGCAGAACAGTAGGCAAGCTCCTTCATCAAGATTACATCTTTCATTCTGTCAGCGTTTAAACTGACCTGTCAATCATCTTATCACAGTTAATATCACCCACATTTCATTTCCTACTGTTTTGCAGAGAAATGATGTAGAACGCTGATCTGCCAGTTGCAGGTCTTTCGTGCCGAGAACTCTACTCATGTGTTCGCCCAATGATGCATTTTAAAGTTATTGACCAAACAAATCTTTATAAAAATTCACAGTGTTGTCGCAGATGAAATGTAATGTGGATAACATTACATTTTTGTTTTTTCATTAGGTTAGATATGGGTTATTAATAAGGATGTGACGAGATCTCGTGACAATATCATGTTCTCCAATTTATTAAAAACAACTGGGATTTTCAATGTATCCAGCTCTTGTTTAAATGTTGTTTATTACTGCATATAATTCATTAAAATGGAAGTTTAATTTCATAAAGTTCTAAATGCACCTGCATTTTTTTGCATTTTGTCTTCTTCAGTTCAATAAAAGACTATTTTCTCTATAGATTTCATCACTGAGGATTTCTTAAGAAAAGTTTAAAAATCTCGTCTCGTCTCGTTCTCGCGAACCCAGTCTCGTGTTTCGTCTCGTGGAATAAGTGTCTCGTCACACCCCTAGTTATTAATCATTCAAACCCCTTAAACCTCTAAACCTCTCTACTTAACCATCAGTTTAGCATGTCCGCCATGCTTGTAGTTTTTAGACTCTTTTGTTTGTAGTTCTAATCAAATCCTCATCCAGCACGCAATGGGTTGTAGGCAATATTAGCCGTTAGCTGTTCATGGATCTGAAAACAGCAAACCATCCTAGTAGGGCCCTATTGTTTCCAAGATGCGGAAAACATGGACAGCTTCACAGAATCCAGTCATAAAAACAGAATTTACTGTATAACACAGATTGTCACTGAATTTGCCAACTTTTGGATGAATAAATAAAAAGTAGGTTAGTACACTTAAATCAAAACACAATATGGACTAGTGTATGTGAATATTAGGCCGCAAAAGTACTATTTAAATGTGAATCCTGGATGTTCTGTGTTTTTCTGTGTGAATGAATGACGCAGACGCACAGTTTCGTTTACTACACACAAAATCTCTAGAACTGCTTTGACAGTCACTTCATGAGCATTTTACTGTTTCTTTTGAGAAATACTATCTTCATATCATTTACAAACACAAACTTAAAAGCCTTCACAGCAACCCGTCAAAATAAAAGTTTGGTTTAACTTGAAGAAACAGTGACAGTGTAATGATAGTACTACTACTAATAAAATTATTATTAAAACATTATTTAAAGAATATTTACCAGAAGAAAATATTTACTGGAATTTATTTACCAGAAAAAAAAACAGAACTTCTGAAATAAAATAAAATAAATGTTTTAATTAAATCGATTATAGATTATTTTGATAATGGAAAACACAGGATTTTGTAAAAATAAAACTGAATTTACGAAAAAAAAATGCTATTTTTGTCAAACATTTAATAAACTTTTAATAAATTGCTTTTAAACTGTGTATGTTTCATGATTTTTAATTGAAACATTTAAACAGAGTCTAGAAATTTTAAAACAACAACAACAAAAAAAATCCTCAAAAATTAAATTAAAAAAACAAACAAAAAAAAAACTGAATTTGGGGGAAAAAACATGTATTTCATAGGGCCCTGCCATCCATAAGTGGAATACTCATTTCAACATTCTACGATTTAAAATACACTAATACTATTTTGACTACTAGGATGGACAGTATGCAAATCAAAAGCTACTAGTCTGAGGCTATGTTTACACTAGTGCATTGGATTGCTGTGTTGCTGTGGATTAAGTTTGTTTGTGAAGGGAATGCGCCTCCCGATCTAGATAAGCGCATCTATGATCGCGTAAATCATTCGTGATCCAGCTTCACCTACAGCAGAAGTGAGTATAAAGGCTTTTTATGAATCCTTGCGATCGCCTTTCCTAATAACGTGCTAGTTAGCAAGTTTAGCAGCTAAATGCGGCAAAAATAAACAGGCTCGTCACTCCACAGAGAGAAGAGAGGGGCGGGGCGAGCAGAGCTAATTAACATTTAAAACAGCCTCGACCAGATCAGGATGATTTTTGTAGAGCTCATTTTGACAAGGTAAAAAAGGTGTTGTTTTACACAACCATTGAGAATTTTTATCCAAAGTATATTATAGACTTTTCATTAAGACCCTAAAGAATCATATCAACTTGTGGAAAATGGGGATCCGATGACCCCTTTAAGGTTTATAAGTATACAAGTATGTAAGTATACATATTTTTAAAGAATAATGTGGCACTGAAGACTGAAGTAATGGCTGTTGAAAAATTCAGCTTTGCTATCACAGGAAAATTTGTATATATTAAAATAAAAACAGCTATTGTAAATTCTACAAATATTTCACAAGATTACTGTTTAAATGAATCAAAGTAAATATTCAGTGAATATTATAGTATCTTTATGGTGCTCCATAACAAGATTAAATCAAAACATGGGAACATCTGGGCATAAAGGTTTTCCATCTACCCTTCTACATCCAAGAAGTACAAATCTGAAGGAGAGAGGTGAAACTGTAGATTTTAAGTGTCCACACTTGGTTGGCAGAGAACATTTTGCCTGACCACACTTCCTACAGTAGGCAGCTCGAACTTGTCATCATGAATATGCTATACCACGAGCTGACATTAAGGGGGAAGGAAAGGCAGGGTAAGTGCTTGCTCATGAGGTCGCCCTTCTTTTTATGGTAAGAATAGCCTTTGCTGTTCAGCAGTACACCGACGCAGGTGCACAAGCTCACACACATGCACCTCAGTGTTTGCCTATGCACACAAGCGTCCGAATACACAATCAGACCCGTGAGCTTGCATACACACAAACACACACACGGAGAAGAAGGTTGAAAAAGATACCCAAAATTGATTCCATCTACAGGGCTGTTTCAAAGTGGCAAATCGCTGCTTTCTGAAGTCCAATATGATAGATTCATCAATTTTGAATGAAATGTATGAGACCAACATAGCTTGAGCCAACCAATCCACACACACAGAGAAATAGCAGCACATCTAGATGTAGCCTGGTCATTGCGCTTCTCATCTCAGGCCAAGAGCGAATCTCATCGCGCGTCGACACGTCCCCAAACGCCCCCACACAAACTCACCCTAGGTCTTGATGTTTGTGTTGGCATGTCTGTTCGCAAACACATTTATTGGGTCTTTTCAGACGATCCCCTGTTGATTATGTGAAACTAATGAGCCAAAACTCAAAGCCGTGTCCTGATCCCCACGGTGCCGGAGAGGAAGGAGACCCATCCTAAAAGCGTGTGTTGTCCTCCCCCACCATGATTCGTAAAGGCCAGCTCAGAGACATTAATGAGTTAGAACGGCAAAAACACCTATGCGGTCGAGAAGACATGGTGCATGTTAATCAGAACTGTAAATTGATGTCAAAGAGGAACAAAGACATCACTATAAAATCAGATCTATGGGATGTTAATATCCTTATCTAATTAGGATGACTTCCTACTGACTCGCCGAAGAGGTAAGGGTAAATGTGGGACTAATAGTTCATTCATTTGTTTATCTTGGCAGGACACGTTCCTTGCAACCAACACAATTAACAAGATATAATAAAGGACGACCCTCAGGGTACATAACTACTGTACCGAACGAGTAGTTAGCAGCCTTCATTCGCACACCGTGACGACAATGACACACCGCTGACAGCTAACGACGTGTAGCGTCCTGCGAATAAACAAAGGTGTTGACATTTGCTGTGACTGATTTGATTTAATTAAAATTTGGTCATAATTTAATTTGCTTTGATTTTGTTGTTAAATAGTGCACATTTTGTTTCAGTGAATATTGTAAAATAAACATTGAGCCATTTTATGTACATCTTATTTGCTGTCTTTGCATTTTTGTCTATCAGTCAGTCTGTCTATGAAGTAGGGCTAGGTGATATGGCAAAAAAAAAAAATCCAGATTTTTTTTTTTACAGAATATTTGACCAATTCAAGATTTCGATTTTGAAGTTGTAAACAAGGTAATTCACTTGTAATTTTTGCTAATATTCTTATTATTTAAAAAAAAAAGTAAAGAAAAAAATGTAAGTTCTACAGATCTACTATAAAGATAGATTCAGAAACTAGTATTGTAAAAGAAAATTCCAGTAATATTAATTATTAAATTAGATGTTTAATAGATAGATAGATAGATAGATAGACAGATAGATAGACAGACAGATAGATAGACAGATAGACAGATGTCAATAATTATTTATATGGAACGATGATAGATAGAACAACAGAATGACAGATAAAATGATAAAACGATAGATGGAACAATAGACAGAGACAGAGAGACAGACAGATAGAGACAGGTAGAGAACGACAGACAGGTAGATTGAAGGACAAATAGAACGATAAATAGAACAATAAATAGAACGATAGATAGACAGACAGACAGAGCAATAGAATGATAGACTGATAGATAGATACACAGACAGACAGACAGACCAACAGAACGACACACAGAAAAATAGAATGACACACAGAACGACAGAATGACAGACAGAAAAATAGAGCGATAAACAGACAGACAGAACGACAGACAGAAAAATAGAACGATAGACATACAGACAGAATAACAGACAGAAAAATAGAACGACAGACAGACAGAAAAATAGAATGATAAACAGACAGACAGAACGACAGACAGAAAAATAGAATGATAGACAGACAGAAAAATAGAACGATAGACAGAGACAGAACAACAGACAGAAAGACAGAAAAATAGAACGATAGACAGACAGAACAACAGAACGACAGACAGATAAATAGAATGATAGACAGACAGACAGACAGACAGAATGACAGACAGACAAAAAACAGAATGATAGACAGACAGACAGAACGACAGGCAGACAGACAGAAAGAAAGAATGACAGAACGACAGACAGACAGATAGAATGACAGAGAGACAGACAGAGCAACAGAATGACAGATAGACAGATAGACAGACAGAACAACAGACAGATAGAACGACAGACAGACAGAAAGATAGAACAACAGACAGAATGACAGAGAACGACAGACAGATAGACAGAGCAATAGAATGACAGACAGACAGATAAACAGATACATAGACAGACAGACAGATAGAACAATAGACAGACAGACAGAACGACAGACAGAACGACAGACAGAATGAACAACAAAGAACGACAAACAGAACGACAGACATATATAGACAGAGCGTCAGAGACAGGCAGACAGAGACAGAACGACAGACAGATAGACAGACAGACAGAATGACGGACAGGTGGAACGACAGACTTATGACAGACAGACAGACGAAAACATGGCAATTTGTTTTTATTAAATATTGTTATATTAAATAACTATTGATTTTCAAAGCAAGGCATAAAAGCATTTTTCAACAAGTAAGAAATCATTTCACCCAGTATTTTGTTGTTTTGTTCAATGTTTGAAATATAATTCATCTTCCACTATGATCAGCATGTTGCACCATTAAGAACAAATTTAGTTTTCAAGCTTGCATTTAAAGACACACAATATATGGTTCCAAAGCAAAAAAGACAACCAAGTGAGACTGATACAGCATTGATCCAGCATGTATCAGTCATCTTTTAAAATTTAATGCTTGTTTTTTTCATACTCTTCAATAATAAAGACCCTGATTACAGCAAGGCTCTGAATCATTTTGTGTACACAATATTTTTGTGCATATTTCCCACCCATTCAACACGAACAGCTTGGACACAAGCCTGAGCAGGTGTTTCCAAAACACTCTGACTAAATCTAGCTCTTACATCTGAAACCCAGCTTAACAGATATCTGGCACAGCTACGTGTCCTATTCCAACAGGGGCATCTAAAAGCCACACACAAATACAAAACCCTCTCTTATCTCAAACTACAGCAGAGAAAGCCAAGAGAAGGGCCTCCAGAAACCCCCATTCCCCTCTCATTCGCTCTCGTCTCTGGTATGAGAGGCATGTAGTAATTACCAAGGCTAAAAGCTGACTAATGTACTGTGTGCATCTGCATCTATGAATGTGAGTGGTTACTGAATTCTTGGTCAATGTTTAAACCAAGCACCCTAATCGTTCTCAGCGCAAAACAAACAGACCTGTAGATTTAGTATCATAAAAAGTAAAGTGAACAAACCCTGAGGTAATCACGATTCATGATTTTATCATGGTTCTTTGTAATGTTTGTTTTACTACTTTGCAAGTTGTCTTAGCAGTACTTCCCTATTTTTATATATACAGTTCAAGTCTAAAGTTTACATACACTTTGCAGAATCTGCAAAATGTTAATTATTTTACCAAAATAAGTTATTTTTCATTTATTAGTACTGACCTGAATAACATATTTCACATAAAAGATATTTAAATATAGTCCACAAGAGAAAATAATAGCTGAATTTATAAAAATGACGCTGTTCAAAAGTTTACATACACTTGATTCCTAATACTGCGTTACCACCTGAATGATCCACAGCTGTGTTTTTTTTTTTTGTTTAGTGATAGTTGTTCACGAGTCCCTTGTTTGTCCTGAACAGTTAAACTGTCCACTGTTCTTCAGAAAAATCCTTCAGGTCCCACAAATTCTTTGGTTTGGGTTAAGAGCTGGGGGGGTGAAAACTTTTGAAACAAACGAAGATGTGTACATTTTTCTTATTTTGCCTAAATATCTTTTTTCCCCCATTCAGTACTGCCCTTCAGAAGATACTTACGTTTCCCAGAAGACAAAATAGATGAAGTTTACCCTGATCTTCAAATTCCAAAAGTTTTCACCCCCCAGCTTAATGCACCGTTTTTCCTTCTGAAACATCACTGAGCTTTTGAATGGGGTCATTTTTATAAATTCAGCTATTATTTTCTCTTGTGGACTATATGCAAACATCTTTTATGTGAAATATCTTATTCAGGTCAGTACTAAATAAAAATAGCATGCACTTTGCATGATCCCTCTTATTTTGGTAAAATAATTAACATTTTGCAGATTCTCCAAGGTGTGTGTAAACTTTTGACTTTAACTGTGGCATTTGTCATTATTTTATCTTTGCTTTATCATTACTTTACTTGTCATTCCTGTAATTTTACAAAGTGAAACTGTCCTGGACATCGAAAGGAACATTTTGCTGGTGAGGCTTTAAGAACTCGAAAAGAGAAGGCTTTGGGTTTTATCTCAAACAAGCAAAAAAAAGGTTTGAGGTCTGCTATTGTTCCTCTAGTTACTGCTGGCACAGCAAAACAGCACACAAATAGAATCGCTATAAAATCAAAATGAAAGTCGCACTCCACTGGTTTCCTTTAGGCAAGAAGATGTCATTCATCAATCCAGGTGGCTGGTGGATAAAACAGGTACATCCTTTACTGTGACAGTGATATTCAATATTGTCAAACCGTATCAAACCCCAGACCCCCATTTGATGTCGTCTCCTGCTTTGGTCTGGGTTTTATATCAAAAGCTTTTTCACTGACACAAATAATCTGGGTTTGCCTTGATCAGAGCGTGAAACCTCCATCGTGCATCTGGACACCACGGATGGTATCCCAATTCAAACACTTGGCCACTCTGACAAGTCTAGGCCGCTTTCGTAATGAATTTATTTTAAACTTCCTCAAGCATTTGATTTGTATGCAAAGAGTAAACAACTACCCAATGCCAACACTGATGAGGAAGAAACAAAGAATGAAATTTCCATAGGACTTTATTGACTAAGAGCAAAGTTCTTGGTTCGTCCCCTCATTTAGGTATGAAAGCAAATGCTTTCATCCAAAGTGACTTACAGTACATTTACTAGGTAAAATCCCCATAGAACAACCTGAGGTTAAGTGCCTCACTCAAGGACACTTGGTAAAAGCTCAAGACTCACTCCTACAGGCCTCAGCTTTAGCCACTTCGCCATACCAGCTCCTAAATCAATGCTTCCCAGCCTTTTTGTCCTAAATCCCCCCACAGCCTCATCAGTAATGCTCAAGTAACTTTTCATTGACATCAAAACTAGAAATGTTTTTCTTTTAACTCATATCAACAACTATGACATATCTGCCACTAGAGAAACTGTTAATACGTTTATGGTTACTAAAGCCATTGTAAAACATTGCTGTTATTGTAAACGGTAATTGAAATAAAGCTGAAACGAAAAAAAACGAAAACAAACAATAGATGAAAAGCTAAAAAAAAAGTTAGAAATATTGTCTTATTACAACAGTGTTTTAGTGCCACATTAAAAAAAAAATTAGAATAAAGTCAAAACAATGAGAATAAACTCAATGTTTAGAGAATAAAGTTGAAATTACAAGAATTAAATCGTAGCAATTGAAGTTATAGCCTATATTGCGCAATTGCACAATGTAAACGTGAAGGAACATCAGAAGGAATGAAAACCAAGAAAACAGTATAGCCTAATTCGACTTCATTCTCGTAATATTCCAACTTCATTCTCGTAATACTCCGACTTCATTATCAAAATATTTCGACTTCATTATCGCAATATTTCAATTTCATTATTGGAATATTTCGACTTCACTCTCATAATATTTCGACTTCATTATCATAATATTTCGACTTCATTATCAAAATATTTCGACTTCATTATCAAAATATTTCGACTTCATTATCAAAATATTTCGACTTCACTCTCATAATATTTCGACTTTATTCTCGTAATATTTCAACTTTATTTTCGTAATTTCAGCTTCATAATCGAAATATTTTGACTATATTCTCATAATTTCAACTCCATTATTGAAATATTTTGACTTTATTCTTGTAATATTTCAACTTTATTCTTGTAATATTCAGACTCCGACTTCATTCTCGCAATTTCAACTTCATTATCAAAACATTTCGATTTCATTATCAGAATATTTCTACTTTACTCTCATAATATTTCGACTTCATTCTCATATTATTTCAGCTTCATTATCAAAATATTTCGACTTTATTTTCATAATTTCAGCTTCATTATCGAAATATTTCGACTTTATTCTCGTAATATTTCGACTTTATTCTCATAATTTCAGCTTCATTATCAAAATATTTCGACTTTATTCTCGTAATATTTTGACTTTATTCTCGTAATATTTTGACTATATTCTTATAATATTGACTCCATTATTGAAATATTTCGACTTTATTCTTGTAATACTTCAACTTCATTCTTGCAATATTTCAACGTTATTCTTGTAATATTTCGACTTTATTCTCAAAATATTTTGACTTTATTCTTGCAGTATTTCAACGTTATTCTTGTAATATTTCGACTTTATTTTCTTTAAAAGCACACAAAATTACTAAAACTTAGACTAAAATAAAAAATTCAAAAAATTGCCCCCCAGGAGGAAATCCACTCTATGTAATTTAAATGGATAGTTCATCCAAAAATGAAAATTCTGTCATTAATTACTCACCATGTCGTTCCAAACCCGTTAGACCCTCGTTCATTTTCGAAACACAAATTAAGATATTTTTGATGAAATCCGAGAGCTTTCTGACCCGGCATAGACAGCAACGCAACGGACACATTCAAGGGCCGGAAAGTAAGGACATCGTTAAAATAGTCCATGTGACATCTCAAGCTCTTGGATTTCATTAAAAATATTTTAATTTGTGTTCCGAAGATGAACGAAGGCCTTACGGGTCTGGAACAACATGAGGGTGAGAAATTTTGGGGTAACTATACCTTTAAGTATTTAATATGAAAGTCATAGTTCCATTAATAAATGTAATTTAACTTAATTTCAGTTTTGAACAGGTAGGTAAACAGCAAAATTAAAATCTTCCCAAGTACACTCAAAATCTGTTTAAAAACCCCCTAACTAAAATAGTCTGTCTAGGAGTGCACAGAGAGAGAATATGATAATAGATCACGGAACAGACACCAGATGAGAGCAAAATCGGTTTCGTCTGAAAGGGAAGAGATTTTCTTACCTGGCTCCAGTTTAATGACCTTGATAGCAGCCAGCTCTCCCGTAGTGACATTACGGGCCTGAAAGAGAAAAACAACAGCACTTACTCAACAGATGTCTCAATGTAAATAACTATTATTACGCCTGAAAGACTTCAGATGTGATCGGAGCAATCAGCAAGCCCTGATTCTGCAGACGACATTTGCACTTCCTAGGAAAACTCTTTATACATGGTAAAATGAGTTAGACACTGTTTTTGGTTGTAAAATCATCATCAGCTAAAATATTAATGCAAATGTGCTTCCTGCACAGATTCCATGCGAGTCTGCTTAGCTTAAAGCCTTACATTAACATTGATTTTCAATAGTTTAATTGTCAATAATGCCTACAACTAAATTGTATGTTTAAATAGGGTAAACATACAATTGAATGGATGCTTACCGAATTAGCACTGTGTCAATATGTGCTGTGCATACTTTTGCATTTTCCTGCAGCTTTTAAAAGACCGTTGATCAGCGCTCGTAGAGCAGAATGTTAATTTATTCGCCTGCCTCAAATCTGAATAGTCACATGGGCAGAGGCACAGACATTTCATGATTCAAGAGAAAGTTTCATCACCTTTAAAAACCAAATACAAACAACCACTGCTTTACTGATCAAGACAGGGCAAAATATGCCAGCCTCAATATCCACACCAACGGCCAGACTAATTTTGGCTCCGAAACACTGTTGTTCAGTCCATCACGACATTATTCAATCACGATGTGGCAGCAGGAAAAACATTAGACAAAATTAGCCGGGATTCAATTAAGATGTCATCGGCGAAGTGGTCAGAGTATTTCTTTTTCCTTCTCCTAGCAACAGCCTGAGATCTGACAGCTAGGCGTTGGCAGCAGTGAAAACAGGGGGTGGGAATAGACCGAGACGAGTATTAGCGGGCAGACCACGGCTGACGGCGTCCCACAGGAACAATGCACTGATGAAGTGCGCTTTGATAGAAAAATCTCTGTGAAAAAAGCATCAGGAATCACAAAATGTCAAATTAAAGGGTCTAAATTCTCACTGACAGTTTGTTTGGGCTACAGGGAGTAGAAGTTCTCAACCACCAGCAAAAAACATGGTTAAAATACTAAATGTGCAATCATATCCAAAACAGTCCATCCAGAATTTAGCATGGGTCATCTAATACTTTCATTAAAAAAAAAGTTGTTAATTAGGTGGTACCTTTTTTTACCCCTAAAGCGTGCATACTGGTATCCTGAAGGTACATATTAGTACCCAAATTGTAAATAGTAGTGCTTTTTGAAAAGGTATTGCCCCAGTGACAGCTTTTGTACCTTTTTTATGAGAGTGAATCATTAATTAATAAGCAAGTCTACATTTTCTCTTTTTTAAACTTTTGGTCTTCACATTTGCATTAATTAGGGGTTCAAGCGCATAGCTGTAAAACCCTATTATAATTGTTAGAATGGCCCAGGATCAGCAATCTCCACATAAAACTGATAGGTCAGACCAAGCCGCAAGTCGTAGAGACTTGAAACTTAGAGGGATGGTAGTACTCACACCATCTACAATGTCACCAAAGCTCGCCCCAATCGGCCTGACTGTGGCGGCACAGCAATCAAAAGTATGAAATCGCTCATAACTCCTAAACTGTTAGCCACAGGCTCAAGTGTCTTATATTAGTGAAACCCTTGGCTCACAAACTTACATTTAGGTCTAGGTTTTTCACCCAATCAGAACCAAACCAGTGCAGAAAGATTCTCTGTAGAGTGAATACCAATAATTATCAAAAAAGCTGAACTTTCGACTCTCCGTCATGACGGGACATCAAAAGGGGCAAAGCCACTTTTACCAAAACACCTATAATTCTTGAAAGGAAAGAGATATTTTCGCCAAACTTGGAACACGTATGTAAAAGCTCAATCTGAGGTCTCAGTAAAAAACAAAACAAAAAAACTCTAAGTTTGGCCATTGGTGGTGCTATAACTTAAAATCAGCTATAACTACGCACCCATTTGTCCGACTGACTTGTAAATTGGTATGCTGTGTCTTTGTCCAAAGTGCCACAAGTGTCTATGAGGAAGTATCTCAAAAAACATGGCTGCCATCAGCCTTTGATTTTTGAGCACCTATTAGTAGGGCTGTCAACGATTAATCGCAATTAATCGCATACAAAATAAAAGTTTAAGTCTGCCTAATATATGTGTGTGTACTGTGTGCAATTATTATGTATATATAGATACACACAAATTAATGTGTATATATATATGAGAAATATGTTATTAATATACAAAATGATTTTATTTATATATAATATAAATTATATAAAAATTATAATAAATACATATGCCTGTAAATATTTCTTAAATATATACATGAATGTGTTTGTATTTATATATACATAATAATTATACACAGTACACACATATATATTAGGCAAACTCAAACTTTTATTTTGTATGCGATTAATCGCGATTAATCGTTGACAAGGTATTAGACAAGGTTAACAGACCGATTAGAACAAAACTCGTGGAAATGTTCAACTCATAGCCTTAGATGTCAGTACGAACTTAACGTTTTACGCCTCTGTAATCACATGGTGTTTCACTTTTCCACACAATATTCATATAATTTGATATACAGATGATCTCATACTGAGCAACTTTGTCTCAAGAACCACAGCTGCAAATCAAATAGTTCTTTAAATATTCTCGATTATGTAAAAAAAATACTTTTGCAAGCAAGTCCTACGTTTTTCCCCTGATCAGAACCAAACCATTGCAGAAAGATTCTCTGGAGAGTAAATATAAATAATCACAAAAAAAAAAAAAAAAAAAAAGTTTAAATTTTGACTTAAATGTTGTGACAGGATGGCAAAACATCATTTTTAAAATGGAAAGATATTTTTGCCAAACTCGGAACAATTATGTAAGAGCTCAATCAAAGGTCCCAGTATAAAAAAAAAAAAAAAATGGCATGCCATGTTTTTATCCAAAGTGCCACAAGTGTTTATGAGGACATTTTTGAGCACCCATTAGACGAGGTTAACGGAGGCCGACTGGAACTAAACTCGGTGGGTATGTTCAAACTACTTTTGTGAATTAGTCCTAGGTTTTTCGTTCAACCTCAATATAAGCACAGAATTCTCTGGATTCTCTAGATCAATAATTATCAAAAAAAAAATAAATAAATAAATAAAATTAACTTTACACTTTGCTTAGCAATAACAGGGTGATTTACAAAATGGGAGAAAGATACACATTGAGAAAGATACTGATGCATTCTCCTGTGTTTGCGCAGATTTATAAATAATTTACCTAACAAATCTGATGAAAAGGAACATGTTGAACGTTATAATAAACCCAAACTCACAACAATATGCAGAGATGGAGTTTGAGATACTTCACAGCAGCATTTACTGAACAGAAACGCTCTAAGACGCACTTACGTAACCTACATGCATGTAAATAATTAAAGCGCATATATTAAACTTGCATGACATATATTTATTTCATTTAATCACAGTGCTTGTGAATTCACAACAGCAGTATGCTTTACTATGATTTCTAAATGGATTTATTATATCATGCAGCCTTGAAAAACGATCTAATAATGAATTTCATGGATTCTCGTACACGGGTCCCTTCCGGTATTTTGCCGGTTACTCGACACGGGCAAAAAGCAATCGAGGATTTTTAAAAATCGAGTGGTAGAACTGAATAAAGGAATCATGACATCTATAATATTTTATATTTTAAATGTGCTGTGATTTAGCATTTTTAGACCGTTTACACTGCAAAACCCTTTCAGAAACACATCTTAAAATTTACAATGTAATACAGCGACAGAGCTTTTCCTCCATATTATGATGTACTTCATACAAAACAAAACAAACGCATAGACAAATCATTCACAATAACATAAAAAAACGTCAAAAACGTTCAAAAATGGTTGGATGCAGCATTTTTAAAAGTTAAACTAGCTCTTATTTAACATGGCAAACGCAGCACTCTTGGTGCAAAATGCTGAAAAACTGATGCAATGGTCAAAGATGTCCATCTAGTGCATGTCTCATTGAAAAAAAAATAGCTGAACACAAACCTTTTTGAACACCCCGCTTTGAGCATTTTTTTAAAACACGGTCTTGAGTTAAAAATAGTCCAACTGTCAAACAGTCAAGGCATTTGAACACAAGAGCACAACTTAATGTAATGCATATTTAGAAGCACCTTTAGGTCAGGCAAACCCAAACCCAGCCTAATTATGCAGGGCTTCCTTAAGACGGATTAGTCAACTAATCATTCTGGAAACTCATGAGTAGTTGATTCTGAAAACATGTTGCTTTGCATATCCCTACTGAACAACAATTTTATATAACATGATTCCATTGCCACTAATTAAATGCAGCTATTTTGGTCTAAACTAGACAGTTGCAGTCAACGAACGGAAGGAGTGAAGAATCCTAATGCATGATTAATAATCAGCATCTTTCAAAGATATTTCGTTGATCGAAAACAACTCGGAAAAACATCAGCAGCTGAGTGATATGATCTGAAAAGGATGCTGCAAAACACAGAGACATCCCGGGTAACTAATGCGAAGACGTCAGGAGCGATACGGCTTTGCCGGGATTGTGTGAGAATTCACTCTGAGGTGCATGTCAAAAATGTTAAAGCACAACTGAAAGCTCCCCTCCAGAAGGCTGAGGGTTCTCCGCCGTATATTCAAATTTCTGTTGCAAACTGCTTTGAAGGAAGCCCACATGCTGAATCCTTTCAGCTCGAAGATATGAGGCACTGAAATCGAACCTAGATTGTAAACACACAGAACGCCTGGTATGTGACATTGACATGTACGAGATGCATGAAGTGTTGGGTCATACAGTATCTGAACATTACATCACATCCCAGCTTTGAAACATCAGTAGAAAAAACAGCTAAATATATAATTAAAGAATGGCATGCACAAACAAACGCTTTTCTTTTTTCAGTCAAAGGCAAAAATAAACTTTTGAATGAAATGCATGTCTCCATGCAGTTACAATAAATGGATACTATAGATTGCACCATAAAAAATACCTTAAGGCTATGATAAATGATTCATGCATTACAGTGTAGCTCTTCTGAAGCCATGTGACTAAAATGTAATGGAAAAGAGCGATGAGCAACAGCCCTTAAAATTATGACATAGTATTAATTTTTTCCAATATATCATTACTTGTAACTCACAGGTTGCCTGGTGAAAGGTTTTTATTTAGTACAAATCATGATTAAAAGAAAAATCTGGTTTAAAAGCAAACTATAATACCTTTCCAGGATAATCTGCTTATTTCTGTGGTAAAGGGATGCAGATTAGTGCTGATCGATAACTTCATCAAGCACCCAGGTCCAGCGGTCAATACCTCACCCTGCAATCAGGCAAATCATATTGTCTGGTGTGGTTAAAATGATGTGTTAATGATTCTTTATAATGAGCCCACCAACGGCCAAAGAAAGGTGAAAGCTAAGGATCGTGGGAACCAAATAACCAACAACAGCAGGACCGGATCTGACTCTGAAAGTGTGGGATAAAAAAAGTATATAAAATTGTGAGTCACCCTGACCGCTTTGACTTTTTATACCTTTTTTGCTTTGAGAACAGTTTAGGATTGCAATAATGGGTTGATGCACAATCCTGCGGGTTAAAGGAAAATTCGGGGTTCAGCACAAGTTAAGCTCAATCGACAGAACTTGTGCCAAAATATTGATTACCACAAAATTCATTTCGAGTCAACACTGCTTTCCTTTAAATAAAGCAAAAATCTGGAAGACAGAGAGACACCTACAATATATAGCCACAAAATATAGTATGAGATGATGCATGTTCATATCAGGGTTTTTTTTTCTTTTTTTTTTTTCTTTTTTTTGAAGGACAGCACATTTTGACTAAAGACTAAACATTTTATGGTTATATATCAAAATACACTACCAGTCAAACGGTTTTGTAACAGTAAAATTTTTAATGTTTTTTGAAGAAGCCTCTTCTGCTCATCAAGACTGCATTTACTTGATCCAAAATACAGCAAAAGCAGTAATATTGTGAAATATTTTTACTATTTAAAATAACTGCTTTCTATTTGAATACATTTTAAAATGCAATTTATTCCAGTCATCTAATATGCTGATTTCCTGTTCAAGAAACAATAATTATTATCAATATTTAAAATATAATAAAAAATAAAATATTTACATTTTTTTCAGGAACATTACATGTAACATTATACACTATCATTCAAAAAAAGATGATGATAAAGACATTTAATGTTACAGAAGATTTCTATTTCAGATCAAAGAAACCTTTTCAACATAAGAATAATAAGAATAAATGCAAATCAGAATATTAGAATGATTTCTGAAGGATCATGTGACTGGAGTAATGATGCTAAAAATGTAGCTTTGAAATCAAAGAAATAAATTACATTTTAAAATATATTCAAATAGAAAACAGTTATTTTAAATAGCAAAACATTTCAAAATTTTACTGTTTTTGCTGTACTTTTGATCAAATAAATGCAGGCTTTGTGAGCATAAGAGACTTCTTTAAAAAAAACATTAAAAATCAAAAACTATTGACTGGTAATGTAATTATAAAATATTAAATTACTTAAATATATTATAAATATATTTTAAATATAAATGAACCATATTATAAATGATATCATATATTTATATAACTATATAAAATAAATATTTTTAAATATTTGTTAAATAACAATAACTTTTTATTACTATACTATACTATTACTATACTATACTATTTATTACTAGACACTTAAAGGGATAGTTCACCCAAAAATGAGAATTCTGTCATTAATTACTCACCCTCATGTCATTCCAAACCTGTAAGACCTTCGTTCATCTTTTGAACACAAATTAAGATATTTTTGATTAAATCTGACAGCTTTCTCAACCTAGACAGCAGCACAACTGACACATTTAAGGCCCAGAAAGGTAATAAGGACATCATTAAAACAGTCCATGTAACATACATGGTTCAGCCTCATCTTATGAAGTTAGGAGAATACTTTCTGTGCGCAAAGAAAACACAAATAACTTTATTCGACAATTTCTTCCATATAGCTGCTTCTCGCTGAATTGAACTTGAAAATGAATTCATAATTGACCACTTCTGACAAATTCTGCAACATCAACACTGTTACTGAACCGAACTGAATCAACATTGAACTGACTCGAGTTAAATATCAACTTTCCTGTCTTCAAGTAGAGCTGCTTATCACTAAATTTAACCTTAACTTCAAAATGAATGAACTTTACACTGTTATTGAACTGAACTTAATCAAACTCGGAACTTTCTGGAGCTGAATAATAACACTATTATCTTGTTACAGTTGCTTTACAGCAGAACTTTGCATCATCGATTCTGTCACCTCCTGATTAATACTGTGATGCATCTTTGAAACAATCTCTCTAAAGGTGACCTGAAACAAATGCGGTGGTACTGAATCCAAAATATTAGACACAGACCACAACCATTGCACAAACTCAAATTAAACTCCAAAGATGAAAATTTGGTCATTTAATCACCCTCAGGTTGTTTCAAACCTATATGAATTATTTCTTCAGCTGATCGCAAAAGATGTTTTGAAGAATGTGGGTACTGTCCGTACCGTACTGTCTCTTTTGACTTCCATAGTATTGGCTACCATCAACAGTTTGGTCACCAGCACTCTTTAAAGCATCTTCTTTTGTGTTTACCAGAAGAAAGAAACCCATACAGCTTTGGAACAACTGGGAGATGAGTAGATGATGACCGAGTTTTCATTTTTGGGTTAACTATCTGTCTGAAACCCAGCCTCCCTAAGCGTAACCCTTTGACTTCCACAAGCACACTCTCCAATGCCCTTTTTCTCCAGCAGCGCTGAGGCGCAGAGCAACAGCCAAGCGCTCCACCTGCACAGGTGCAGCACGCAGTGGGGCTGCGAGCTGCTGCCATGTCAGGTAATTACAGAGAGGCGGATAAATCACTGCAAGCTTGGCCCCCGACCAGCCGAATCTAGGCCAATCATTTTCTGCACTGCCTGGCAAATTTGATGCCTTGTATTAACAATTTACTGTGCCAATGCGGCACTGACCTCCGATAAACAACCCATTTTCCTCTCTAATGTCTTTCCTGTGCTGGTGTTATCAAACATTTCATCGGATTCATTATTCATGCTGTATTGCAGTTAAACGCAGAGTACATAATGCATCAAGAATTCTACTGCGTGCAGACAGGAGCGTGCCTGGGCTTGCTAAAACGTGATCATGAAACTACAGTACAACTGAGACGACCGCCTCTTCTTGAGTCTCCCATCAACAATATAGTTTGCACATATGAATCGTTACTACAACCCGGTCGATTAGCTATCCAATAAGTCTAGCTCTAATTCTGCTACCGACATAATTAAGTAAATCACATTCTTGTCCAAACAAAGGTAGAGTATCAGACGCGCACGCTCACTATGGGAGAATACAATTTCTCTCCACGGCCGCATTTGTAGGACAGTAGATCACTCTGTCACGCAGATCTGTATTTCTGCTTACTCACTAAAAGGATGCGGCGAGGTTGAAACTGCTTTAGTCTCCAGAATGTGGAGAAATCTCAAGGCCGCTCAAAAGTAGGCTAGAAGGCAAGGACGTTCTATTAAAAGAGACCATGTAATCTAGTCTGTTGTGAATTTATAAAAGGCGTGAAGGCATAAAACACATGGGAGTAAGCAAAGGTGTTGACAGTTACTTCCTGCAAAAAGTGATGAAAGAACGAATGTGTGATGGCTGGAGCACGTTGACCTCAGCTTTGTGAGACTCCTGCGAGGTGTTTCAAGGTTTCCTCAGGGGGAAGGTTCAAGGTCTGTGGTTTTCTCTGACTAATAAGTGCTGGTTGCCCACCTAGCCATGATGGTCTGACACCTCTCTGAACACACAGTCACAAAAACAAGAGAGAAAAGGTGTGGAAATGCCATGTATTTCAGTTGAAAAGAAATTAAGGTGTTTTGAGGAAAACATTGCAGGATTTTTCTCCATATAGTGGACTTCAATGAGGGTTCAGCGGTTGAAGGTCCAAACTGCAGCTTCAGTGCAGCTTTAAAGGGCTCCTTACATTATCAGCCAAGGAATAAGGGTCTCGTTTAGCAAAACGATCTGTCATTTTCCAAAAAAAAATCATATTTAGCTCTGCCTCCATGCCTTACGTAGTAACATTGGAAAGGTCACATGTGATGTAGGCTGATGTACTGACCCAGTGTTTACAAAGCGAACGTGCAAAGAAAGTCAAACACCCTTCACAAAAAAAGGTAAAACAACAATGTCAGATGATTTTGAAGTTGGAGGAGAAAATGAGATGGAGTTTTTCACACTACCCTACTTTTTTTTAACCGAAGTACACAGACAAAGAACTAACCATGCATGGCATTTCCAACATTATTACACGCGTGAAGTCATGGACGTGCATCGCAGAGTAAAAAGTATATACATTTTTATTTTTTATTTTTTCATTTTTATGAAAATGACCAGTTGATTCACTAAATAAGTGGGGATCATGTAGAGATCATGTAGAGCCATTTGAAGCTGTACTGAAACTGCAGTTTGGACCTTCAACCCGTTGATCCCCATTTAAGTGCACTATATGGTGAAAAATCCCAGGTTTTCCTCAAAAACCTTAATTTCTTTTTGACTGACGAAAGAAAGACGTGAACATCTTGGATGAAATAGGGAAGTAAATGGGAGTAAATTATCAGGAAATTTTAATTCAGGAATGAACTAATCCTTTAATATGAGCTTCATAAGTACTAATAAACTGCCGATATGGTAGTAATATGCCAACACGTTCTCACCCCCAACTCACTGAATATTGGCGCTTGGTCTGGACCCCTTTAGTGTCAATTTTTAATGCACAGGGTACCCCTTTAGGGTCACTTTTCCACGTGCAGGGTCCTCCATTGTCTTCGGTTGGTTGCCTTAATTTAATGGTTTGCATGCATTAAATTGAAAAAAATTCAAATTACACACATCTTATTCAAAAATCAGTCATGAGACACACAAGAGCCAATGGCATTTCACAACCAAAGCTGACGTAATGCTTCTTCTGGCGTCATTTTTTGAATTGTCAGCGGATAGACGTGACGATTGCATCTATTCCTCTCAGAAATCAATTGTTTTGCCTTGAAATACTAATATTTTTTAAATAAATTGTGACTGTAGTTGTATTTGCCTGCTATATACTATGTTTTATTGACAAATGGTTAAGTTTAGTGGCAGTTACGTGCTCATAAATGTGTAAATAATGTAATGTAAATAAAACTGCTCTGACTGTTTATATTTATATATAATATTTATATTAATTAAAAAAAAAAAAAAAAAAAAAAAAAAAAAATTCACACCCCTGCTGAAAAAAAACAACAAAAAAAAACAGTTAAAACCAGCCTAAGCTGGTTGAATGGTCTTAGCTGGTCTTAGCTGGTCATCCAGGCTGGTCTTAGCTGGTCATAGACGTTTGGGAGGCTGGTTTTAGAGGGGTTTTGGCCATTTCCTTGGCTGGCCAGGCTGGTCTTAGCTGGTCAGGCTGGGAGACCAGCTGAAACAACCAGCTAAAACTAGCCTGACCAGCCTAGCCAGGCAGGTAGGGTTTCTTATTTAAAGCAATGGAGGAACCTGCACGTCGAAACATGACGTGAAAGGGTCCTGACCAAGCCTGAGTATGTGATGAGTTGGGAGTAAGAATGTGTTGCACATGCATACTAATAAGCAAATACTTAACAGTGTTGAGGAAAGTTACTTTTAAAAGTAAGGCATTAAAATATAGTGTTATTCTCTAAAAAAGTAACTAATTACATAGTTACTTTTTATGGAAAGTAATGTGTTATGTTACTTTTGCATTACGTTTTAAATCTGGACACGGCTGGCTTGTTTGTTTTTAATATAAAAATTCTATTTTTGGCAAATGCAAAAGTCCTTTCGCATCAAAAGTGAAATGAATAAGCCTCAGGCTGAGAGAAAAGTAAATTCACGTCTGTACAGTAGAACGCAGGAGAAGAAATTCAATACTCTTCAGCAATAAAACAAAATGAAGCACAAGTGTTGGCTTATGTAGTCATTTTTGCTTATTAGTCTGGTTGAATTGGATCATCGAAGGTCAGCGGCAAAGACATTGGTTAATAAATTGGTATTAAATACATAAAGGATATCTGTGTTATTTAACATATTTAATTATTACAGATTTGTGTTAATTGTGATTCTGAGTTTGTATTTTACTGTTCCTATTTATTTGGAGGAACACTGAATCTGTTTTTGTGCAACTGAGATGAGCATGCATTATCACATTTAGTCTAGAACTACAGTAAACATCATGTTTACACACAGCACAGTCAATAGTAACTGCTGTTACTGTCCCTAAAATAACTGAATAATTTCATATTTGATATAGATGCCACCATCTAGAGAACAAAATGGATGATATAACGGCAATAAATGTCCCAAAATATATATAAAAAAAAAACCTGATTAAAAAAAATTAACAATTTTTAAATAATATTACATAAAATAATATTAATACTATATCATATAAAATGAGTTGGACATTTATTTTTATATTATTATAGGTACAAATAAGTAAACATAATTTTTTATAATATTATATAAAGGAATATTAATACTATATAATATACAATGAGTTGGACATTTATTTGTTTATTATTATAATAGGTACAAATAAAAATAAAATGTCACTGAATATTTTCATATTGCATGCAATATGCAACCATCTAGACAACAAAATGGTTGATATAATGGAAATAAATGTCCCAAAATAAATAAACGAAAAATATATATATACATTTTTTTAATAATATTATATAATGTATAATATTGAAAGTATAAAGTATAATAATGAGTTGGAAATTTATTTATTTATTATTATAGGTATAAATGTTTAAAAGTTTGGGGTCTGTTTTTTTTTTTCTTTTAAAAAAATTTATACCTATTCAGCAACGATGCATTAAATTAACCAAAAGTGAGAGTAAAGAATTTTACATTGTCATAAAAAAATGTCCAAATTAAATGAACGTTGTTCTTTCTACTTTCTACTTTCTATTCATCAAATGATGTATCACGCTTTCCATGAACAAATGAGGCAACACAACTGTTTTCAATATTGACAATAAAAAAATAATAAACTCTATCAAATCAAATTAGCATTTTAAAATGATTTCTGTAGGATCACATGACATTAAAGACTGGAGTACTGGCTACTGAAAATTCAGCTTTGGCATCAAAGGAATTATTGTATTTTAAAATATATTAAAATAGAAAACAGTTATTTTTATTTTTTGTCAGAAAGAAAGAACAAATCAACAAGATCAGCAAGGCAAATAAAAGAATTGTTCGATTTAGGTATACTGCTATCCTACATGGTTCATTCATTTCCATGCTATAATCAATATTAGATCTGATTGTTCCAGTTAATTCCAGATATATCTTATTTATCAGTTTATTTAAATAGTCAGGACTATTGAAAGTCAGGGATTGTAAGTATGTCCCTAAACTGGCCGATACCAATCTCTAAAGCATGATAGTATTACAGGATGGAGCAGTGCCCAGCTGTTGAAACAGGTGAATAATTAATGATCATTTTTTCCCGACAAAGTCAATTCAGAAATGCCCTCACATCAGCTGCACAGCGGCTCTACGCACATAGGGCACACATATCACGGAAACTCTATCATCTTGAATTTCATCCTGTCAGAATGTTTTCACAAATGCACGACGCAGGCCACTTGGAGAACCATCTTCCTGTGTAATCTGTGTGATTGAAGGTGACTATCGCAATCAGGATTGACAAGATGACTGGTTTTCGTCTTTAAGGGCAACATGAGACTTCCTGGTTGTGAAGGAGGAAAGAGATTAACCAAATAAAAGAGGAACTGTGACTTTAATCCACAATAAACCCAATCAGTCAGGTCAAACCGAGGCCTGGGATGTATGTTCTTTGTGTGAAGAGAAGAAATTCCACTCATTACAAATCTGAGAAGGAAAACTGTAAGCTAACATGTCTTGATTTCACCAAATGATGTACATGATGCAACACCGTCAGAGATGTTCATTCTTCAAAACGTAAGTGAAATCAAACCTCTCGGGCTAGAAATAAACAGATTTTGTTCTGCTGACAAGAACTAACATCTCCCTTTTTGTTCCATCTGATGCATTTAGCGTCTGGACCGAAATCAACCTGCATTCAGGCCAGCATAGAGTCAAAACTACTGTTTAGACTGACCTGGCCTTCTCGAGCAAACTCATGCAGGGAGAAGCCAAACTTCCTGCGAGAGAAAGAAATCTGTGCCTCTAAAGGAGGCCAGGAAAAACACATTAGAACTCACAAACACGCAGTGTCGTGCAAGCGATTTGCTTACACAATCGTCTTTCCACAGCAACCCTCTGAAAGAGAAGCAATCAATTCTGCCTCAACTCAATCACAATGCATTACCCCTCACGCCACAGTTTAGCCCAGCATTCATTCTTTTACCGATGAGGTTCCCGCTTTTGCTTTCGTCTTATACACATCTTTCCGTCGCTCACTGGCGATTCCTCAGACCATAGATGTAAAAATGGAATCAATACAAAACCTCTCGAATGCAGGCAAGCCACAGAACTATCAAAATAGCCCCACCATGGCTTGACACAAAGCCAATATAAACTGATCACACTGGGTAATTAGTCATATCCTTACCCTTGATGCAGCAGGCTTTTTGTTCAATACTTACTTTCTTTGCTCAATCAATACTTTACATCTCTGTATGCTTTCAGGCCCTTTTAAAATCCATCAGGAGCATGTTGGCATTACATTTACTTCAAGCTGTTAAGAAAAACAAGAAGACCCAGTAGGCAAACAAACGGGGAGAAACACCTGTTGAAAACGGTGTGGTATTTAAATCAGCAAACAGAGCTGCTTTGAATAAAACTGTTTTTTGTAAAAGACTGAACGGTTAGTTCACCCCCACAAAAACTCTGTCATCATTTATTCACCTGTATATCACTGGAATCCTGTATGACTTTATTTCTTCTGTGAAACAAAAAGATTAGGGCTATGAAAACATTGGAACAGTGGAATCCAGCCATAAAAACAGAATTTACATTATAATGCGGAATGTCATGGAATTGACCCTTCGCAAGCTTGATTGACAGGCTGACCAATCATAACGCCAAATTCGCCATTTTGTCCGACAAACAAATCAGACAGGAGAGTAGATTAACTTCGGTGGACTTGAAACTTGAAAAATTGTGTGTACTGACGTCTTTCCATGGTTGAGATAAAATACAGAGCACAGCATAAATAAGTACACCATCTCTGAATAAATATAAAACATGTGTTTTCTTAATAATAACTAATATAATTTGTGTAAAGATGGCAACATTGAAATGCATTAAACATATACTTAATAACAACAAACAACAAAATATATGCCAATATTTTCTGTAAAATAAGTAAATTACCTAATTTTGTTTAAATGAAGGATTGCAGAAATGAGTACACCCTATTTAATTCAGCAAATGTATAATATTCTAGTACTTAACATGTCCTCCATAACTAAGTACGCTGAAGGATTTTCACCATGGGAGAATGAGTATCTTCACTGTCATGTTGAAAAAATGCCCAACAATGCAGGGAATGAGGAGAGGATAGCATCTTCTGTTTCAAGTTTTTGTATTGCATAACACAGTGGTGTGTGAATTCATGACAGCTTTGATAAAGTACAACTCCCTCACACCTTCAGTACTCATAAATCCCTATATAAGAGCTTTACTACCACTGAACATCACTGTGGATACCAGGCACTTCTCACTGTACTCCTCCTCTAGCAACAGCATAACATTTTGAATGCTTTTGGATCCAAAATGATGTCACACTTTTGATAGCTTTTGCCAGCTCTGAGACATTTGCATGGTATTTCTCCTGCTCTTTTTCTAGCAAAAATTCACTTATCACTAAATGAAAACTTAAAGTGAAGACCTGATTATTTCAGGAGCCTTGCCACAAGTCCATTGTTTTTGAATGTCAGTGCTACTTCTGCTATATTTTCACACTTAAAACAATAATTTGGTATTCCTCTTGTACCATTTTACCAAAATAGGGATTATACAAAGCGCATGTTATTTTTTATTTAGTACTGACCTGAATAAGATATTTCACATAAAAGACGTTTACATATAGTCCAAAAGAGAAAATAATAGTTGAATTAAAAAAAAATGAATGATTTTCTTATTTCCTTATTCTGTAATAGTTGCATGAGTCCCTCAGCTGTCCTCAATGTGAAAAGATTTCAAAATCATAAAGTCACTGTTGAAAAGAGCCGTGTCACAAGTCCATTGTTTTTGAATGTCAGTGCTACTTCTGCTATATTTTCACACTTAAAACAATAATTTGGTATTCCTCTTGTACCACTGTCCTCTTTTATGCTAAGAAATAAATCTTCTGACAGTTCTCTTCGAAGTGGTTCCTTTGTTGGCAGCATTAAATCTGATTATGATTCAACAGGCTATATAACACTTTTAATTGTCAGGAAATTACTTGTCTTTAAAAGTTCTGGTTTAATATACTTACCTGTTGATCAAAAATTGCCTTAAACCTAGACTTTTTTGTTTGTTTGTTTTATTTAGTAACTTTCAGGAGGGTGTACTCATTTTTGCAACACTTTATCACTTTGATAAGAAAATCTTATTTTCTTAAATAATTTTGACATTCTTCTTTGATTGATCAAGCAGGCTTGTTGGAACATTATATCTCCAAAGAACTCTAACATGTCTTCTAAGTAATGAGTAATTGCTGAATTTGTTAAGTTTTAGAGGCGGTGTACTCATTTATGCTGTGCACTGTACGTTCTGATGTTCATCATTCTGATGTTGTTTTTTTCGTGCTTTAAGTAAAGAAGAAAAGACGATTGATTCATGTGTCGATTGATGTAATAAGGCAATACAATGTTCTGTCAAGACACAAGAAAACAGTATTTGCTGTTTGAATTTCATTTTAAAGCTGGATGAAAAATGGTTAGAAATATTCTTCAAATATATATATAATACATTTTGTGTTTGTGTATGTGTTCCACAGAAGAAGGAAAGTCGAACAAGTCTGGAATGACATTAGGGTAAATAAAGAATTTATTTTTGGGTGAACTATCCCTTTAAAGTTGAGCAACTAAATAATTGGAAACGTCTGGCAAACGTCACTGGAAAGAAGTGAGAAGTAGTAAGAAGTTGTTTCCTTTAGAAGAACAAGTTCTGACGTTTTGATTAAGAATTATGAGATTAAAAAGGTGGGGTCATTCTGCGTCAACTCAACCCAAGGTCACCAACTCAAATACAATTTTTTCTTTAGAAAGACAAACATATATATAAGGATGAAGGCCAAAATACTAAATGTCACAGATTTATATTTACTGAGTAATTCACTATTTTGTAGAAGGGGACAAGTTTCACTTGAGATCTGGAGCCAAATTACAAGGGGAGGGGGGTAAAATGACTTAGAAAGCTGGCAGAAACATTATTTTATTTTTACACAGAGATTGGTAGGTCTATTAGTAAAATCTGTTAACTTAGCTATTTTTGTTTCATTATATGCCAACGGTGACAGTTCAAAGATGGCAAAAAGCTCTTCTTGAGGGTTTTTGCTTAAGTTTGCATGCCTGTAACTCAAGTATTAAAGATATCTTAACATCCTTTTAGATGCTGCTTCTTAACAAACTTTCCTTTTGATGTCTTCATTTTAAAGGCCTTCAATGGTTCAGTGCCAGAGATATGGTGTTTTTAAAGTGGCTCCATGAGTAAATTAGTAAATTGTTCACATTTTCAGTGATCAAAAACTAAATGTGCATCACTTTGCAAATGATTCCTTTTAAGTTTCCGAAATGTGGTTGATTTAAAACAGAAACATGAATGAAGAAACATGATGAACTGTTCACAATAAAATCAATAACATGCTTTTATACTGCTCATGATTAAGCATGAGAAGAATTTCCATTAAAAATTTAACCATTCTTTGTCATCACTGTGCCTTAAACATCTGGATGTTACATATTAGTTTATTTATATAAATTATATAGTAAGATTTTTATTTATATACAGTTGAAATCAAAGTTTACATACACCTTGCAGAATCTGCAACATGTTAATTATTTTACCAAAATACGAGGGATTATACAAAGTGCATGTTATTTTTTATTTAGTACTAACCTGAATAAGATATTTCACATAAAAGACGTTTACATATAGTCCACAAGAGAAAATAATAGTTGAATTTATAAAAATGAATGATTTTCTTATTTCCTTATTCTGTAATAGTTGCATGAGTCCCTCAGCTGTCCTCAATGTGAAAAGTCATTGTTGAAAAGAGTTCATATACACAAAAATCCTGAATAACCAAAGAATTTGTGGGAACAAATAAACACAGGTGTGGATCATTCCACAACACAGTAATATGTATCAAGTGTATGTAAACTTTTAAACGGGGTCATTTTTATAAATTTAACTATTATTTTCTTTTACGTGAAATATCTTATTTAGGTCAGTACTAAAAAAAATAACATGCATTTTGTATGATCTCTCTTATTTTGATACAATAATTAACATTAAGCAGAGTCTGCAAGATGTGTTTAAACTTTTGACTTCAACTGTATTATACATGCACTCATGTGCCACTAAATGCACCAATGAAACAGCAAATCAATTAACAGTTCATTAAAATCTGTTGCAAATGCCCTAAAAATAATTACCACATAAATTCTGACCACAACATTCTAGACATTAAGTACTGCATGATTGACACCATAAAAAAAACATTAATTACAGTAAACCACTACAGACACCGAAGAGGCCACATACCCACCAATATTCAGAACAGCGGTCAATCAATGTGGGTTTCTCATCTCCTGCAATCTACAGTATTCGGTTACCTTCTGGATTACAGTTGCTTATCAAAGAAAAACACCCAAGGAGTGTAAATATAACTGTGCAGCTAAACTGCACTCAATGCTGTTAAACCAGACAGTAGCCAGCATAATCCATTATCTGTTATCTAAAATTCATCCAATCAGCATAAACAGAATTTTACTTATCTTTTACATAATCCCATAACACGCTGTCAGATAAAACCCGTTATTCTTTTAACAAACAAAGTATGACATGCTGTTCATAAAGATGGGATGAGTACAGACTTGTAATTGTTGGCCATATGCAACCCTTGACTGACAGGTGAAATCTTGCAGGGTGACGCTGACCTACTGCTTAAGTCTCACTCGAGTAAAGCCGAGGATAATCCAGCACATTTCACACCACTTGTAATGTTGTTCAAGTCAACCACTCTGGACAACAGCCTCGCTGATCAACTGGCCAGCTGTCACCAAACTGCTTTTTCTCCAATGCCTAAGTTAGCTTCAGTAACAACCACAAACTTAAGCCATGATATCACAAGGCCTTCCTCAAATATTTGTCATATCTTGCACAATTTTGCAACAACTCATGGGAGTGACACTGAAACAAAACCACACAATAATGTTATTCAGACATACTCATTCAGAGGTGCAAGAAACCGGGAACAAACTCAATAAGTTGACATGAAATCATGTAAAATGTGCAACATATTGCATTTAAAAAAAGCTGTAGAGGAGTGTAAATGAGTGTGTTTAACCGCATAATGTTTGACAGATTCTTAAATAGAAAATTCATATGAAATTGAAAATCTTGTTCTGGCAGAATGAAAGCCTCTGTTACCATTCACTTTCACTGTTTGAAAAAAAGAACAAAAACGACCACTGACTACTAAAACGTCTCCTTTTCTGTTTTAAGGAATAAAGTTATCATACAGTTTTAGATCAAAACGACAGTTAGTAAATGCTAAAAGAAGGTTCACTGCTGGATTAACAGGGTGTTAAAAATTCACGAAGTCAACATTTCAGGTGGTTTGGGTTAAAGGAGTAGTTCACTACCAAACAAAAATTTACAGATAATTTACTCACGCCCTTGTCATTCAAGATGTTCATGTCTTTCTTTCTTCAGTCATAAAGAAATTAGGTTTTTCGAGGAAAGCATTTCAGGAATTATCTCCATATAGTGAACTTCAATGGTGCCTCCAAGTTCGGACATTCAAAATGCAGTTTAAATGCGGTTTCAAAGGGCTCTAAACAATCCCAGCCAATGAAGAAGGGTCTTATCTAGAAAAACGATCTGATTTTTTTCTAAACAAATTGACAATTTATATACTTTTTAACCTTAAACGCTTGTCTTGTCTATGGCTACTTGGGGGCACCATTGAAGTCCACTATATGGAGATAATTTCTGAAATGTTTTCCTCAAGAAACATAATTTCTTTACGACTGAAGAAAGAAAGACATTAACATCTTGGATGACAAAGAGGGAGTAAATTTATCTGTAAAATTTTAATAAATCTGTAAATTTTTGTTCTGGAAGTAAACAAATCTATTAAAGGTGCACTCAGTAAAGCTGTGTCTCATATCACATGTCTTCGAAGATACCACATTTTTACGAGGAATTTTGTGTGTGTTACAAATGTATGTTCTATATGTAGTATGAAAGAAATCTGGACATGCTACATCCACCATATTGTCACTGTCATGTGACTTACGCCAACAGTTGCGTCACTTCACTGAAATTCACAAATCCTCTCCTGTGGCCTCATGGGACAAAACCCCGGTACTTTCCGCCTAATGTTTTGTGAATATTATAAATTTGGATATACTGCTTTTCATCTACTACTCAGAAGTCAATGCACATTTCATTTAGATGTTTATACTCTTATTTATCTTGATAGCGCCAGTAAGTACTTTATACTGACACCTATTGGTCTGGATGAATTTTGTTTACCAACTGCATAATAATGTTTAGCTTTTGTTTGGTCCTTTTCATCTATGTTGTTATCTCATACCATACACATATTGGACATTTTTGGATTCAACACGATATTTTGTGCATTGTTGATACATAAAGCAACATTGGAATAGAGTGTTTTCACGACGCGTCATAAATCGGACATATTGGTGGCACTGAATGTAAACAATGCCACTGAGATGAACGAAACTCACATATTTTGCTGATTACTGCTGCTGAAAATGGTAATTTATTGTCATTTATTGGACTGTACTAATCGGTCGGACCGGAAAAAACATTTGGAGTACTATAGACTGACAAAAGTTCTAACAAATCAAGGAGAAGAGTAGAAAACTGAGGAACAAAAGCCGTTTGTGGTTGGCCAAACTGAACCAGGATTTCTAAAGCAAGAGTCTTGCCAACATTTGTGTTTGTGATTATCATTTCCAGTCAGGTAGGTGAAATATTAGGCTAATATCTTGATTAATACTGCTCGTATATGTATCTTTACCACCTGTTAACTTTAGTTTGTCAAAATATTGCGGCCGTTCCTGCGTACTAAGTCCTTCTCTATATGATTTAGCAGCTTCCACACATTTTGTCCGTGGTTTAGACAGTATAAACTAGCAGAACAACGTAATCAGTAGTACGTTAACCAACAGCATCAATCCATGCTGTTGTTTACATCCGAGTATCGCCAATATCGTGGCATGCTTGTCCGATTTTATTTCCCACTCGGCACTTTTTAAAGAACTAAAAACTAAATACATTGCTGTTTCTGATTTATAGCAGTAACTCCAAAAACTACATGACAGGTCTGGTCATGTGATGTCAACATGGCGGTGCCCATGAAAGACCCACTCCATGTAGAATAAACAGCTTTTATTAGAAAACTTATTGGTCTTTAGTCTTCATATTATATCAGTGTATATCATTTAAATTATATTTCTTCATAACGCTATTCATTTCGTTGAGTAAAGAAAAAAATAATTCGCCAAAAAATACATGAGTGCACCTTTAAGTGATCAGTGTCCCGGTCCAGTTCAGAGAAGTACAATCTTTATGACTGCATACCTAAAACATTTAAACTCCCATATGCCTCACACTGGTTTTATTCTAAAGTTCGGGCCCTTTAAATATGGACTGCACTGTCCAAAACATAGGCCTTGTTTGTAGAAAACACATTTTTACCTTGTAAACATCCCCGTAGGTCCCGCTGCCTATCCTCTGGATAAGCTCGAAATCCTCTTGCGGATTTCGCCTGGATAGATCGAAACTAGAGTTCATCGTGGGGACGCCGGTCTCTGACTATCAATGATAGTTGCTGGGGGCCCTGACACGGACGAAAGGAGAAAAACGGAAAAAAATAAACATACGGCGTCAGAAGGGAATCTCAGTCTCAGTACTTCACTGTAACTTTAACATGGCTTCCCGTGAGCTCCAGTGCGCATGCGCTGCGCTCGTTGACTGGAGAATGCCTGGAATGGGAGGATGAAGAGAGGAGGAGGAGGATGGGTTGGGTTGGGTCAGATGACCAGAGGCGCACCAAAAGATAACCTGCTTGTGAGGAATATTATATAGATTATATTATAACATACACAAATCTCGTCTGAAATAATCTCTGAAATAAGTCTATTAGAATAACATGTTTCTTAATTCATTTTCTTGCTTTGAAGTTTGAATATGGTGAGTGACACTGATTTGCTATTTTGTTTGTCTTGGTTTGATATAGACTTATTAGTCCTTCAGTGCAGAGTGAACTTTTAATAAAGATACACTATTGATTGACTGTATAAATCTGTAATATTTTATATTTAGAATAATTTATAAGAATATTTTAATCTAAAACATGTTGTAAGAAAGCAGAAGTTTAACTCTGTCACTGACTAACCTTTCTTGTAAGACGTTCAACTCATAAGATGACTTCACTGAAAAGTCAAAACTCATGAGGTCTACTTTAGGCCGCCAAATAGAGAAAGCAGAAATTCAGAGAATTAGAATGTATTTTATTTCCTTTCCAGTTCAGTTTCCAGTGCAGTTATTTACAGAAATCTTCCTTCAAGTGTTAGATCGCTGGTTGTACTTATTTCGTACTTATTTTTTCATTTATTGTTATCTTCTGGTTTGTATGTAGTGATAACAGTGACGGGTTGTGGTTGTCTACATGAATTCTCTTCATTTTGTGAGTTACACAAGGCAGTCTGAGGTCTGTTTTCTCACATATATCTCTCCAAATATGTGACAAATCACAGGCAGTTGACAAATTAACAGTTGTCAGGATTCTCCATGTGGTTGCGACTTACAAAACAGTCTCATACTTCTTCCTCCATCTTCTTCTCTTTCAGCTCAGACAGGATTGTGATTCAGCGCTATTTATTTCCGAATCACAGAGGAGTGTGTGCCAAGAGTGAGCTTCTGAACACATTTGTACTTACACCATGTGGTTGTTATGAAGGTTTTATGAGCCAGGACTATTCAGTCTAATTTATTTCTCAAATGCCAGGCACACATCCAGGATGCAATTTATTGACTGATTATTAAAGCATGCACTGGCACAGATCAAGGTCTCAGCATGACGGCAGTTATCAAACAACCAACGCACATACAGTTGGCCTGTATGGCTTAGAAAAGTATTATTTCCTGGCTGTTCTAGATGTGTTTTCAATTCATTGTTCAGGGTTTTTTTGCAGTGACCATAATTGTATTAATTTCAGTTCCTCTCCATATTTTAGGAATCATTTTTCTACTCAACTGGTTATCAGTTTCTTAATATTTATTTAAAAAAATTATGATTGATTTTAGATAGATAGATAGATAGATAGATCTATATTAACATGATATATATATATATATATATTTATATATATATATATTTATTAAAATGCTATAGAGATAATATAAATGATATACACTACCAGTCAAAATCTTTTGACCAGTAAGATTTTTAACGTTTTTTTTTTTAAAAAGTCTCTTCTGCTTAACAAGACTGCATTTATTTGATCCAAAATACCAAAATACAGCAAAAGCAGTAATATTCTGAAATGTTTTTACTTCTTAACACAATGTATTTCTATTTTAATATATTTCAACATGTAATTTATACCTGTGATTTTATTATTATTATTATGTTATAGAATTTTTTAGGTTTATTTGATGAAAAGAAAGTTAATTTATCTGAAACAGAAATCTATTGAAATATTATAAATGACTTTACCATCACTTTTGATTAATTTAAGTATTAATTAAGTATTAATTTCTTCTATACCCCCATAATATATATGTATGTATATGTATGTATATATATATATATATATTAAAAATGTACTCAACTGTTTTAAATAATGTTTATTAATAATAAATAATAATAATAATAATAATAAATGTTTCTTAAACAGCAAATCGGCATATTAGAATGATTTCTGAAGGATCATGTGACACTGAAGACTGGAGTAATGATGCTGAAAATTTAACTTTGTTCACACAAATAAATTATATTCAAATAGAAAACAGTTATTTTAAATATATTTCAAAAATATTTCACATTTTTACTGTTTTTGCCGTACTTTGGATCAAATAAATGGATTTAGTATATATATATATATATATATATATATATAACATATCTATATCTATCTATCTATCTATAATAAGAGAAAATGCACTACATTATGTAAAATGACCAAATTTTGACCTGATCCATATATCGGCCTATTAATGCATATACATACATGCATATAAATGCATTTTACCTTGTTATGAAAAGTCACTTTTGTTCAGGTCTAATGGATAAACTATATAAAACATACACAAGTATGATATTTGTTTAAAAAAAAAAAAAGGTTTACCTTAAAAAATGTCTGTAAACTTAAATAAAATGGTAAAGCTGAATACTCTCAATGTACAAGGGAAATATTTTTCATTACATTTCAAAAAGTCAATAAAACAAACTTTTTGTATAACTGGTATAAATTGTTTTTTTAAAGGTATGAAGCGGATATGCACACAAATACTGCTTTTTTTCTTTGCACGTGTGGGTTAAAGTTGATTTTAAAAGATTTGATTTTTAGCATAACAGACATAACTGAAAAATACCTTAATTTGTCGATTACTAGAATATACTAAAAAGCATTTCTTCGCAAGATTTGCAGTCTAATGAAGTTCTTGAAATGTTACCCCCTTTGCATAATGTTCTTCTGCTGCACTGATGTTTGGCTGGTCAAACTGTAGTCATCATCATCATCATCACCACCACCATCATAACAGTTCAGTAGCGCGCTTGCAGGAAACCGCCTCGCCTGTCTCCTTGACACACCCTTAGCTATTGTTGGCACAGTATGCGCGCCACAACCTTGACATTCCCACACGCGCGTTCAGTTGCACGGTGAAATCTTGTTCTGCGTGGATGCATCATCCTTCTCAGGAAAAAGGAAACCAGGGCGAGCGGCTACTGCGGATAACAGAGTACAAAGTGCAGGTAAACACACACGCACGGCCATCGCGCATCCCCATGTAGATGCCCACGGTACCGAACGCGCAGACACACTCCGCTTATCCACCTGTAATGACAGATCGCTGCTCAAAGCCGTGCATTGTCCCGGGAAACGGCGAGGAAAGTACGCTTCATGTGAGAGATGACTGAGTGAGTTGCGCGGATGTTGGAGACATGGAGAAACGGGCTCTCATAACGGCGATCAGCTTGTCCATGAGCCTGCTGGCGCTCATGCTGCTGGTCACGGCGATCTTTACCGACCACTGGTACGAAACCGACACCAGGAGACACAAGGAGAACTGCGACCAATACGGGTCGGAGTCCAACGACCAAAAGAACAGGGAGATGCCCATCTATCACCTGCCTCTGGTGGACAGCGGCAACGCAAAGCGCAACCTGGCTCTCATGAAGCCCATACATGTAGGGAGTCGAGAGGAGGAACTGTTGGAGAACTGGAGGGCGATTTTGGGCATGGGCATTTTGGAGACGGAGTGCGGGCGCCCGCTTTTCTCCACCTACTCTGGACTTTGGAGGAAATGCTACTTCGAGGGAATGGACAGGGATATTGACAAACTCATTTCGAGGGGTAAGACCTGAGTGCAAAGTTCATTCCAACGCAAAAAATAAACAAACAACACCGCGCTAGCGTTGGCTAAGTTTTGGCTAGGAGAACCGGTTCTGTTATTTTAAGTACCAGAGCGGTTTTCAAGTTAATTTTTGTTAGGCTTGTCAAACGTGTGTTCTTTCTACATCTACAACAGAGTTTCCTGCACTGAATCTCTAGCGAGTACACACAAGCGCGACTAGTGTGGTTTGAATCCCGAACGAATGACTCTTGTGAGTCGGTTCTTTTTAGTTAACTCACTAACACAGGGCGCCTATTGCCGTTCGATTCCCGAACGAATGATTCAAATGAACCGGCTCTTTTCACTGTATGAAACGTGTA